>NW_023601851.1:1210403-1585388 GCF_014898055.3 Talpa occidentalis | reverse complement strand
GGGTTTTGTTTTGATTTAGTCTTATCTGTTTCTTTGTTTTTTTGTATATTCCACTTAAGTGTCATCATTCGGTCTTTGTCTTTCCGACATATATCATTTAGAATAATCACCTCAAGTTCTGTCCATTTTGTTCCCAAAGACATCCTTTTTCATGGCTGAGTAGCGCTCCTTTGAATATATATCCCATAATTCTTCATCCAATTCTTGATTATTAGACATTCAGGTTGGTACTATGATTTGGCAATTGTGGCAGCACTGCTCTGAACATAAATCTCTTCGTACTATAGAGTTTTCATATTTATGTAAACACCTAGCAGAGTTATTTGTGATCCTTTAGGATTTTTTGTTTTTTGCTTTTATAAACTCTCTCCTTTATGTTTTCCACAGGGCTGCACCAACTTGTATTCCCAACAGTGCATGAGCTTTCCTTTACCTCCACATTCTCCCTAACATTTTTCTTCATTATTTTTGATGTGGACCATTCTCACAGGACTGAAGTGAGGATATATCATCAGAGCTTTGATTTGCATTTCCCTGATAATATGTGGGGTTCAACAATTTTCCATGTGCTAGTAGGCCATCTTAATGTCTCTTTACTAAGCAACTAAGTATGTTTTCTGCCCATTGTTTCATTGGGTTGCTGGATTCTTATTTGTTGGAATGCATTAGTACTTTATGTATTTTGGAAATTCATTCGGTGTGTGGTGTGGTTGCCTTTTTGATTTTGTGATGGTTTCTTTTGTGGTAAAAGCCAAGGATTTTTATAGAGGACTTCCCCACTACAACATCAGTATAACTGAATGTTCATTGAGGGTGGCAGTAACGGGATGGGAGTAGAGCTGTAATTTCACACCTTTCCAGTGTGCTCAAGAGTTAGACACACTGGTTCAGATTATTCCTGAAAATCCTATAGGAGGAGGAAACATAATTTATCCTTAACCCTTTGGAGTTCTAAGCTGATCCTGTAATAAAAGGCAAATTAACAAAATAACAACAAATAGAATCTTGCTAACACAGGCAGCATGTTTCCCTCATGTACAGGTTCAATGCACCAAGGGAAAATGAGGACCACAAACAAGGTGACTTAGAACTCTGGTGGATAGAGCAAAGAGAAGTAAACTTGTTAGAAATGGCAGAGCAAAGGAAGTTGGATTGAGGATCACAAGGGTGGAGATGAAAATATTAGCAGAATTTGTTAGCTAGATTCCTCTGGTGCCTTCTGAAAACTGATTTGTTCTTCCTGGCCTGCATGTAGGAGGGACACTTCAAAATGTAAGTTTTGCTTTTAGTGAAAGAGTAGGAGAGCAGGGAATTTTTTCTGGGGTTACTGCTTCTCAATTGCCCTCAGTTCAAATGGTTATGCTGAAGTATTACATTTGGGGATGACATAATCTGCTGACTGATGATGGAAAATATGCAGAGTGTCTGAATTTATTTTGACTAACTATGACATTAGGTTTTAAATTGGATGGCTAATATTTGAAAAAGAATAATTTCCCTTCTGAATACAAATGAAAATTTCAAAATAAAATGCTGACAGATTTTATACAAGTGTAGTTCCCAAGAATAATAACCTATAATGAAGTTTCAAGACTGATATCACCTATAATTCAGGATAATAAAATTTGAAAAAGAAAATCCAAGTAGATAGTCTAAACAAAATAATTTTAAGTGACATGGGTAAGGAAAGCACTTAAATACATAAATATTATTAGTTAGAAATGACTGATCAATGTAACTGAGATGCTGGAAACTTTGTAGCCTAGTTAGGTGCAGGTCTGAGACATAAGTTTCATCACCCTTATTAAACTCTTCAGTTTAGATAATAAAACACAAATGAAGATGGCAAAATTTATTCAACACTAGAAATGAGACAAAATAATTTCTATTTGCAGACAGGTTAAACTGAACTGTTACTAGCAAGCCTTATCAAGATAAATTACTATTTTTTTAAAGGAGACTTTTTCTTTAAAAAAAAATTATTTATTTATACAAGCACCGGGTATAGTCAGAAGTGCGGGAGAATTCCCCAGAGCGAGAGCGGGGAACAGAACAGGCCTACCGACAAAATACACTGCTGAGGAGAGCAGTGGGCACAGCAGGAGAAGACTGCGTGCCATGTGGGACCTTTTCTGGTGCCCGGATAATAAAAGTGGCACTGCAGATGCTGCCCGCAGCTTCGCAGCCCAGCGCTTAACCGCTGCGCCACCAGGGGAAGCCCAAGATAAATTACTATTAATATATGTTAAGTATACAAATCAATAGACGGTTTTCTTTAAAAACAATAAAAATTCAACAAGTAATAACTTGAAAATAAGTTATCATAGAAATAAAGGAAAATTTAGCATTTATACAATTTATATAACTTATACAAGAAAATTTAGGAATTTATACAACTGAGCAAAATATAAAATACTTGGATAAAACAAAATAAATACTTGTATATCTTATGTATACTTGTATATCTTATGTAGATATAACCCATTGTTGAGGACTTTAATTAAAAGACACATTTTTCTCAAGCGCACACGGATCGTTCTCCAGGATCGATCACATACTGGGGCACAAGACAAACATCAACAGATACACCAAGATTGAAATCATATCAACCATCTTTTCTGACCATGAAGGCATCAAACTAGAAATAAACCATAAAAAGAAGGCAAGGAAATTTCCTACCTCATGGAGATTAAAAACCACACTACTGGAAGACCACTGGACTAATGAGGAGATCAAAGAAGAAATTAAAAAATTCTTTGAATTGAACGACAAGGAGGACACCAATATCCTAAATGTATGGGATGCAGCAAAAGCAGTAATCAGAGGAAAATATATAGCAATAGAAGCTCACATCAAGAAACAAGAAAGAACTCAAAGAAACTACCTAATCTCGAAGCTCAAAGATCTAGAAAAAGAACAACAAAAAAAAAACACCAAAACCAGTAGAAGAAAAGAAAATAAATAAAAACAAAGCAGAAATAAATGAAATTGAAACTAAAAAAAAAATCCAAAAGATCAATGAAACCAAAAGCTGGTTCTTTGAAAAAAAATCAATAAAATAGACAAACCCCTAGCCAGGCTCACAAGGAAAAAGGGAGAAAGCACAAATAAACAGGATCATCAATGAAAGAGGAGAAATCACAACGGACACAGCAGAAATCAAAAGAATAATCAGTAACTACTATGAACAGTTATATGGAAACAAGCTTAACAATCTAGACGAGATGGACAAATTCCTACAACTCTACAATCACCCAAAGTTAGATAAAGAAGAAATAGAACACCTAAACAGACCAATTACAAGCAGCGAAGTTGAAATGGTAATCAAAAACCTCCCCAAAAACAAAAGCCCAGGACCTGATGGATTTACAAATGAATTCTACCAAACATTCAGAGACGAATTAGTGCCTATCCTTCACAACTCTTCCAAAAAATTGAGAAGGAAGGGACAATACCAAACACGTTCTATGAAGCCAACATTACACTAATACAAAACCGAACAAGGACAACAACAAAAAAGGAAAACTACAGGCCAATCTCCCTAATGCACCTGATGCAAAAATCCTCAATAAAATTTTAGCTATCAGAATCCAACAATGTATCCATAAGATAATTCACCACGACCAAGTAGGATTCATTCCAGGGACACAAGGATGGTTTAACATCCGAAAATCAATCAATGTTATCCAACACATCAACAAAAAAGAAATATAAAAGCCATATGATAATAAATAGATGCTGCCGAAAGAAGCTTTTCGACAAAGTGCAACACCCATTCATGATAAAAGCCCTTGAATTCTTGGGATACAAGGAACATACCTCAACATCATAAAGGCCATATACAACAAGCCAACAGCCAGTGTCATTCTCAATGGTGAAAAGCTGAAAGCAATTCCATTAAGATCTGGAACAAGACAAGGATGACCACTCTCACACCTGCTTTTCAATATAATACTGGAAGTCCTAGCCAGAGCAATAAGACAAGAGAAAGACATACAAGGAATCCAAATAGGAAAAGAAGAAGTCAAACTATCACTATTTGCAGATGATATGATAATATACATAGAGAACCCCAAAAACTCCACAGAAAAACTAATTCAACTCATCAATCAGTTCAGTAAAGTGGCAGGATACAAAATCAACACGCAAAAGTCAGTAGCCTTCCTATACACAAACAATAAATCTGAAGAAGAAGAATAAAAAAAAAAACATCGCTTTTATTATTGAAACAAAAAAATCAAATATTGGGAATAAATCTAACAAAAGAGGTAAAGGACCTATAACAAAGAAACTATAAAACACTGTTAAAAGAAATAGAAGAGACACAAAGAAATGGGAAGACATCCCTGTTCATGGATTGGAAGAATAAACATTATTAAAATGGGCCATCCTACCAAAAGCAATATACAAATTCAATGCTATTCCAATCAAAATTTCAATGTCATTCTTCAAAGAAATAGAACAATTATTGATGAATTCATATGGAATCACAAAAAACCCGAATAGCCAAAGCTCTCCTGAAAAAAAAAAAAAGAAGGGAATGTAAGCATCACACTTCCAGACTTCAAACTATACTACAAAGCCATAATCATCAAAATTGCATGGTATTGGAAACAAGAACAGACATACAGGACCAATGGAATCGAATAGAAAATCCAGACATAAACCCACAGATTTATGGTCAACTAATCTTTGACAAAGGAGCAAAGACTATGCATTGAGCAAAGAAGTTTGTTCAATAAATGGTGCTGGAAAACTGGGTCGCTACATGCAAAAGAATGAAGCTTGACCACCACCTCACACCATACACAAAATCAACTCAAAATGGATTAAAGAACTAGACATAAGACCTGAAACCATAAAATATATAGAAGGAAATACAGGCGAAACACTACGTGATTTGCACATCAAAGACATCTTTACAGACACATCACCCAAAGCAGTGATAGTGAAGGCAAAGATAAACAGCTGGGACTACATCCAATTAAGAGCTTCTGCACAGCAAAAGAGACAATAACAAAAACAAAGAGAAACCCACCAACTGGGAGAACAGTTTTGCACCCAACACTAACGATAAAGGATTGATCACAAAAATCTGCAAAGAGCTGATGAGACTCAGCAACAACAAAGAAAATAATCCAGTCCAAAAATGGGCAGAAGAGCTAAAAAGAAACTTCTTCTGAAGAGGAAATGCAAATGGCCAACAGGCATATGAAAAAATGTTCAACATCACTTGTCATCAGGGAAATGCAAATCAAAACTACCATGAGATACAACATTTACACCAGTGAGAATGGCACATTTAAAAAACTAGCAACAACAAATGTTGGCGAGGGTGTGGAGAAAAAGGAACTCTCCTGCACTGTTGGTGGGAGTGCAAACTGATCCAACCACTATGGAGAGCTGTGTGGAGATTTCTGGACCTACTAAACATAGAGCTTCCATATGATCCAACAATTCCACTCCTAGGTATTTACCCAAAGGACACAGAAACATCAATTCCAAAGAACACCTGCACCCCTATGTTTATAGCAGCACTGTTGACAATAGCTAAGCTTTGGAAACAACCCAAATGCCAAAAATAGATGACTGGATCAAGAAGATGTGGTACATATATACCATGGAATATTACTCAGCATTCAAAAAAGATAAACACATGCAATTTGCAGCAACATGGATGGCGCTGGAAGGGATCATGCTCAGCGAAATAAGCCAAAAAGAAAAAGAAAAATACCGATGGTCTCACTCATAGCAGGAATCTAGAAAACTTAAATAAGGGACCAGGAAAAATGAATAACTATAAGAAAGTGAAAATCAAAATCAACAAAGAACTACGAACCAGAGACACTTTTGGGGGGCATGGGGCGGGAGGGGATGGATTGGGGTCAGAATGGGGGTGCTGCAATTGTATGGGGAATATAAAAATAAAATTTATTATTAAAAATAAATAAAAATAAAAGACAAATATGGCTTTATAGTATAGTTTGAAGTCTGGGACTGTTATGCCTCCGTTCTTTTTTTTTTTTTTTTTTCCTTTCAGAAGAGCTTTGGCTATATGGGGTTTTTGGTGATTCCATATGAATTTCATCAATACTTGTTCTATTTCTTTGAAAATGTCACTGAAAATTTTTTTGGAATAGCACTGATCTGTATATTGCTTTTGGTAGGATGGCCTCTTTGATGATGTTAATCTTCCAATCCATGAGCAGGGGATGGCTTTCAATTTCTTTGTGTCTTCTTCTATTCCTTTTCACAGTGTTTTATAATTTTCTTTGGTTAGGTCCTTTACCTTTTTTGTTAGATTTATTCCCAAGTATGAAAAAATGTTCTGCATCACTTGTAATCAGGGAAATGCAAATCAAAGCTACAATGAGATACCGTCTCACACCAGTGAGAATGGCACATATTGAAAAAACTACAAACAACAAATGCTGGCGAGGTTGTGGAGAAAAAGGAACTCTCCTGCACTGCTGATGGAGTGCAAACTGGTCCAACCAGTATGGAGAGCTGTGTGGAGATTTCCTTTTTTTTAAATTATATATTTCAGTTTAATAGTTCTCTGATAAGTTTGTTTCCTATTTACATAATTATCATCAATTTTTAAATCTTTTATTTATTTATTTATATAATAAATTTTATTTTTATATTCCCCATACAATTGCAGCCCCCCCATTCTGACCCCAATCCCTCCCCTCCCGCCCCATGCCCCCCAAAAGTGTCTCTGGTTCGTAGTTCTTTGTTGATTTTGATTTTCACTTTCTTATAGTTATTCATTTTCCTGGTCCTTTATTTAAGTTTTCTAGATTCCTGCTATGAGTGAGACCATCCGGTATTTTTCTTTTTCTTTCTGGCTTATTTCGCTGAGCATAATCCTTCCAGCGCCATCCATGTTGCTGCAAATTGCATGTGTTTATCTTTTTTGAATGCTGAGTAATATTCCATGGTATATATGTACCACATCTTCTTGATGCAGTCATCTATTTTGGGCATTTGGGTTGTTTCTAAAGCTTAGCTATTGTAATAGTGCTGCTGTAAACATAGGGGTGCAGGTGCTCTTTGGAATTGATGTTTCTGTGTTCTTCGGGTAAATACCTAGGAGTGGAATTGCTGGATCATATGGAAGCTCTATGTTTAGTAGGTCCAGAAATCTCCACACAGCTCTCCATAGTGGTTGGACCAGTTTGCACTTGTGTTATAGCAGCACTATTTACTATAGTTAAGCTATAGAAGCTATCCAAATGCCCCAAAATAGATTACTGGATCAAGAAGATGTGGTACATATACACCATGGAGTATTACTCAGCATTCATAAAAGATAAACACATGCAGTTTGCAGCAACATGGATGTAGCTAGAAGGGATTGTGCTCAGCGAAATAAGTCACAGAGAAAAACAAAAATACCGGATGGTCTCACTCATAGCAGGAATTAGAAAACTAAATAAGAGACCAGGAAAAAGACTAATCAATACAAAGTAAAAATCAAAATCAACAAGCAACTATAAACCACAGACACAATATGGGGGGAGGGGCGGGAAAAGAAAGGACAAGTGTCAAAATAAGGGGGGGGTGCAACTGTATGGGGAATATAACCAAAATGATAATGCATACATTGTGCAAAGATGAAAAAAGATGTAAGAATTATATAAAATAAAATATTTAAATAAAAAATATGTAAATTACTGCAATCCAGTAAAATCCCAGTGAGTGGAGAAAGGATGAAACAGTCCTCATATTCCTAAAATAACCAAGGATATTGTGCTAAATTTTGTGCAGTGATTTCTGTGTGCACACAGTAGTGTAATTTACCAGAAATTAAAATTCATCATAAAATTCTTGTAATTAAAATAGATAATATTGTTGAAGTGTTGGATAAATATAGTAAAGAGTAGATATTACTGCTAGAGGTATGCATATACACACACCTACCCAGGCCCACATATATTAAATACATCACACATAACACATATCATGTACATTTGTGATCAGTGAGAAACAAACTGATAGTAGCTCTTTAATTAATGGTCTGTCATCATTGCATATGTAGAATAATAATGATGTTGCATTTCTCTTTCTAAATACTTCCACACACAAATTTCAGGTAGATTTACTAATTAATGAAAAAAAATATGTGCTATTGGAATGAAAACTGATCAGATTAATATGTTGATTCTGGATAATTTATTATCTGTATTTTTAAGTATGTATTTTTGTATTGGGTTAAAAACAGTTTCATCGAGCACAAAGAAACATCTACCTCCCAGAGCCTCCAGGTCCCAGAATTTTAATGTGAGGTTTTATAGTCAACAAACTGTAAATTTCATATTTAAGAAGTTCCAACACAAATTGTTCAGGTACACTTACGTACACATCAATTTAGGATAAAAATGAGAGACAGTACTTCCAAGTCAGTTGATAGAACAATGACCATTCAATGTATCTTGATTCTGAAGAGGTGATTTGTGCCTTTAACAAAAAAGCACACAAAACAGAAAAGTGATAGGTGAGGGATGTTCATAAAAGCATTTGTGAGTAAGTAGCCAGGAAAGATACAAATCACAGCAGGAAAGGCAATTTGCAACTTGACACAATGCAGGAAAGAATTTGAACGTCCACATCAAATTCAGTAGACCAGGGAAAGGGGGATGAATAAAAGGATGGGGATTTAAAAACAGGAAAATCCAAAGCTGGATGCTGTCAAGTAAATTTATACCCTAACACATCTCTCAGTGGCTGCATAATATTCCCTGAATATACAGAGTGTGGGGACAGATGCTGAGGGAGGTGGTGGCACAGAACAAACAACATCAGCCAGTTTTGTGGCTGTGTGTGTATGGGGAGCTGTGGGGCCAGAACAAGACCAAAGTGGTCCTTCTCGCCAAAAAGAGGATTATGAGGGGGCATCCATTCAGAAGTACAGAGTTACCACATTTGGTCCTCATTTGTTACATGAAGAGCAGCATAAAGATGGCTGTGTGGATACTTTTTGAAGGATTACTTGCCAAGGCAATGGACACTCAGTGAAAAGCATTGGAAAAGTGGAAGCATGGCTTTGAGGACTTGGCCCGGTGCTGATTAGGTGGTTGATTACTTCCCTGTACTGTTTCAGTCATTGTCTGTTTTCCCTGGACTTATTAGCCATCAACTGTTTTGTCCCGGACTAAATTTGTCAGCAACTATTATGCCCCAGGCTGCCTCAGCCATGAACCCTTTACCCTGGGCTGACAGGACCTCCACTACTTTGCACTTGCCTGTGTCTGTCAATCCCTTTTTCTGCCTGCACGGCCATTTCTGGACTGACCAGTCATTGACAAGTTATGCCTGGACAAATTGGACATCGGCAAGTTAGTGTTAGACTGACTCTTTCATGGTTTGTTTTTCCCTAGACCACCGTGGACTGCAGCCCTTCTCCCTGTGCTGTCAATGTGTTTTTGCCTGGAATGACTTGCTCATTGACTATTTTTCTCTGTATTGAGTCAGTCATGGATTGCTTTCTAGTCTAGAAAGGCGGGTATGACTCATTTGAGCCAGAATGCTCGGCCATTCCCTGTTTGCCCCGGACAGACTCGGTCACCAACAAGTTTCCCCGCTAAGACGGGTCGCCCACTAGTCACTCCTGGACTCGGCATCATCAACCAGGCTGGACAGGTACCATCAGTCTCCAACTAGCTGGGCCTGGACTGATCACTGCTGGACTAACCGGGCCTGGGCTGCCTCCGTCTTCTCGTGCACTGCCCGGTCCAGTGGGGCCCTGTGCGTGAACAGGGTCACCTGCTGTTTATGGCTCCGCTGAAGCAGTCATCGCCCTGGGCTGCCAAAGATTGGAGTACTTGCCCGGTGCTGCCAGCGGGCGCTTGGCTGGGATGGCTTGCTCATGGGTATTTTTCTCTGCATTGATTCAGTCATGGGATATTACAGTCTGGAATAGGGCTGTGGACTCATGGGACCCAGAATGCTCGGTCCCCTGCTTTTCCCCCTGTGGACAGTCTGTCAGCAACTAGTTACGCCTGTTTACATCAGTCATCAATTTGTTGTGCCTAGCGTGATCAGGCCGGAACTAATTATACCGCTCACCATCAGACATCCACTAGTCATGCCCAGTTACATAGGTCATCAGCTCACTGTGCCTGGCGTGATCTGTCATGGCCCATCCCATCAGTCAGCAAGGAGTTCATCCCAGTAAAATTGGTCATCAACGAGTTAGGCCTGGACTGCTCTGGCATCAGCTGTTTATGCTTTGTGAGATCAGTCATCAACTAACTAGGCTGGTAGTGACAGTGATGTCATCAAGTAGGTGCCCGCATAACATCGGTCATCGACTCCTTGTGCCTGGCCAGATCTGTCTTCAACTCGTCACGCCTGGTAATATTGGTCATCAACGCCTTAGGCCTGGTCTCCTCTGTCATCAAGAGGTGCCTGGTAACATCCCGCGTCAACTAGTTATGCCTGGCAACTTTAATCCTCCCCTAGTGCTTCCTGACTGAGCTGCCATCAACTGCTTATGCCTCCCGAGGTTGGTCACCCGGAGTTATGTCTGGAGAGGGGCCTCGAGTCCTTCTGGCTGCCTGATCGCTCTGGGTTGTTTGCCCTGGGCTTCCCGGGCCATGAGCCGGGTTCCCTGATGCTGGGCCCGCCACAGCGTGCAGGGCGAGGGGCCCCTCGCCTGCTGGGCTTCTCAGCAGCGGTGCCCTGGCCTGCCTGCTTCTCAGGCTGCTTGCCTCCTGCGCGGCTTGCCCCCGGCTGGCGGGGCTGCTGTTATCTTCCCGGGAGTTGGGGGGCGCTGGCCCATCTCCTGGGCTGGCTGGGTCAGCGGCCGGGGCCCTGGTGAGCGCTGGGCTTCCGCTGGCGAGTATTCCCAGCAGGGGGGCGCCCAGGATGTGAGAATCTATGGGAGGCCCAGTACTCGGTTGCCGTCCTTGCCGTCGGCTGGGCTGGGCTGAGCTTGTGGCGTTTTGGTTGTCCCGGGAGAACTATTTAAATTACACTGGCCGTGTGGTGACGGGTCAAGCGGGACTTGGTGGAGGGGATTTTGCAGGGGCTGTACCTGAGAGGAGACACAAACATGGCTCAGAAATGAACCGCGAACCAAACTACAAAGATTTTAAGAAAATAAGCTGCGCTGTCCAATGTGTCCCTTGCATTTTGGGTTACAGCCCACAGAGCCCCAACAGGGTTGCAGGAAAATCCATCTGCGTCGGTTGTGGAACACAATTTAATATGAAAAGGATTCTTTGTGTGAGACAACCTAAAAGACTGGATAGCACATCTGAAATGTTGGAACAGGGTCTTCTAGATTTTTCCGTATCTCGTTTGAGAAAAAAAAAGACATTGAGACAGACACCACCGATGCTTCCTGAGATGTGTGTGTCTTTCTGTCCCCCTTCTCATCAGTAATTGAGGGATGGGCCTCCCCGGTGGCGCAGCGGTTGAGCGCTGGGCTACGAAGCTGCCCGCAGCCTCTGCAGCGCCGGTTCGATCCCCGGCTGTTCCCCGGCCACCGGAGGAGGGTCCCCCATGGCGCGCAGACCTCTCCTGCCGCCCGCTGCTCCCCTCAGCAGTGTACTTGGGTTCTTCTGCCTGTTCTGTTCCCCGCTCTGGCTCTGGTGAATTCTCTCGCCCTCCCGCGCTTCTGACTGTACCCAGTGCTTGTATAAATAAATAAATATATATTTAAAAAAATAATTGATGGTGGTGCTGTATTTTTTTCATCTAGGGACAGGCAGGATCAGAATCTGTTGCTTGATACTCCTTTTATCTGCCCAGAAAAAAAAAATTCCTGTCACCTTCTGCTAAAAACCTGTGGAGTTCTCACAAGTGATGAGATTTTTGGTTACTCTATCCCCATTCAATACAATGGGGCTCTAGGCTGAGAGAAGGAATACATCTTCTTACAGTGAGGGTTATTTTCGCACTCTGCTTTTCTATTTTCAAATCACTAGAATGCTTCCAGGTGTTCTATCAGCACATTATTTTATTTATTCTTTTATTATTTTTAAAAGATTTATTTATTTGTTTGTTTGTTTGTTTATACAAGCACTGGGTTCAGTAGAAGAGCAGGAGGGCGAGAGAATTCACCAGAGAGAGCGGGGAGCAGAACAGGGAGATGGACGGAGTACACTGCTGAGGGAGCAGCGGGCAGCATGAGTGGTCTGCACGCCATGTGGGACCCTCACCCAGCGGCCAGGGATAGAACCGGTGCTGCAGAGGCTGCAGGCAGCTTCGCAACCCAGCACTCAACCGCTGCGCCACCGGGGAGGCCCAGCACATTATTTTAAAACCAGGGTGAACTGGTAAAAAGCCAGATCTTGTCATGCATAAAGTAGTTAAGGAGAAACTGGAGAATAAGGCACGGACTTACACACGCACTGGAGCAAGTTGTAATTCCCAAAGTCCCTCAAGGGGAGTGCAGAGCCCTGCAGCAGGATGGCAAGGTCTGCTCAACATATGCCCGCACTGCAGGGCAAAAGTCAGAGAAATGCTGAACATTTTGTGCCACTTACACGCAGTCTTTCACATCATGCCTAAACAAAACTCTTTTTTCGGAGGGACAAAGGGCACGCTACTATCACAAGCATGAACTTTATGTTCCTCTGGCAAGTTCTTGACTCTGGTGCAGTGCATCCAAATCCTGACTCCAGCAAGCTTCACTGCCCTTGGTGTCCCCAGTAGTGTTTATCATGGATTAGTCACCATTTCTTGCTATTGCATGCATAGTGCCCTCCCCCTTATCTCTGACCCCTGGCTATGCCTTGTAGAATTGTTGTGGGGGTGTTTTAAAAATTGTTAAAAGGAATTTGAAATTTAATTAAGTGGAAACGTACAGATTATTGAGGCATAATTCATAATTATCTTCTTATCCAAGTGACAAAGATTTCAAAGATACCCATTGCAGCATCGCATGGTTTTGAGCAACCTTACCACTTTACATTGCCAAGACAGGATTCATAGTGAGCCAAAAATCTGCTGATGAAATCAACGCAAAGCACCAACTCTTTTTTAAGTAGGATGCTTCAAAGGCAAAGAGAGTCCTTCATAACACATTGTCATGAGCAACTCAATAGTGCAAGTAAGCATACTCTATTTATTTATTTTTAAGGATTTATTTATTTATTTATTTATTTATTTATTTATTTATAGGTACTGGGTACAGTCAGAGGCCTGGGAGGGTGAGAGAATTCACCAGAGCCAGACTGGGGGGCAGAACAGGCAGACTGATGAAGGACATTGCTGAGGGGAGCAGCGGGTGGCAGGAGAGGTCTGCGCACCATATGGGACCTTCGCCTGTGGCCAGGTATAGAACCAGCACTACTGAGGCTGCGGTCAGCTTTGCAAGCCAGCACTCAACCACTGCGCCACATGGGAGGCCCATTAGCATACTCTTTTAGCAGCTAAATGAAAATTTTCTGTTATAAATATATAATGGGAATATTAAAGATTAATCTAAAAATAGTCATATCATATATCTTTTCCCAAAATTGATTTCCCACAAATCTTTTATATCCAGATTTTTTCCATATTCCCTTTTTCAAATATCAAAATTGCATAGGAACAAAACTTATTCTTTTCCCATCCATTCCTAATACCATCTTTTACAGACAACACACATCTTACAATCTTTATGTAGAGATTCCCCCACCCTTTTTAAAAAGATTTTAATTAATTGTTTCAACTGTCATGAACTGCTTACACCTAGGAATATTAATATCTTTTTTATTTTACTTGAAGTGATTTTGGTTCACATTGTTTATATTTGGAAGTATGGACTTGTTTCTTGCTGGATTTTGTTTGCTTAAGTTTTGAGGATCTTCACATCTGCTTTTTTTTCAATTTTTGAAAGAAGTTGAGCAAGCTAGCTACAGGTTTATCTTTGAGTTCACTAGTGGTGCCTTCTGCTGCACTTTATTTTCTTGGAAGTGATTTGATGACTGTTTCAACTTCTTTGCTTGATATTGGCTGAGTGAGGTTTTGCATTTCTTCCCTATTCAGTCTTAGGACACTGTCAAATTCTAATCATAGTTTCATATCTCTCAGCTAATTGAACTTATGGGCATATCAGTCTTTATAGTAAAGAAGCTTATGAAAAAGAGCATTTCATAAGGAGACCAGTTTCCCTGCAGATTGGGATGGACACATGAGAAATGACAATGATACAATTAATAAGTTTGTCTTTTCCCCGTTTCTTGCAATTCGCCCTTGTCTTTCCCATTTGTTGCAGCCTCCCCCTCCCCTTGAGAAGAAAAACAAGCTGGCACCCACCAGTTTCCATGCAGTCTCTTTCCCCTCCCACTAATGAAAACAAGCTGGTGATCATCCCTCTCTGAGCTGACACCTTCCCCTGCCCTTCAGATGAATGAGCAGACACCCACCGGTCTCTGTGAAGACACCTTCCCTGTCTCTGTGCTGACACTTTCCCCCTCCCCTTGATAAAAACCGGCCGGTACCCATCCATCTCCGTGTTGAGCTGGTGCCCACTTGTCTCCGTGTGGGCACCTCCCCTCTCCCCTCTGCCAACTCCTACCCATCTTCCCCTAGTATAAATACCCCTGCCCACTGCCAAAGAGCAGGACGATGGTCTTTAAGACATGAGTCTGCCGCCCTCCTCATTTGTCGACAAATAAAACTGCTCTCCTTTTCCTCAAACTCTGTTTCCTTTTATTGGCTGAGGGAAACTGAGGCCGGCGTTAGGTAACAACAAGTGCTGGTCAGCAGGGAGCCAAAGCTGTGCACATGAGGGAATTCAGTCCAATGTGTGACCAGCAGCACCTTCCAATACTTGATCAGTGGTGCTCAGAGGAAGCTATTGAGGGAACAGTGGGAAAGGTGAGAAGAGAACCCTTTTGAAGTGGAGCTGGGGCCGCCATCCCAAACTACAGTGTCGTCTCGATTAACTAGCATCATTTGTAAACCGATGAATCTAAATCAATAAATAAATAGAGAGGGTTTTTTTTGCTTCCTACATTTCATTATGAAAAAATTCAAATACAGAAAAAGTGAATAAATATTGTAATGATGTCCATATACCCACAATCCATGCTCAGTCATTGGAAACATTCTGCCACATTTGCTTTAACTACATCGATAATTTCACTACTGAATAAAGTTGAAGATTGTTTTTTTTTTCCTCTTTATAGTATATCCAGCTAAGGGTATGGAGTCAGCATTCTATTTTGGTGACACTTTAAAGAAGTCTTTGTATTTCTCTTTGTGATCATGTTACCAGTTTGATCTTAGGTTTATTTGTCTCAGCTTGTTTTCCATTTTTAGGGTTGTGTGGTTTAAAACTCAAAGAACGTCAATATATCAGTGAAATCTACTGTCATCCCTGTCCTCTCCACCCTGTCAGCTCCCCTCACCACAGGTGGCCATTGCTTTGTTGTTTATCATACAATTGTTTCTTATCAAAAAAGCAAATATATACATTTTCCCATTTCATACGTGACCCCATATTGGCATAAAATATCCATTGTTCTGTACTTTGATTTTTACCTCCAACAATGACACCATGTATTATTCAGAAAGAAAAAGAAAAATACCGGATAGTATCACTCATAGCAGGAATTTAGAAAACCTACATAAGGGACTAGGAAAAAGACTAATTAATACAAAGAAAAAATCAAAATCAACAAGCAACTATAAACCAGAGACACACTATGGGATGGGGGGGCAGGGAGAGGAAGGATTTGGGTAAAAATAAGGTGGGGTGCAATTGTATGGGGAATATAACCAAAATGAAAAATGCATACATGTGTAAAAATCAAAAATGATATAAGAATTATACAAAATAAAACATTAAGAAAAAACTACCCTTTAGTAGTAGTATGGCTAGGCTATGATCCAAGAGCCCAGTATACTATTAGGTGATCATAAAAAAAGAATGATAAATAAATAGGGAGTTTAAAACAATTCCTATTTACTTAAAAAAAATCATACAAAAAAAAATCCGAAGAAGAAGAAACAAGTAACGCAGAGCTATCCACCACTTCCGATGCTCCATTACCCCCTCTACCCTCAAAACAAAAGAAATGAAGTACACTGAATATATTGAGCCAGGGCATTGGGATGGGGAAACCAGTAATAGCACAATAGGACAGGAAGAACAGCATATCGAGGGAGCGGGGTGCCAGCAGGAAAAAGCTGATAACAGCAAGGCTGGCTGGTGTGAGCTTGCTGTGGATTCACACCTTTTGGTGACTAGGGAAGACACAAGGTCAAGTGGGGTAGTGAAAAAGCACCCCCCGAGGGGAACAAAACTCTGGGGATCGCTGAAGAACAGTAGAGAGTCCCCAAGATCCCTGCAAATGGGCACCTAGGCCTTCCGTAACCTGTTTCTCCCTAGCACCCACTCCTGGAGTCAGGAGTCTCTCCTGCAACAAACCTGAGCTTGTTAATCCTCAGCGGGTGTGTCGGTGATTATTCCTCCTTCAGTAGAACACCAGAACCCAGCCCACCAGCAACATCATCAGGTTGAGAAGGACTAAAAGGACAATGATGACCTAAAGTTAACTTGTGACACCTTCACCTGGTTATTTCACCTGTGCACTCATCACCACTTACCTCGCAGATCCCACTGCTCTTCACCTCATTTTCTTTCTTTTCTCTTTTTGAAGGTTCATTCATTTATACATAAAAGAACTGAGGAGTAAAGGGTGAGAGTATTCACCGAGAAACCGCGGCAATCGTAACAGTCAGAGTGACTGAAATACACTGCTGAGGGGAACACAGCAAGACAGGAGAGGTCTGCTGCATCACACGGAGAGCTACCTGACAGACCCAAGGGCAACTTCCTGCAGCAGAGGCCACAGATAACTTCATGGTGCTGTGCTTAAATCATTGCCCCAACAGGGAGGCCCTACCCCTCGTTTCCTCTCTCTGTAAAAGCTCTCTGGATTTTCTTTCCTTAGGGCACGCTTTACAATTCAATGAAGAGTGTACACCAAATTACAGTTCTCCACTATTACAAGTGAAGAAATTAAAAAAGCATTTGGCCTGCTTAAATTCAGTGCTGTTCTCTTACAAAGGGTAAGGACCTGGCACAGTGAAGGCCTAAACCCACCATGCAAATTTTGGGGTGGCAACAGCCAGGCCCTAGAGAGATGCAGCCTCTGGGGCTGCAGTCCCCACAGACACATTCAGCGCCCACCCTGCCTCCCACCCTGCTCCCCGCAGAACACAGAAAAGACAGAGATAACTGGCCAGACTGTCTTAGTCTTCAACTGGATGAAAAGCCTGGTAGCTTCTGGGCAGACCCTCCTGTGGGATCTTTGGTTAGGGACAAAGGCAGAGACCCTTCAGTGACCCAGCAAGCCAGCCAAAAACATGGAGGGCCCCTGGCTGTGTCCTCGGTGTGTTCTCAAGTTCCACAGAAGGGAATCTCCATCCCTTCCTCAGTGATTTGGGTCAGAGGAGGCAAGGATTAAATGACAGAGCAGAGGCTGGGGAGTTGGGAGGGTGAGCTTGTGGCATGGCTGTGCTAGGGGGTCCTGCAGGCACACTCAGCACAGAGCCTGCTCCAGGGAGTGTCCCTGTAGGAAGCCCACATGGTGGTCCTAAGGCGTGGTCTTGCACAGCCTCATGTCCAGGATGCAGGAGGGAGGTTGTCTCCCACCTTTGTCCCACTCTGTTGGCTGAAAAGCAAGCTCCAGTGCTTCGCTCCTCCCCCACACCACATGCATGCAAAAGTGTGGATGCACCGAGTCAGCAGTCCAGGAGTCGCCTCTTTGGAGGAGGGCTGTCCACTGCTGGAAAACAGTGGGCCATGGGCAGCTGCCCACCTTCTCAGAGCTGACACAGAGTGGGGAAGTCAGGGACACAGAGGAAGGGTAGCCTGAGAGCCAAAGGGATTGAGGCCTAGCCCCTGTGTAGAGGTGGGGACAGAGACCCAGAGGTGAGGATGAGGGAGAGACTGGCTCACACAGACACGGAGACAGAGAGACCCCAGTAAAGTCCTCCTGGACCCGTAGCCCCTGTATCAGTGGCCTTCCACTCAAAGTCTGTTTGGGCACCCAGGGCCCCATGCAACCAGAGACCCTCATCCCCTTTGGGTCTCAGCCTGGAGTAAAACTGGCTCTCATTTCTCATCGCTACACATAGCTCAGACTTCCTTCCCCTTGAGGTATTCTGGCTGTGTGGGGGTATCCCAAGGGACATAGGGAGCAGTACAGTGGGGGATATGTGTCCCTTGGGCTGGTTCCCCTAGTGGCCCAGTGAGAGGCTGGCCCTGGCCCTGGAGTCTGGTGCTTTGTGGTGCAAGGCTGGAGGTCTTCATGGAAGCTGTCCCCATGCCTGAAGGCCTTGGGAGATGCAGTGGGTTCAGCCACTGGGCTGCAGTGAGAGTGGGCCAGTCAAGGTGCTACCTACTAGCCTCTCCCTGATTGTTTCTGAGCGGCTAGGGTGTGCCTGGCAAGTGTCCCATCTGGTGTCATGACCAACTTGTGAGCATGCAACACTCTGTCCACTGCAGAGGTCCGCCTTGCAGAAATAGTCCTGCTTGAATGCAGTGATTGCTTCCTGCTGGTCCTGTACAGGAATCCCCAGCCTGAGTTCTGACACCTTCCACCTCCTCGTATTGCGTTACTCCTGATGGTAGGGATTCCCCACACCTAGGGCCCTCAATAGCATGGAGGGTAAGGCAATGCCCAGGACAGGCGGTGCCCCTGGGATTCCTCCAAGGTGGCCCTGGCCCTGGCGAGTGGCCCTGAGGAGGCACCGGCCAGAGATTATATGGGTCAGCACACGCCCAGGGCAGTGTTACCCAGGGAGGCCCCTTGCTAAGAGCCCCTGGGTGATGGTGATCAGGAGCAGGCCCTCTTCTTCAGGCAGATGGGTGGGCAGGCAGCTGAGGCCTGGCCCCAGAGTGTGGAGGCAGATTTCGAAGATGTGTTGGTTCTGGTGAATGAGGATGCCTTGGAGGTGGTGGCTGAAGAAGAGGTGACTCTGGGAGGCATCGGACAGAACAGAGACTTGGTGGTGGTAGTGGCCGAGGTTGGTGATGGGAACACCTGAGGTGTCTGCACCAGCAGACACTGCCCCATCCCTCTTGGAGGTGCTGCAGGCCCAACAGTTAAAGCTGGAGCCAATGAACTGGCAAGCCAGCAGGGCCTAATACAGCCTGAAAAGCTCAGCATGGGCCAGTGGTGCAGCCCCATCTCGATCACCAAAGCACCATAATTCAGGGAGTCCATGGCTTCTGGGCCAAAGTCATATCCTTGCTGCTGCTTCCCCTGGTGGGGCCACAGTGTGGCTGGGCTGTGGCTAGGACTTCGCGGGGAAGGGTTTGTGAGGGGGCAGCTATCAGGGGAGAGGTCAGGTGTGGACACCACTCAGGCCACACAGTGGTCCTCCTAGACCAAAGGGCCTGCAGTGAGCACACTGATAACTTGCTGGCCCAGAAGCCTTGGTGGACAACATGGATCTTCTCCCTGGTGATTCCATGGGGTGCTCAGACTTGGATTGGTGGGGCAGGTGCAGGAGGGAATCAGTGGGGGATCTGGCAGTCAGCGGTGCAAACCAGGTGAATGAGCTGAAGGAGAGCTTTCCACACAAAGCCCTTATTCTGTGACCAAGGGGCCTGGGATGAAGCCACAGGCAGATCCACACCTTTGGAGCCAGCTATGCACACAGACTGCTTGTGTCTGGTCCTCAGCATTCAAGGAGACAATGGGAGTGGGAAGAGGATCTCCCAGGGAGCAGGGACTTTGTGTGTTGCTGCAGGGATACACAACATCAGCCGGGTGGGGCGGGCCTCACTGCATCTGGTGCTGCAGCAGAGGAGAGGCTCTGGTGACCTCCTGGCTTAGGAGGACAGGTCCCAAAGTCCAGGAAGCATGAACATCCAGCCCTGCCCTGTTCAGCGGCAGCAGGCTCCTTGACCCAGGCCAGTATGTGAACCACCCCAGATATCAGCCTGGCTGAGTGACCTAGATGAAGGCATGCTGGGCTACATGATCAACCTGAAGGTGAGCCCAGGCCGAGGGAGTCTGTGGGGCCAGGAAAGCTTCAGGAAAAGGACTGATCCCTGGCAAGGGTGAGGAAAGGGTAGTTCTCCTGGATGAGGTCTCACCCGCCCCTCCACCTTGTCCCACAGGTGGAAGAGCGCAGAAATTGCTGCAAGGTCTCCTTGCTCTTTCGGAACAACCCCTACTTCCAGAATGAAGTGGTCGTCAAGGAGTATCTCGTGCACATCACCGGTGAAGGCCATCACTCCAGGTGGGCTGGCCATGATCATGGGAACCAGCAGGCGCCTATTCACACAGCCTTCTTCTGGCAGGATAGAGGCCCTCTCTCTCCACTCACATTCAGTGGCACCAGGCCTAAAATGTGAGGACTATAACTTCAGACATGACAACAGCAGCCTGAAGTTCTTCAACATGCTCTCGGACAACAAATTTGTGGGCTCTAGCAGGATTTCCAGGTGGCTCCTTCCTGACAAACGTCTTAGATGGCCTGGGTGGGTTACCTGATCTGGGTGGAGTTGGCATCTGAGCCCTGCCCCGCTGCCCCTGCAGATCATCTACCAGGACTTGTGCCAAATCCTCTGCAGAGGAGGGATCCCCTGAGGAGGAAGGCACACAGAGAGGGAAGGATGAGGAGGAGAGGTGAGTATCCCCCAGGGGATGGCTGCCCAAGTGTATGTGTGTGTGCAGATAAATGTGTTGATTGTGGTGCCACTCTATTAGTGGACTTTCCAAAATAAACCAATAAGATTATCCTTATTTTTAAGTCATTCTGTTTGGGTTAAAAGCCCTTTCATTGAACATAAAGTAACATTTACCTCCCAGAACCTCTGGGCCCAGAAATTTAATGCCTAAGCTTCAGTGACAACAAACTGTAAATTTCATAATTAATCAGTTCTGAACACAAAGTGCTCCCATATAAGCACATGCATATCCATGTAGGATACAAATGAGACACACTGCTTCATAATCAGTGGATAGACTATGAGATCCATAACTAGAATATTTATTTTTCTTGCTTTCTGGTAGGTCACGGCTATGTCATTTGTGCCTTTAGCATAAAATAGCACAAATATAGAAAAGTAATAGTTAGGTCTGTTAATGAAAGCATTGGTGAGTAAGTCCCTGGAAAGAAACAAAGCACAGAAATTTATTTTCTGACACAATGCAGACAAGACTGAATGCTCACCTCAGATGCGGTGTATCAGGGGAAGGGTGTGAATGAAAGGATGAGGAATGGAAAGAGAAAAAAATCCATAGCTAGATGCTGACAAGTAAAGCAGCTCTCAGAGGTTGCATGATATTCCCTGAATATCCGGAGTTTAGGGCCAGGTGCTGAAGGAGGTGGTGGCACAGAGCAAACAACATCAGCTTGTTCTCTGTCTATGTGTGTGGGGAGCTGGGCATTCAGTATAAGACCAAAGTCGTCCTGCTCTTCAAGAAGGCGATTATAAGGTTATAAGGATTATAAGGTGGCATCCTCTCAGTAGGACAGAGTTCCAACTGATCCCAGGGCAGCCTTCCTCACAGTTGGCTTAGCCATGGCGACTCCTGATAGCTGAGACTGGAAAGCTCCATTCCTTCTCTCTTAGACTACCTGATGCTGGTTGGGGCATAATTGACTTTAAATGCCTTGTGAAATGAACCTGCTTGTCAATATTCTCTTGAGCTTGGTCATCACCCTCCCTGCCACATGTTGGGGCTTCTCCTCTGAAGTCCAGGTGACTGTGGTTGGAAAGTGGATTTCTAGAACCCTCCAAAAAACCCTTCCAACCCTTGGGAGATGGAGAGCTCTCTAGTCCAGCTCATGATAGATGGGTGCCAGCTCCTTGATACACAATGGGATGGGCTCAGTGATGTTCGTGTTATCGCAAATATTCAACTTTTCTTACAATAGATGTATGCTTATGTGGGGTCCAACCCCAGAAAGACCTGACATGTGCCAACTCTTTTGTTCCCTAGAATGCAGATGTCAGTCCTGGGTCACCCAGCCCATTGAAAGAGAATGTAGATATCACTGGTCACTGAAGCCCCTCCCTTCAACTGGTGGGATTCTTTCAGTCAATGGCTCCTGTGGCTGACGCTGTTCACTGGGCCCTTGGTATCACTATTCCTGGTGCTTCCTTTTGGCCCCTGTTTACTTAATATGTTCACAGAATCATGTCTGCTCAAATATCAAAAAATAATCTCCAGTTCTCCTCACCCCCTACCAGCCAGTAGGCAATAATGCTGTTACCCCTGAGTTGGGTGATGCCTTATAAAGTTCTGGGGCATAAAGGGGTACCACAGAGGTAATGAAAGGGTCCTACCAGATAAACATTCCAACCCCAGTGCAATTAGCAAGTTTGCATTCTCTTTTCACCTGCAAATTCTCCTTTTGTCTGATGGGTTTTGTGTCAGGTCTTTACTCTAACAGGGCTGCATGCTAGGAGGAGGGGGCCTGAGGGCAGGGCCAGCCTGCTCCTCTACTCTTCTGCTGCCCCTTCCCCCTCCCATGTCACAGACGCCTGTATTCCCCCTTTGCTCTTCCTCCATCTGAAGGATAAATAAACATGAATCCGTTGAACCTACCTGTGTAGCCCATGTTGAAGTAAGTGAGTATAAAAGGAAGGCTTGATGTATGTTCGGGGCCCAGTTCTTTCCAGGAGAACCCTCCCTCTGGTCCTGCCAATGTAATAATAATAATAATAATAATAATAATAATAATGACCTGTGACTTGCTTGTTCTTGGAGTGCCACTTGCTCCTTCCCTGCTGAGGCTGAAAATTTTTTCCTTAACAACTTGAACGTGGACCCTTGGCACCATCCTTCTGTATAGGGTGGGGGAGGGTACTGAATGAACTGTGCAGCAGAGATGGTTTTGTGGCCAGTTGTCCCTTGGTGGGTGTTTGGGAAACAGAGGCTCAGAGCCCTGTGGTCATCTGGGAGTGGGCATTTAGCCAGTAGGCCAGGTATGTGTGGTCACCCAACCACTCCTGCCAGAACTCTACCCTTCCTACAACCCAGACCAGCCCGTGACCTCCCCATTCCACCTGTTACCCTGCCCCCCATGCTGGGCAAGGACAGTCAGCTCCCCGTTCCATTTCTTCTCCCAACAGGGCTGGTGGACCAACCTCCCAGTGCTGTGCTCAATTTCTCCCCTCACACTGAAAGGCAAGTCCTCTCCTCCTCCAACACTGAAAAGCAGTTGACCTCCACTGCCCCAGGCACTTAGACTGCCCATCTCTCACAGCACAGGCCAGCTTGGGCTCCCTGTAATACTTCAACTTTCCTGTCACCTGGAAGACAAATTCTGAAGCCAAAATGAAGCAAAAGATTGTAAAATAGAAGTCTATTTCTCAGTAAACTACATCACCTGCTTTTGAAGCTTCCTCACTCAAATGGTCGCTTAATGCTGATCAGTAGTCACACCCAAGGGCAAGGCCTTAGACTTATTTGTGCACACACCAGCCTGGGGCCATATCCAAGGGTGTTCAGGTTCCATTGGAGAACAAAGAGAGGAAGATGCTTGGAGTCCTTGAGTTTTTCCTGGGACAGTAGAGAGACTGAGGCTTTCTTGCACAGCGTGACACTTGGCCAGTGAACTTCCTCTAGGGACACCCATGTGGGAGCCCTCACTCAGTGTGGGTAGAGATGTGGGCAGCTCCAATCCCTGTGGAAGACACTGTGGAGGTTTTTCAAATTCCTGAAAGCTGATCTGCCCATGAACCAGCATTTTCTTTCTGCTGAGGCATATGTCTGAAAATGCAAACCCATTAATTCAAAGGGGTAATATCTACAGGCCTGTGCTCAATGCAGCACTGTTGACAACAGCCAAGTTATGGAAACAAGAAAGTGCCCAAAGACAGGTGAGTGGAGTAAACTCTATATGGAATGCAATATTATGCAGCTATTAAAAAGCTGTGATTTACTTGCCCATTATGACAATGGGAATGAAACTGGAGGGCAATATGCTAGTGAAATAAATGAGAAGAAAGAAAGACAAATACCTGGTGGTTTTACCCCCATATAGACTATAGTGAGACAAAGCAAAGGATGGACATAAATAATAGCTATGAATCCTAGAAATGTGACAGTAGAATCAAGGCTAGCAGAGAGTATTGGGGAATAGGGGGTCTGTGGGAGAACATTCTAAGGGCTTTGATGGTGTTGCAGAAATAAATTCTAGTTTTTCGCCCAGGCAGGGGAAGAACAAGTGGAACTTCGGGATTGGTGAGGTCAGGAGAAGCTTTATTACTCATGGATGAGGTCCGAGACCTGAGTAATCCCAGGTCTGAGCACTGGTAAAGAGAAAAAGAGCTTCTTTTATACATAACCACTTTACATTGATAAAGTTGGTTAGTTAGCATACAAATTCTTGACAGAGGAAAAGGCGAAGGAAACAGATCTTTCAGAATTGCCTGGGAGGCAATCAGCCTAGTAGGCTGTTGTGCAAAACAGAAAAGACAAAAAATAAAATTGCCATGGGCCTCCCTAATGGCACCGGGGGTTGAGTACCACCCTGAAAAGCTGTCTGCAGCCACTGCAGCATGGGTTTGATGTCAGCCGGCCAGCGAGAATCCCACATGGCGCAGCAGACCTCTCCTGTCATGCCCGCTGCTCCCCTCAGAAGTGTATTTCATCAGTCTGCCTGTTTTGTTCCCCACTCTGTCTCTGGTGAATCCTCCCACCCTTCCGCACATCTGGCCTATCTTGTTCTTGTATAAATCAACAAATCTTTTAAAAAAAGAATAAAATCTTCAAATCAAGCATGACGTTACCATGCCTTCTGGTAAAATGCCCAGCCATCAGGGTTGGAAAACAGCAGCATCACTGAGTCCTGAGAGTCGTGGCCAATTGTAGAGCACCTCCTGCTGGGACCCAGAGGAAAGGGGCAGAAGGGAACCGGCATGTCTGGGACAGAAGGAGCACAATCAACATCAAATAAAAGCTGCCCTTATTAACCTCCCCATGTGTCCCTCAGGCACATCTACTTCAACCAACACCTGTTTCAAGACCAGGAAGCAAGTGCAGCTTCTTCACTGTTCTCTCTGCTCCATGTTCCTCCTCCAGGTCTCCCTTTGCTCCCCATCTTTCTTCCTTCCTTTCTCTAGTCTTCTCTGCAGCTTCTCCTCCTCCTCAGCTCCATCCTCCTTACGTGATGTTGAGAACCTGGAACCTCCCGTTTTCCTGGGGACTTCCCTGTTACAACATCAGTGTAACTGAATGGACACTGAGGGTGATAGTTGAAAGTTTTGGTGCAGGAAAGAGAAGAAGAGCCAGGCCGTGACTAACAGGCAGAAAGTTTTTTGAGCCCTGGGCAAGATTTGCTGACCCCAAGGGAGTCGGAGAAGTTGCACCCATTTTAGGGGGAGATGTCCTTTTTTAATTTAAATATTTTATTTTATATAATTCTTACATCTTTTTTCATCTTTGCACAATGCATGCATTTTCATTTTGGTTATATTCCCCATACAATTGTCCCCCCCTTATTTTGACTCTAGTCCTTCCTTTCCCCGCCCCTCCTACACACACCCCCACCCATAGTGTGTCTCTGGTTTATAGTTGCTTGTTGATTTTGATTCTTACTTTGTATTGATTAGTCTTTTTCCTGGACTCTTATTTAGGTTTTCTAAATTCCTGCTATAAGTGAGACCATCCGGTATTTTTCTTTTTCTTTCCGGCTTATTTTGCTGAGCATGTTCCCTTCCAGCGCCATCCATGTTGCTGCAAATTGCATGTGTTTATCTTTTTTGAATGCTGAGTAATATTCCATGGCGTATATGGACCACATCTTCTTGATCCAGTGCCGGTCCTGCCTGCAGTCCGACGGGGTTCAGGAACACGGTGGAGGGGCTGGGGATGAAAAGACGTGTGCACTCTCTTGTCTGGAAGCAGGAACTCTCTTTATTTTAGGGGAGGGGCTATATCTCGGAAAGCCTGCGCATGCACTTTACGTGGATTTGCAACATCTGGTTACTGTTGCATCAGCCTCTGCTTTGGGCGGAAGTGACTCATCTTTGGGCGGAAGCAACCACCACCCCAGGTCCCCCTGCTGGTGTAAGCCTGGTACTGACATCTCCCCCGTTTTTACTTTATTGATGGGGGGGGACACACACTGGGCCTGTCTTAGGTTGTGGCAGTCGTACTCACGTGCTTACCCGTCATAGCCACCCACTACCAGGATCCTAGGTAAGGTAGTGGAGCTGTCTTAGGTTGCTACGGGTACACCACCATCTTACCCGTCATTGGCCTACAGGTGGTCAAGGGCAATGATTATCCACACCCTGGGATTTTCAGTGGGCTGTAATGGAGAAAAGCGCACGTTTTGGAGAGCCACTTGCAGATTTTTCGTCTATTCCACTGGCACCACGTCTATTCCACTGGCACCACAGGATGTAGAAAATGATTTCCAGGCAGAAGAGGATTGTACCTAGGAGTGATATTGCTTCCCCCAAGGATTTTGTACTGAAGCACGGATGTTGTTAATGGTTAGAATTTGATTAGCCAATTGTGCAGTAAAATTGAGAAAGTTTGGTTCCATGGGCCGCGCATGTAGGCATTAAGGGTATGAACTTGAAAGGAATAGTTGAAAAGGATGGCAGTTGTAACACACATGAAGGCATAGGTAGGAATACAAGGAACATGAGCAGTTAAAGTCAATAAGTCAATTTCTTCCTGTATTAAGGAAACTTGTGGATTCAACTGTAGTAGTCCGACTGCGAGATGGTTGTTAATGGAATTTAGTGTGAGAAAGGTGCTGGAGACTCTGGAGTAGTCCAACTGGAGATGGTTGTTGGTATCTGCGTTGAGTACGAAGTTGGATAGATCTAGGCCAATGACCACCGCGGCCGCAGCTGCCAGCGTCGAGAAGACAGAGATCAAGGTGCCAACAACCAATGCTGGACCTGCTTGTCGATTTCGGATGATTACCTGAGAAGTAGACTCAGACACATTGACAGGCATAATAATGACATTAGGGAAACGCATGACAACAAAGGAATTGCTGAGGGTTCTGGACCAACAAGAGGAAAGGTGACAGGTACAATTGAGGGAGGATTGATTGTTGAACGATAGATTGAAAAACACTATAGAAGGGAGTCCAGTGGTGGAATTGGTAGACAAGAGTGACAGGAGAATACCCCACTTTCTGGAAACTAGCAGAAGGAAAGGGGGATTATTAACTATTGTCCAATGAATCATGTTGCAAAGGAGTGGGGGTGCTGGGCTGATGGTTGCAGAGCCGCCGCCATGATGGTGCCTGTAACGGTAGCCCCGTCAATATCCTTACACAAGCGAATGTACCCAGAAATATCTTGTTTATCCTTCCATGGGCGAATGGCCTCCTGGCACCATTTGTTAGCATTTTCAAATGCCAATTGTTTGACTAGTATAGAGGTAGGCTCGCCCTCACCCATAATTCGAGAGGCTGCTGTTAGAAGGCGAGCTACAAAGTCAGCAAATGGCTCTGAGGGGCCCTGGAGGATTTTTGGAAGGGATTGGTGAGGCTGTCCCCTGGATCCCAGTGCCTTCCAAGCTGATTTTGCAGCCAAGGCTACTTGTGCAAAAACAACAGGATTCTATAAACATTGTTGCTGATTAGTACTATAATTGGGACCCTCCCCGGTTAACATTTCTTTAGTTTGTTGGGAAAAACCTCTTTGAACATTGGTTTGAGCATACTGGTCACAGAGTTCTGTAAACTGACCCTTGCACAAAAGATAATCCCCTGGGCTCAAAACCGTGTGGAAAGTGTCCTTCCAGTCATTGGGTGTCATAATAAAGGTTTCAAAGGTGTCTAACATTTGGTGAATAAAAGGGCTCTGAAGTCCATAGTCTCTGATAGATTCTTTTAAGAGCTTGAGGTCTTGGAAAGGCAGTGCTGAATGTTGCCGGACATGCTGGCCCTGATCATTTTGAACAACTGAGACCCGGCAGGCCATAAGGGATTCCCGAGAATTTTCAGAGTTGGAGGGTACAAATCTTGAAAGAACATAAGTTAGGGACTGTATAAGCCCAGGAAGGTCTGGGTCAGAGCCATGGGAGTTAAGTGGAGGGGCAGAGGGGAGAGTGGTGGGGGAGGGATGCCACCGATTTTTGGTTGATGGATTTTTGGTTGATGGGGGTGGTCTATCATAGGGAGGTGGATAGTTTGTATTGTCCTCCACATTCCCCTCGTCGAAAGAGGAATCTACCCCCGGATTTGAGGATTGAGAAGGGAGGGTTTCTGTGGCTGAGCTTGCTGCAGCCGAGTATGTGGCAGGCTTTTTGCTTTCGGACTGAGCTGCAGAGTGCAATACCTCAGCCACTAGTTCATAAGCAGCTGCTCCCCCATCACTAAGGGCATCATGGACTAGCTGCCACACAGAAAAAATACGGGGGGGAATAGTTTGGGGTCCATAAAGGTCCCTGTAAAGAAGGAAGGCTGCTTTGACCTTTTCCCAGTTTCGTACTGAGACGGTGTCCTGCTGAAAGAACCATTTGCTGGTATTTGCGAGGACTGAGACTAGATCATTAAGGGTCTGAACCTTAATGGGAGTTCCATAATGTTTAAGCAGAAGTTGTAGGGCTCTAACAAGTTGGCCCTTGGACATGGTATTGCCCATGATGCCGATCACTTACCTAATCCTTACCTTACTGATTGATCGGTCCCTCAGAGGATCCCTCGTACTCGTGTCCCACGTTCGGGCGCCACTTGCCGGTCCTGCCTGCAGGCCGACGGGGTTCAGGAACACGGCGGAGGTGCTGGGGATGAAAAGACGTGTGCACTCTCTTGTCTGGAAGCAGGAACTCTCTTTATTTTAGGGGAGGGGCTATATCTCGGAAAGCCTGCTCATGCACTTTACGTGGATTTGAAACATCCGGTTACTGTTGCATCAGCCTCCGCTTTGGGCGGAAGTGACTCATCTTTGGGCGGAAGCAACCACCACCCCAGGTCCCCCTGCTGGTGTAAGCTTCTTGATCCAGTCATCTATTTTTGGGCATATGGGCTGTTTCCAAAGCTTAGCTATTGTCAACAGTGCTGCTATAAACATAGGGGTGCAGGTGCTCTTTGGAATTGATGTTTCTGTGCCCTTTGGGTAAATACTGAGGAGTGGAACTGCTGGATCATATGGAAGCTCTATGTTTAGTAGGTCCAGAAATCTCCACACAGCTCTCCACAGTGGTTGGACAAGTTTGCACTCCCACCAGCAGTGCAGGAGAGTTCCTTTTTCTCCACAACCTCGCCAACATTTTTGTTGCTATTTTTTGAACTAGACGTAAGACCTGACACCGTAAAATACCTAGAAGGAAATATAGGTGAAATATTACATGACATTCACTTTAAAGACATCTTTACAGACACATCACCCAAAGCAGTGATAGTGAAGGCAAAGATAAACAGCTGGGACTACATCCAATATAAGAGCTTCTGCACAGCAAAAGAGACAATAATCAATACAAAGAGAAATCCCACTGACTGGAAGAACAATTTTGCACACAACACTAATGATAAATGACTGATCACAAAAACCTACAAAGAGCTGATGAGACTCAACAAAAACAAAGAAAATAATCCAGTCAAAAAATGGGCAGAAGAGCTAAAAAGAAACTTCTCTGAAGAAGAAATGCAAATGGACAACAGGCATATGAAAAAATGTTCAACATCACTTGTAATCAGGGAAATGCAAATCAAAACTACAATGAGATACCATCTCATACCAGGGAGATGTCCTTTTATAGTGTGAGGAGAGGTTAGGCAGGGAAATTGGGTTTGCGGAGGCAGGGAGAACAGGTTTTGGCGGAACAAAGTTGTTATTCATGGAGTGGAGTTGTTTTTATCCTGTTTATGGCTTCAGTTTAGGTTTGATGCTATCAGTGGTCCTGGTGTCAGGACCATCTTGTCTATTTCTATGTGGGCTTCCTCATTCCTGACCCTTGTGTTGGCCTTTCAGTGATAAGGGGATGGGAGTAGAGCTGTAACTTTACACCTTTCCAGTGTGCTCAGTGGTGTGAAGTACTAGTTCAGATTACTCTAGAAAGCTTTGCAGGGGGAGGAAACATCATTTCCTCTTAGCCCGCTGGAGTTTTGGATGAGATCCCTGTAATATAAGGCAAATGAACAAGAAAATGGCAAGTAGAAGCTTGCTAACACAGATAATATGCTTCCCTCATGAACAGGCATGCCAGTACAAGGGAAAAGGAGGACTTCAAAAGATGTGGCAAAGAAATGGTCTTCAGAAATGCTAGGTCAAAGGAAGGTGAGGGGCCTTCCGTGTGTTTCAGGGGGTAAAGATGCACTATCAAGCAACTGCCAGCCACACAGCACTAGTTTGATCCATGGCCAGCCAGTGAGCTAACCCACATGGCCCAGCTGACCTTCCTATCTCACCAGCTGCTCCATCAGCACTGTATTTCAGCACATCTGCTTGTTCTGCTCCCTTCTTTCTTTGGTGATTCCTCTCAGCCCCTGCACCCCTGGCTTATGCCCCAGTTATTGTATGCATAAATCAATTATTTTTTTTAAAAAACACAGTAGGGTAGTTTTAGGTTTACAAGGGTTGAGATGAAACCTGTGCCAAATTTGTTACCTAAATATGTACATCCTCTGTGCTCTCTGCAGGCTGATTTTGTCTTTCCTGGCATGAGCAGAGGAGGGACACTTCAAAAAGTAAGTTTGGCTTTTAGTCCAAAAATTAAAAAATGGAAGAGCAGAACTTTTTTCCTGTGTTTACTGCTTCTCAGTTGCCCTTAGTTTAAATGTTTATGCCAAAGTATTAAAATTGGGGATGACAAAATCTGCTGACTGACCTTGGAAAATATGCAGATTGTCTGAAATTTATTTTGAGTATAAGTTTCACATGTTGTTTAAAAATTAATAGCAATTCAAAAAAGTATAATTCCCTTTTGAGCACAAGTGAACAATTCTAAATAAACATTGCCAGATTTTATACAGGTCTAGTTCCCCAAAGTGTTAAAATTTATTTCAATGTTAGAATAGGAGACTAAATCATTTACATTTCCAGACTGGTTAAACAAAACTAGTATTAGCAAGGCGGTTTAGATAAATAATCATCAATATATGTTAAGTAGACAAAACAATAGATTGTTTTCTTAAAAACCAAGTACAAATCAAATAAGTTATCATAGAAGTAAATGAAAGGAAATTTAACAATTGCAGGAATTTTTACAACTATACACTCAGAAAAAAAATCTTGGATATCTTATATTCATATAAGATATATATTCATATATTCCCATTGTTGGGATTATAATGAAAACACAAATATGTAAATTATCTGTATTCCACTAAAATCCCAGTGAGTGGAGAAAGGATGACACAATGGTCATATTCCAATAACAACCAAGGATATTGTGCTAAATATTGTGCAGTGATTTGTTTTGTGTGCACAAAGTAGTATAATTTACCAGAAATTGAAACGACATAAGATCTTTTTTAATTCAAATAGATAATATTGGTGCAGTGGTGGATAAATATAGTAAAGAGTAGAGATGACTGATAGAGGTATGACTAAGCACACTCCCGTATCCAGACCCAGACACAATAAATAAATCACATGTAATATATATCAAGTACATTTGTAATCCTTGAGGAAAAAAACTGATAGTGTCACTCTCTTTAATAATGGTCTGTCATCACTGAATATATAAAATAATTTAAAATTCTTTCCTATATCTGAACATATTTATAAACAAATATCAGATGGATTGAATAGTGAATGCTATATGCTATTGAAAGAAATATTGAGTAAATAAACATGTTGACCCCAGAGACACTTTATTCATGGACTTTTGAAAAATAAACTAATATATTATCCTTATTTTTTAGTCATTGGGCCTTGATTCTCAGAAATGGGGTGTCAAGGAATATATGTATATTTTTGTGCCCAGGCATGTGCATGCACATATGCAAGTGTCCTGAAACTGAGCCAAGTTTGCATTCCAGCCTGGAATTTGGGGGTTGTCCCTTTCAAGAAGATTGATGACAAACATAGATGTTTTACACCAAGATAACACAGGAGGAGAGACATCAGCTTGACTCTTGTTTGGCTCATTTTCGAAACTTGTTTAGTTTGACAGGTTCTCCATCAACTGTCTAAAATGTGTCTTCCTCACATCCAGAGTCCTGACATTTATTCGGTGTAGTCCTTCTCTTCAGTTGTTCTGTGGGCTCTGTGTTGTTGTGGCATTTTTGTTGTCTTAAAATAACCCTTTAATTATACTGTCCCTCTCTGATGCATTTATGTTTTGAGTAATAGGCAACAAAACCCCCACCAGGACTATAGGAAAATCCATCTGTGTAAGGTGCAGGTTGTAGAACAGAATAAAAAATGTAAGGGGTCCTTTACTTGCGTGAGATATGACCTAAAAGAGTAGAAAGCACACTGAAACTGTTATGGAGCAGCCCCGATATGAAACGGGTTGTCTGGCTGTGGGTCCTCATCTGCTCTCTTGAAAAGGGACTTATTAATACTCCACTTCAGGCACACACAAAAGGTTAATAAAAGGTTTATTTACAAGGGAAAAGGAATTGAGGAAATGTACAACTCAGGGAGAAAATAAGGAAATAAAGTATTTAATGCATCCTACCCAATCTGCAGACCTGGAAACCCAAAGGCACTCTCAGAGCTGGGAGCTGCACTTCAAGCTGGCGGGGTCCAAAAAGGGGAATCCCCCAAAGCCCACGTGTCTGGTTCTACACCAAACCTGGCTGCTTACCCCCACCCTCAGGTTCAGGCAACCTTCCCTTTGGTGGTGATGGGATTTGTGGTTCCCAGTGTCTTTTGTCTTTGGTCTGGAGTAGGGGCGGACTCCACAAAACCTGTATGGAATTACCTTTAGGACATCCTTTTCCCCATAACATTTTGGCTTTAGTCTGGAGTGGGGGCGACCTGTATGGATTTAGCTTTAGGACATCCTTTGCCCCTCAACAATTCCCCCCTTTCACTTTTTGCCACCATTTCCATGGTGATGAAGATCAAATATATGGATGTTGGGATGCAGTCTCAGATGAAAATTTTTACTGGGTTCTAGTGTGAAAGAAAACCAGTCCCTCCACGTATTTTCCATTGTGGAAAGCAAAAGTACTCCATTCCTGGAAAAACAGTGCATCAGTCCAAGCCAAAAAAACAAAACATCTGGAGGCATTAGCCAAAAAAAGACAGCAAATATGTCAAAATCACAGGAAAAAAAAATCTAAAAATGGTTCAGCTTATGTACATCACAAATTTTCTCAACCTTGATCTCAAATTTTTAACAGCATAGCAAAAGTTTGCAAACTAAATCTACTTTTAAACCATTTTACCTATTTTTGCATAAAATCACAGGGCAAAATAACTAAACATCAATTTATTTGCTGGCTTTGTTGGAATATTCCATATAGGATCAGAGCGAACTGTTGGGGTCTGGTCCATGTAGGCTTCAGGAGCAAAGCTGGTCTCATCAGACTCCATCTGGGCTTTCCTCTTCTCGAGGTACCAGGAATTTTTTGTTGGCTGAGTTGTCCAGTCCTGCCCATGGAGGCAGCTTACTCACCCTCTTTGGATGTCTCTGGAACCCTACAAACAAAGCAACAGGTTCTCTTCTTAGTTCCGCTCTTTTTCAACTTTCTGGAAGAATTCCTCACAAAGCCACACAAAAAAACTCATGTCCAATTTTTTTGTTTAAGCAGACAAAATCCCTATGGAAGTTATGCAAAAAGAGACTCTGAGGTAAGTAGTAAAATATTACTACCACTATTTTAATGCTGTGTTGGTATCAAGGGGAGAGAAAATGCAAACACAGGTTAGATTTGTTGGAAAGAAAAATTGCAACCTTGCTGCAGATCCTGGTCACTAAAACAAGAAAACTTTGTGGATTCAGAACAAAATGCAAAGAAAGTACCAGTATTATGTCAAAAAAAAAAAAAACAGTAAATATCAGGTGTATTTCCAGCTCTATTCAGTCCTTTGTAGGAAAGTTTTACTCTCAACAGTTCCATCAATAGGAATCTGTTGAGCCCTTTTCTCCCTATATTTCCAGAAACAATTTCTGTAGATATTAAACAATTGAAGTATACAATACTACAAGGCGACAATCACCATTGCCAATTTACATACATCTCAGGTACTGAGAGGTTTTTATACACATTTTAGAAAACCACTGGTAACATTTCTGTACATGCCAAAGTTTACCATTTTCCCAAGTGACGATGCTTCCCTTCCAGTTTTACTTCATTAGGTAAAAGCCAAATAGAACAAATTCATTTAATGCCTTTCCCAGGACGAAAGGGAGAAACTTTGTGGAGTGTCCCAGGAGCTCTACTGAGGTTCCACAAAATTTCCTTGCATCTGCCAAATGACAGGCTACCAAATTAGCGCTTGAATTTAGATTTCTGGGAAGTTTTTGCCATAAACATCAGAAAAACGACAGAAAAAACAATATTCAATCTCTATGAAGGTACCAGCTTAGCTCAGTAGTACAATGTTGACAGTGAAACCATAACCTTTAGTTTTTCTCATAACTGGAGACTTCTTTTTTCCCCCATGTCTACAGGCACCATGTATACTAATTTGCCAACCAATTTATACCTTGTCTTGGAGGCCAAGACAAGGACACAAGGGAAAGGAATACAGACATACAACATATAGACACAAAGAACTCTTTAGTTACCATATTATCATGCGTGGGATATCAAATACAACTGCAGTTTCAATCAGAGGCCAAAGTAACAAAAAAACAAGCAGAGAAAAAAAAAACCTCAAAGTTAAAAAAAAAAGTAAAGTTAAAAAAGGAAATAACAAAATCAAGGTTGAAAACATTTCTATGTAAAAAAAAAATACTGCCAGCATATGCATGATCCTAGATATTATTTCACGTCTCCTAAACTTTGAAAGGAAGATTGGTTAGAGCATGTTAGTTTTTTCTCAGGTCTCTTCAGCAAAAAAATCAGTCCTTGGGTATCCTGCAACAATAACTGGAGAAGAAGTCAGTAACATTCAAGTTTTTTTTTTGTTTCTTAAACAAATATCTCAAGTCCTCAATGGGTTCACAAGACCAGTGGGATTTCGTCTCTGGGTCACCTCCTTCTGGCGCTTTCTTAACTCTGGAATGATGTACCCAGGGTTTTATGCCTACAAGATTCAGAGAAGTATGTGTGCTTAGCAAAACGTCATATGGACCAGTCCATTTTTCTGACAGCTGGTTTTGGGCATCCCCACTCTGCCAGGACTTCAGTAAGACCTGATCTCCAGGTCTGAAGGGATGCAATGGTTGATCAGGAGACATAGAGATCCTCGAGGTTGCAGAGCTGTGAATTACTGCTAGGACCTCCTGGATATGTTTCACATATTGTGTGATCTGACAGTCTTGCCCTATTTCCAGATTGGCTTTCAGAACTGAGGCCTGGAAGGGTCTTCCAAACACTATCTCAAAGGGGCTTAATTGTAACCCACTTCTAGGTGCCACTGTTAGGCAGAGGAGGGCAAGGGATAGTACCTGATCCCAATGAAGTTGTTTCTTGGCACAGTTTTACCAAGGTTTTCTTCAAGGTGTGGTTCATATTCTCTGTTTGTCCAGAAGACACACAGTGATGGGCTGACCCAATGTAAACTTCTCCGCCTCATGTAGGAGGTCACAAGTGGCAGTCACAGCACGCAAACATGGAGGCCATCCCTTGGTGGTGTGGTCCAATTGTTTGGACAGATATGCAACGGGCTGCATTTCTGGCCCCAACCATTGGATCAGCACTCCTAGGCCAACCCCCTGTCTCTCATGTACATAAAATCTGAATGGCTTCCTAAGATCTGGAAGCTCTAATGCTGGTGCTGAGATCAACTTTACTTTTATTTCATCAAAGGCCTTTTGACATTCTGGAGTCCAAGACAAAGATTCAGAGTCCATGCCTTTGAGAGCAGCATATAAGGGTTTTGCTATTAGTCCAAAATTAGGAATCCAAATCCTATAAAACCCAGCCATACCCAAAAATCTGCACAACTGTCGCCAGTTGTTGGGAACTCTAAGGGCTGAAATTACCCGTTTTCTTTCTGTCATCAGGCTCTGTCTGCCTTTCTTAATTTCAAACCCCAAATATGTCACAGTTTGTTTGCATATCTGTGCCTTGTTAGGTGACACCTTGTAGCCACATTCTGCCAGGTGGTTCAGTACCACTACAGTATTTTCCAGACAAGATTCATAGTCTGGACTTGCAATCAATAAATCATCTACATATTGCAATAAGACACCCCAGTTTAATTGAAACTTCCTGAGATCCCTGGCCCATATTTCCCCCCAAAAATAGTTGGGGAGTTCTTAAATACCTGTGGAAGCACAGTCCAGCAATACTGGAGAGTGCTCTTGGACTTAGGGTCCTTCCACTCAAAGGCAAAAAGCAGTTGATCCTGGACATCTATTGGGATACAGAAAAAGGCATCCTTCAGGTATAATACCGAAAACCACCCAAAGTCACCAGGTATGGCAGTTATTAGGGTGTACGGATTAGGCACAGTGGGATGTAAATCCTGAACAATGTCATTAATAGCCTTTAAATCTTGGACAAAATGGTACTCGCTTGTATGGGGTTTCTTCACTGGCAGAATCAGAGTGTTGTACGGTGAATGGCAGGGCTGAATGAGTCCAGATTGAAGGAACCTTTTCAATACTGGCTTAATTCCCCTCAAGGCCTCCTGCTTTAAGGGGTATTGTTTCCTCCTCGCGGTTTTCTCCCCTCTATCACATCTATCTTTACAGGCTCTGCATTTTCGCATGTCCTGGGATACCATCAGCCCATACCCATTTACTTACTCTTTCAACCATTTCTGGAGGTAAAATTTTACCTTTTGGTGGAGCATCTTGAGTAAGTAACATCTGGAACCACAGAGCGTGCTCTGGAGGCTCCTGTAGGTAAAGATTCTGATTTTGGGGTGAGAATATAATTTGCATTGAGCTTACCTAAAAGGTCACGACCAAGGAGAGGGACTGGACACTCTTCCATGTACAGGAAGCTGTGCCAGAGCTGTGTGGTGCCCAGCAGGCACTCCAAAGGTTGTAGGAAGAGTTTCTGTTGTGGCCTCCCCATAACCCCAGTGACTGCTGCAGTCTCTTTGCTCATTTTAGTTAATTTCGAATTCAAAGCTGAGTATGTCGCTCCAGTGTCCACCAAGAAATCAATCAGTTGATCCCCCACAGCGAGGGTTACCCGAGGCTCTGAGGGGGTTATTTTAATGGGCTAAAGATCTAATGGAGCCCCTGGGCACCCCTATTCTTCATCTGAACCTTCTCCATGAACTGTCATTTGTCTCCTTTCCTCCCCACTTGGCTCCAGATTCCTTCTACTCTGTCTATATTCCCTTCTATCTTCACCTGAGGCTCTACTCTGTGCTATCACTTGTCTCCTGTCCTCTGTGCTAGGCTCTTGATTCCTTCTCTGTCCATATTCCCTAACATCATTTGAGCCTCTACTCTGTGCTAACATTTGTCTTCCTTCCTCTCTCCTTGGTTCCTGGTTCTGTGTACTCCTTCTATATTCCCTCCTGTAACCCCTGCGTGAATCATGCTGTCGTGGTATTCTCAGTCTTCTATCCTGCCTTCTGTAATTACTGTGTCTGCCGCTCCCCTGTAACCTGGGACAACTGTACTTCCAATGTCTGTCTTCCCTACAGAAAGCACACTGATCTCTTCCTAGGGGTTCACATCTCTGTCCATTACTGTTTCCCCGAAACCCTGTCTTGTGCACTCTGTACAAAAACAGTTGCAGGTTTCGGTCTCCTGTCCTCTCTTCTGTCCTCTCTATTATTATAAACCTTAAATGCTAAGTATACTATCTGGGACGGACTCATCTCTGTGATGCTGTCTACCTTTGTTAACTTTTTCCTTATGTCTGGAGCAATATATGTGATGAATGTCATAGTGATCAAATGAGCATTTTCTGGGGCATCTGGATTTATATCCATGTGGTTTGTACACATCTGAATAATCCTCTCAAGGAAGTCTGATGGATCCTCATTAATCCATTGTGCAAGTTCTCATGTTTTGTTATTTTTGTTTGTTTGTTTGCTTGGGGATTCCCTGCTTCAGTCCTACCAATAAACAATTTTTATATAGGCCCAACATCACCATTCCACCATTGTCAGGTCCCCTTCTAGGATCTACCTCTGGCTCTGGGGATTGGCTGTCCTGTTGGCAAAGACAGTCAGCCTCCTCCCTGGCCTTCCTGAATACCATTCTCCGCTCATCTAGACCTAGTAAAGTATATAACATTGACTGTATATCTGCCCAGTTAGGGCGGTGGGAGACGAAGATGGAGGCAAACAAGTTCACCATCCTCTTAGGAGCCTGCCGGTACGGGGGAACAGAGTTCCTCCAATTTAGGAGGTCCCCAGTGCTAAAAGCATGGTGTGACTAAAAGTACCCAGCAGGTCGCCCCTGTTCATTCAAGCCACCCATCAGCAACTGGTGAAGAGGAAACTGTCCTGCCTCAGGGTGATCCTTCCTGCCAAAATTGGTGCCGCTTCTAGTGTGGGGAGGAAACGCCATTTTAGTTTCCTTCCTGGAGGGCATTGGAGGCTGTGAAACCACAGAAGTCTGTGCAGGAGGGGCCTCGGGAGGGGCCTCATCATGTGGCAAAAGCCTTTGTCCTGAAGCCTCAGGAGTCTGTGCGGGAGGGGCCTCAGGAGGGGTCTCTTCAGGTGGAGAAGGCCTTTGTCCTTATGTGTGTAAGGTATTTAGGAAATGATACTCCTCCTTCTAACTCCATCCTCCTGCAGTCCTCATGGGAAGGAGAAGGTTTATCTGTTCTCTGTGCTATCAGCAGAGCCTCTGCCATATCCAGTTTATGGAGGGAGGCCTGTATCTGGTCCTGCATACTTTTAAAAGCTGACTCAAAAACGTTACGATTTTCATCCCTCACACTTTTAATAGTTAAATCAAAAGCCTCATTTTGTTGTTGCATAGCTAAGTTAAGAGCTTAAATTTGTTGCAGCACATTCTCAGTATGTGAAGTAGAACATCTACCTCTCTTAGAAACAAGAATGTAGCAAATGGCATATGCACATTACCAGGAAAAAAAAAAAAAACAGAAGCACAGACTGTAAAGGGACAGCTTGTAAACCACCCACATACATATGCAAAAGTAAAATTATGTGCCATACACTAGGTTTAATCAAATTATTTACACTTATAAAACTGGTGGTAATATTTAACGGAAAAAGGCTACTTAAATTTAAGGCCGGAAAAAAACTGAAAGAAATCAAGTTAGGGATAAAAACCACTTAAGCTCATGATTGAGTCCACGTGTGGGTCAAAACCACACCCACAAGAGCTGTATGCACAGAAAAAAAGACTTTTCAAGACATGAAACAAAGATTTTCACTGTGAGTCCTGCAGACCTAGTGCGCTTTATGGTGACCAACACAAGGATAGTTACTTTGGGCTGGTCAACCACGGGTGTAGCTTGGAAACCACGTCTGGCGCCAAATTGTTATGGAGCAGCCCTGATATAAAACGGGTTGCCTGGCTGTGGGTCCTCACCTGTGCTCTAAAAAAGGACTTATTAATACTCCACTACAGGCACACACAAAAGGTTAATAAAAGGTTTATTGACAAGGGAAAAGGAATTGAGGAAATGTACAACTCAGGGAGAAAATAGGAAATAAAGTCTTTAATGCGTCCCACCCAATCCGCAGACCTGGAAACCCAAAGGCACTCTCAGAGCTGGGCGCATGCTGTGAGCTGGCAGGGAGCCAAAAAGGGGACTCCCCCAAAGCCCATGTTTCTGGCTGCTTACCCCCACCCTCAGGTTCCAGCAACCTTCCCTTTGGAGGTGATGGGATCTGTAGTTTCCAGTGTCTTTTGGCTTTGGTCTGGAGTGGGGGTGGAGTCCACTAAGCCTGTATGGAATTAGCTTTAGGACATCCTTTTCCCCCTAACAAAATGATGGAAATGGGTCTTCCAAGTGATTCATATCTCGTTATCCTGAACTTTATTGGAAAAGAGAAATTTAAACAAATATAAAGAGGTGTGACCTGTGGGAAACAAAAATGAACTTTTTTTTAAGATTTATTTATTTATGCATACAAGACCTGGGGTACAGGCCAGAGGTGTTGTGGTGGGAGTGAGAAGATCCACCAGAGACTGTGTGGGGAAAGAACAGGCAGAGTGACTGAAATACATGTCTGAGCGGAGCAGCTGGTGAGATAGGAGAGACAATTGCACCATAGGGTTAGCTCCCTTGTTGGGGGTAGAAAGTGTGCTGCACTGGCTGTGGATAGCTTTATAGGTAGCTTCTTAACTCTTTGTGCCAACAGGGAGGACCAGCAAAAGTGAACTTTTATGTGTGGCTCCATATGAATTTCATCAATATTTGTTCTATTTCTTTGAAGGCTATCATTGTATCTAGAAAGGCTACTGTATTTCCTGTGTGGATTTTGTTTCTTGGTATTTTACTAATGGTTGTTTGTTTTGATTACTTTTTACATTGAATTTTTAGGGCTCTTTATGTATATCATCATACTATCTGCAAATAGTGATAGCTTTACCTCTTCTTTCCTTATTTGGATTTCTTGCATGTCTTTCTTTTGCCTTATTGCTCTGTATAGGGCTTCCAGTCTCATAGTGAAAACTGGTAGCCAGAGTGGATATCCTCCCTTGTTCCTGATCTTAAAGGAAGGCTTTCAGTGTTTCACCATTGAGAATAATATTGGCTGAGGGTTTGTCATAGATGGCTGCCATCATATTAAGTTTTGTTTCTTCTATCCCAAGATTTTCGATCGTCTTCATCAAAATCAGAGGTTGAATTTTTTGAAATGATTTCTCAGTATCTATTGATATAATCATATGGTTATTTTTTATTTTTCTTTTTTGTTGATGTGTTGGATTACATTAATTGATTTTTGGATGTTGAACCATCATTGTTCCACTGGATTACATCCCCACTCACTTATGGAATATTATCCTTTTGATGGATTGTTGGGTTCTGTTAGCATGGTTTCTTTTTTCGCTTGTTTAAATGTTTATTTATTTGTTTATACAAGCACTGGGTACAGTCAGAGGTGCGGGAGGGTGAGAGAATTCACTAGCCAGAGTGGGGAGCAGAACAGACAGACTGACGAAATACACTGTTGAGAGGAGCAGCGGGCATGGCAGGGCAGGTCTGCTGCACCATATGGGACTCTTGGGGGCCAGCTGGGGATTGAACTGGTGCTTCAGAGGCCACAGGAAGCTTCTCAGCCCAGCGCTCAACCACTGCGCCACCGGGGAGGCCCTGATAGCATGATTTCCTAGAGGATTTTTGCGTCTGTTTTTTTTTTAGGGAGGTTAGCCCAGAGTTTTCTGGTTTTGTGTTGTCTCTGTTCAATTTAGGTATTAGCGTAATTTTGGTTACATAAAACATATTTGATAGCAACCTTTCTATCTCAATATTTGAAAGAATTTTGTAGGATATATACTAGATCATCCCTGAATGTTTGGCAGAATTCAATTGTGAAGTCATCTGGTTCTGAGATATTTTTGGGGAGGGTTTTGATTATTGTTTCAATTTCCCTTTTTGTGACTGACCTTCCTTACCTAGTTTTGGCTGATTATAACTCTCTAGCAAACTCTTCTATGTTATTAAACCTGTTTGCATATAAATGTTCATAGGAATCTCTGATTATTATTTTATTTCTTTTTGTCTGTTCCAAATTCTCTTTGTTGATGGTATCTTCTTTTTAAGATTTATTTATTTATTTACACAAGCACTGGGTACAGTCAGAAGCACGGGAGGGTGAAAGAATTCACCAGAGCCAGAGTGGGGAACAGAACAGGCAGACCAATGAAATACACTGTTGAGGGGAACAGTGGGCAGCAGGAGAGGTCTGCACGCCATGTTGGACCCTCACCTACGGCCGGGATCAAACCAGCACTGCAGAGACTGTGGGGAGCTTCGCAGCCCAGAGCTCAACTGCTGTGCCACCAGGGGAGACCCTGTTGATGATATCTTTTATTTGTTATTTCTCACTTTTTTACCTTTGTGAGCCTGGTTAGAAATTTGGCTATTTCACTTATCTATTCAAAGAAACAAACATAGATTCTGTTGATCTTTTGAATTTTTTTTTAAATTTCTATTGTATTTAGTTTTGTTTACATTTTTATTATTGCCTTTTTACCATTGACTTTTTGTTGTTGGTGGTGGTAGTGGTCTTTTTCTTGTCTTTGAGACGCTAGATTAGTTTGCTTGTTTGAGTTCTTCCTTGTTTCTTGATGTGGGCCTAGATATATTTTTGAAGATTTTGTTTATTTATGTATACAAGAACAGGTGTGTAGGCCAGAGGTGTGGGGTGAGAGGATTCACTAGCAATATGTGTGCAGAGCAGAAGAGGTAGATCTACTGCAATACACTGCTGAGGGAGCAGCGGGCAGACATGGGAGGGCTGCTCTACACAGTGTACAGGTCTCTTGCTGGGTATCAAAATTATGATGCAGTAGCTGGAGATAGCTTGATAGAGCTGTTTGCCTTTTAGCCCTGCAGCATGAGGGAGGCCTGATGAGAGCCTGTATAGCTATATACTTTGCTCTGATTATTCATTAACTTGACCCCCGTATATTCTGGAATGTTTTGTCCTCATCATCATTCATCTCAACATATGTTTTCATGCCTTCTTTGATCTCCTCTTTAATCTGACTTTCTTCTAGTAGTGTGAGTTTCAAACTCCATCGGTGGGAGGGTTCCTTACTTTCTTTTTATGGTTTATTTCACGTGCAAAGCCTTTTTGATCAGAGGAGGTAGTTGGTGTGATTTTCATCCTAACGTATCAGTGGATATTTGTCTTGTGGTGCAATATCTGATCGATCCTGGAGAAAGACCCATGCACACTTGAGAATAATGTGCACACATATTTTTGGGGAGTGCAGTTTTCCATAGAGCTCTGTTAACTAAATGAGGTCTAGTTCTTTATTTGGGGCTCTAATGTCCTTATGCATTTTTTTATCATGTTGATCAGTCCATTGGTGAGATTGAAATTTTGAAGTCTCTTACTGCATATGTATTTTATCTCTCTTTTCAGAGATGACAATAATTGTCTGATATATTGGGACCTCCTCCATTTGGTGAGTGTAAGCTAATAATAGTTATATCTCTCTGATTTATAGTGCCCTGAGTCATAACATATGACCATCTATTTCTCTTTCTACCTTTTTCAGTTTCAATTATATTTTATCTGTTATGAGTATCCCTTCCCTTGCCTTCTCTTTTGGCACATTTGGTTGATTTCCAACCTTTTACTTTCAGTCTGTGTTTATCTGTTGTAGTTAAATGTGTTTGCTGGAGACAGCAGAAGCTGGGATTTCTTTAATTTGTTGGTTTTTTTTAAGATTTATTTATTTATTTATTCAACAACTGAGGTACAGGCCAGATGCGCAGGAGAGTAAGCGGATTCACCAGATACAGAGCAGGGAACAGAGCAGGCAGACTGACTGAGATACACTTCTGAGGTTTGTAGCAGGTGAGACAGGAGAGGTCTGCCTTGCCATGTGGTTTGCTCCCTGGCCTGCCAGAGATTTAACTCATGCTGCAGAGGCTGTGGGTTGCCTCACAGTTTGGTGCCTAACCCCTTGTGCCACCAGGGAGGTCCTACATACTCATCTTTTTTTTTTTAAGATTTATTTATTTATTTACACAAGAACTGGGTACAGTGAGAAGCATGGGAGGGTGAGTGAATTCACCAGAGCCAGAGCAGGGAACAGAACAGAGTGAGCAAGCACTGCTGTGTGGAGCAGCAGGCGGCAGGAGAGGTCTGCGCACCATGTGGGACACTCACCTGGAGGCAGAGGTATCTAACCGGCATTGCAGAGGCTGTGGGCAGCTTCGCAACCCAACACTCAACCACTGCACCACCAGGTAGGCCCCTACATACCCATCTTAACCTTAGTTTCAGTGGCCTGCCCCAGCCTTTGCTCAGGTCTAGAAGGGGGTCATAAGTTTGCTGTCCTCCAATAGCCATGCAGACGGGCCCAAGTTTTCCTTCTCACTTTGTTGCAAGCCCTCCTTCTGCCTTTGCCAGTTCCAGAAGGGGATTGCAGGGCTACAGTAAAGTTCTCTACTTCATCTGATAGGTGTTTCAACCAGTGCAGGACCAAAATACAACTGCAACTCTTCACGTGCCTCTCTGCTCCATGAGCCTCCTCCACGTCTCCTTCTGGCTCTGTCTGTCTTCCATTTTCCCCAGACACCTCTTCAGGTTTTCCCCGTTTTCATTTTTTATTCAAATTTTAGCCTGAATTTCTTCACTTTGTTTTTTCCCCATTAACAAAGAGCTTTTGTTTTACCTCTTTGTGAATATTTTCTCAGTATAGGATTTATCCACTTAGGTGAGGCTTCATGGCTCTCCCATCAGCAAAGCACCCACAGTCCTCCAACACAGTAGATTGTGACCGTCCATTCTTAAACCTCTTCAGTTCCCCCCCTTTCGCCTCTTCTGTCCTGGAGGTATCAGATCCACGGGCAGATTGCAATTTGTCTTTGATTGACCGATCCATGTACAAGTGAGAGCATCTGCTGTTATCTTTCTCCTTTGGTCTTATTGCATTTAGAATAATCCCTTCCAACTCATCCATGTTGCTGCAAACAGCATGAGTTCATCTTTTTTTGGTCACCAAGTAATATACCAATGAGTCTATGTATACCACATCTTCTTGAAATTCTAAAATGATTTTGTGCATTCAGTTTGTCTCCATATCTAGGCTATTATAAGTAGTGCTGCAGTAAACATAGAGACACAGGTTTTGACACAGAATTATCAGTTAGTTCTGTGTTCCTTGGGTATCTATGTAGGTGTGGGAATTGCTGGATCATAGGGCAAATTTCATTTTTATTCTTTGAGACTCTCCCCATTGCTTTCTGTAAGGACTGGAACCATCTACATATCCTTTACAGGATATGTAGTATATGTGCTCATTTTTCTCCATACAGTGGCCAGATCTTCCAAATTTATTGGGGACTCCCTGGTGGCACAAGGATTAAGTAATCAGACCTGTCCTGACTTGCCCACTGCTTCCCTTAGCAGTGTTCTATGCTTAATCTGCCCGTTCTGTTCCCCACTCTCTCTCTGGTGAATCCTCTCATTCCCTGTGCCTCTTGTATGCAAAGCACCCCAGCTCTTGTATGCAAAAATAAATAAATATTTTAAAAATAAATAAATAAATTTCTGTTTATTTGTTTATTTATGTAAGATGTGAGATGGAATTTCATTGTGGTATTGATTTGAATTTCCCTGATGATATGTGCCCATTTAGTTCTTCTGTCCATTTTTTGATGGTATTGTTTGTATGCTTCTTGCTGAGTTTTATGACTTTTTCATAGATATTCACCATCAGTCCCTTGTCAGATGTAAGTTGTGAAAATATTTTCTCCAGTTCATTAAGTGTCTCTTCGTTATGGTTACTGTCTCCTGTGCTGTAGAGCACCTTCTCAGTTTGGTCTAGTCCCAATTGTTTATGTTTTCCTTCAATTTCCTTGCTGCTCAGAAAGGCATTTCTGTAGTTTCATGAGAGTATTCCCTAAGTTTTCTTCTTTGTATTTCATGCTTTCTGCTCTTACCCCATGTCTTTTATCCATTTTAGTTGATTTACATACCTGCTATGAGATGGTGATCTAGTTTTTCTTTTTTTAAAGATTTTTTAAACTTTTTTTTTAAATAAATTTTATTTTTATATTCTTCATACAATTGCAACCCCCCCATTCTGACCCCAATCCCTCCCCTCCCCCCCCCCCAAAAAGTGTCTCTGGTTCAAGTGTCTCTGTTTTTGTTGATTTTGATTTTCACTTTCTTATAGTTATTCATTTTTCCTGATCCCTTATTTCAGTTTTCTAGATTCCTGCTATGAGTGAGACCATCCGGTATTTTTCTTTTTCTTTCTGGCTTATTTCGCTGAGCATGATTCCTTCCAGTGCCATCCATGTTGCTGCAAATTGCATGTGTTTATCTTTTTTGAATGCTGAGTAATATTCCATGGTATATATGTACCACAACTTCTTGAGCTAGTCATCTATTTTTGGGCATTTGGGCTGTTTCCAAAGCTTAGCTATTGTAAATAGTGCTGCTATAAACATAGGGGTGCAGGTGTTCTTTGGAATTGATGTTTCTGTGTCCTTTGGGTAAATACCTAGGAGTCGATTTGCTGGATCATATGGAAGCTCTATGTTTAGTAGGACCAGAAATCTCCACACAGCTCTCCACAGTGGTTGGACCAGTTTGCACTCCAACCAACAGTGCAGGAGAGTTCCTTTTTCTCCACACCCTCGCCAACATTTGTTGTTGCTAGTTTTTTTAATATGTGCCATTCTCACTGGTGTAAGATGGTATCTCATGGTAGTTTTGATTTGCATTTCCCTGATTACAAGTGATGTTGAACATTTTTTCATATGCCTGTTGGCCATTTGCAATTCCTCTGCAGAGAATTTTCTTTTTAGCTCTTCTGCCCATTTTTTGACAGGATTATTTTCTTTGTTGTTATTGAGTCTCATCAGCTCTTTGCAGATTTTTGTGATCAGTCCTTTATCATTAGTGTTGTGTGCAAAAATGTTCTCCCAGTTGGTGGGGTTTCTCTGTTTTTGTTATTGTTTCTTTTGCTGTGCAGAAGCTCTTTAACTTTTTTTTTAACTTTTTTTTAAAGATTTTTTTTATTTATTTATACAAGAACTGGGGTACAGGCCAGATGCGTGAGAGGGTGAGAGGATTCACCAGAGACAGAGCGGGGAGCAGAACAGGAAGACAGACCAAAGACACTGCTGAGGGGAGAAGCAGGCAAGACAGGAGAGGTCTGTCGTGACATGTGGGACCATCTCCGGCCGACCAGGATTGAAACTGCACTGAAGAAGCTGCGGACAGCTTCACAGCTCAGCGCTCAACCACGTGCGCCACCAGGGGAGGCCTTTATTTATTTATTTATTCATTAATTCTTTATTTATTTATTTATTTTTAAAGATTTATTTATACAAGCACTGGGCATAGTCAGAAGTGCAGGAGGGTGAGAGAATTCACCAGAGCCAGAGCCGGGAGCAGAGCAGGCAGAAGGACTGAACTACACTGCTGAGGGGAGCAGTGGGCATCAGGAGGGGTCTGCGTGCCATGCGGGACCCTCCTCCGGTGGCTCGGGAGCAGCTGGGATCGAACCTGCGCTGCAGAGGCTGCGGGCAGCTTCACAACCCAGCGCTCAACCGCTGCACCACCAGGGAGGCTCAAGGGAGACCCTTTTTTAAAGATTGATTTATTAATTTACAAAAGATCCGGGGAACAGTCCAGACACGCGTGAGGATGAGAGGATGCACCAGAGGCAGAGTGGGGAACAGAACAGGCAGACTGACTGAAAAACACTGCTGAGGGGAGCAGTGGGTATGACAGGAGAGTTCTGCTGCAACACGTGGGACCCTCGCTGGCCAGCCAGGATCAAACCAGCACTGCAGAGGCCGTCACAGTGCAGTGCTCAATGGGGGAGACCCAATTGTGGTCTAGTTTAAAAATATATATATATATTTATTTATTTATGCATACAAGAATTAGGGTACAGGGCAGGGGCATGTGTGGGGAGAGGTTACACCAGAGACAGAGTGGGGAACAGAATAGGCCAACTGACTGAAATCCACTGCTGAGGGAAGCAGTGGGAGAGTCAGGAGAGGTCAACTGAGCCCCTGGAAGGGGATTGAACACATGTGGCTGTGGATAGCTTCATAGGTTGCCTCTTAAACCTTTGTACCACCAGGCACATCCTAATTTTATTTTACCAGCACCAGTTATTGAAGATGCTTTACCTGTTTCAGTATATATATATATATATATATATATATATATATATATATATATATATATATATATAAAGAGAGAGAGAGAGAGAGCACTCCTTTGTCACAGATTAGTTGATCCATATATATATATATATATATATATATATATATAGTGTATGTGCATGTGTTTGTTAGAATGTTAGCAGACTTTTTTTTTATTTCTTTGCTTTAATAGTGGAGGACTGTACTTTGGTTTACACTTCTTAACACATTGTAAAGTGCATCCTTTAAGAAAATAAAAATCAGAGGGCTTTTATAGAAAAAGAAAGGAAATGAGGGGTAGGCCCTCTGGGTTCAGACATGTGACCTACCTTGGCAATGGAAGGGAGATGGGTGGGCCAGGACCCCGCATGGGAGATGTGAATAGTGATCTGTGGGTCTCCTGGTGCATCTGCCACTGAGCACCCCAGCCCAGCACAGAGCAGAGTGTACCTCTGGCAGTGAGCTAAGTCCACACCTCTCACTGTGTGGGCAGCGTGTCCAAGGCATCATGCAGCCTTCCTGGCACAGAGTCACGAGCCACATGCACCCCAAACTGACCAGTGATTGAGACAAAAATCTGACAATGGAGAAGATAATTTATTCTTTTTAAAATGACATAAATTAGGTAAATGAAAGATTTGCTTCATTCAGGCTATTTATTTTGTGAATGTCAAGCAGGACAGACTGTTGAGAGTTAAGTGGTAAGTGTCGAGCATGAGATTGGAACACATTCTCCATGGGGACCGCAGGATGAGAGCCACACAAGCAGCCTGACTCTCACTATCCAGAGACAACCAGAACTGGCTCTCACAGAGGGTGAGCCATCAGCCACCACCTAAGAATGCCAAGGGCCAACGTTTGCACTGGGTTGTTCTTGTGTATAATGGAGCAGTGTATACAACGTTATGTACATTGGGAAGCTTTGGGCTCCCAACAAGCAGACGTGAGAGAGGCACACGGGAATGAACAGGATGGGGGAGTGAGCTTGGCGAACAGGGTAACAGAGCAAGGTCTATCACTATACGGAGGAGAAAGTTCTCAAAGGACACAAACGGCACAGATCCCATTATTCACATTTTATATACATATCATCAAAATGACCACAATACTGCCTTGGAGGGGGGAATATTACAGATAAAAGGCATCACAGTAAATTAAAAACAGAAGACATCGACATTCCTGGGGTTGACTCCACAGTGAAGGGAGATGGAGGTCTGGGATGGTCCTGCTCAGAGCTGGTGGCCACATCTGGTGGCCACTTCTGGGAGGGAGGTGTCATGTCATTGGCAAAATGAGTGTTTTTCCAAGTCGGGAATAGCTTAATTTAAAGGAAATATAAACTCCTGACAGGGAGTTTCTTTGCTGGAGGTGAGGTGCTGCGTCAGAGGCCTGTGGTCCTGACCCCCCACTGCAGTGGCCTAAATCGGCTAGAGTCCCCAGAGGTACAGGGTACAGTCCTGTGCCTGGACTGCAGTGGTCACTGCTGACAGTGGCACCCTGCACCAGCTGGGCAGCCTCTGTCACAGGCCATGGGGGAATGAGGATTCAAGTGGCCCCCTATCGGACCAACATCTGACTAGTGTCTCTTAAGATGAAGCCCCCATGGTCCTTGCCGCTGACCACCAAGCATTCATCAGAGGAGGGACTCACTTGTCAGTGTTTCGGCAAGGGGAGAAACCAGGCCAGCAGCCAGGCCTGTGCCCTATATTCACAGCTCTTTATGGCCATGTGAGGCAGGTCTCCAGGGCTCCTGAAGGAAGCCCCGGCCTCAGACATGAATGCTGCTGCTCTCCACAAGTCTGCCCCTCACCAGCTGGCCTGGCCCTGGTGTAAAGGGAATTCATGTGAGGGCTGTGTGCCCCCAGCACATCTATAAACCCTGCAGTTGCATGATCCATAAGTCCATGAGAATCCCGAGGGAGGTCCCTGCTCTGCCAGCATGCAGAGAAGCAGAAGAGCCCACAGAGGGAAAACCCATGTGCCTCAAGCACTAAACCCACCCAGAATGAGGTCCTGGTGGGAAAATTTGCTCAGAAACAGCAAGTAGGGGCCTCCGCAGTGGCACAGCAGTCGGGTACTGAGCTGCAAAGCTGCTCGCAGCCTCTGCAGTGCCGCTTCGATTCCAGGCCACAGGCAAGGGCCCCACATGGCATGCAGACCTCTCCTGCCGCACTTGCTGCTCCTCTCAGCAGTGTGTTTCATCACTCAGCCTGTTCGGTTCCCCACTCTGGCTCTGGGGAATTTTCTCACCTTCCTGCACTTCTGACTGTACCCGGTGCTTATATAGATAGATAAATAAATCTTAAAAAAAGAAAGAAAGAAAGAATAGAAACAATGAGCAGGCTGTGATTTATCACCAGACACTTGGAACCAGGTTGTTTTACTATGGCCACCTCAGGAAGCGACTTGGGGGTCATCCATGTCTCGCTTGCTCAGTGATGACCTGTAAAGGCTTCAGCTTCCAGGAGGCCTGTCAGAGGCCACTGCCATGAATTTCTCCTTCTGCCAGAGACAAGCAGGGAAACAGGGGAAGCCTGTGCCCGATATGGCACCAAGACAGAGGCCAGGGTGGCCCTCTGGGCCTCTGGATGCTGTGGGGTGGGGGACGGGAGGCCCTGCTGAGGAGGGGCGGAGCCACGGCCTAATGCCATGTGGACACACAGGAGGATGCAGGACAGGCAGTGTGCCTGGCACTGGGGGGAGCAAAAAAATGACACAATATCTTCCCAAACACCAGGGGGCTTACTATATTTCTCAGAGCATGTGGGCACCAGAGGGGTCGGTGCCGGCAAAAATGCAGGTGTGTGTCACCAGTGGTGGGGGAAGTGACCTGCTGGGTCCCTCCTGGGCCAGGCAGGCGCCCATTGGAGTCTCTCGGGTTGAAGGCTGTCAAACAAGCACTTGAACTGCTCCTTGTCCAGGTAGATCTTGTCCTCCAGCTCGCGCTGCTCGGTGATCAGAGCCACTTCATCTTGACGAAGTGCTCATAGTCGGCCAGGCTGTCTTCACCGAGGTGGCTGCCAGGATGTTGAAGACGATGTGCTCGCAGCAGTCCAGGTTCTCCTTGAGCAATTTGGTGTCTTTGTGCCACTGGATCAGAACCCTCTGCTCTCCAGCAGCAGTTGCTATAGACAAAGGGCAGGCACTGAGGCCTGGAGCAGTGAGAGGGGGCAGGCAGAGCCTGGGGCATGTGCTCTGGGCAGCCTGGCTACAGGTTCCTAGAGGCTGGTTCTCCCCACAGCCTTGGGCACCATCACCATGGGGGCTAGAACCCACGGAACTCAGAGGGGCACCTAGGTAAGGGTACTGAGGACACTTCTGGTGACATAGGCCCCAGTCCCTGGGAGAGCTGACTGGGGCACCTCCCTCTGCAGGATGGATTGAGGTCTCCAAGTCCTCTGGCTGCAAGAGGACCAGCTGAGAACACTGTAGAAAGACAGGCTGGAGGAGGGAAGAAACGGGGGGGAGGGGTTTGTGTGCCTGCACTCCCCATTAGGGTCCATCTCTGGGGAACACAGAGGGTCTCTCATCTCAAATCCAAGCCACAGTCACTGTCTGTCTGCAGAACCACCAGTTTCCTTATAGCCTCCAGGCTCCCTGAGAGCAAGGAAGAGGTGGGCTCAGTGTCTCGGGGTTCTGTGGGGAAGAGGCCCAACCACATCGGATGCCTCAGTCTCCAGGCACAGGCAGGGCACAGAAAGGCACAGCCACACAACTCTCGCCAGATGTTGGGCACGTGGCTGCCATGTCCCCTCTCCTTCTGGGACAGTGGCAGCCTCTAGACCCTGACTCCACATCTGTCACCTCACTAGCTTGTCTCTAGAAACCTGCACTTCCCAAAGCCTGCACCACCAGGCACAGTGATTCGAACCTGCCCTGGCTTCCCTGGACACTGGGGCTATCCCACCCACCCCTGGCCTGGCACAGGCCTGCAGCTCAGCAAGGCGAGGCAACGTTGGTCATGCAGCCAGGACGCGAGCCCGACTGACTTCCAAACATGCGTCCAGGGAGGCAGGGTGGGTTCTGGAGCCTGAGCCCAGGGGAACATGGGCCCAATACCAGCTGCTGTGCTCCTTCTACTCCCCCAAACCCTGAATAGGTCTACCAGCTTCATGACGGTGCATGCAGGGTGGACCAAAAGTAAGCTGAGCTGCGGAGACCACACTACAGCCACGAGTTGCTTGCCACCGGGTGGGTTCTGAGAAACGTGCTCACAGATGAGGCTGTGCTGGTGTCAAATCCCGACAGGGTGGCTGCCACACACCCAGAGTGCATGGCACAGCTCCCGGGCCTTGGTCACACATGAGCTGTGCCATCACATGACCTGCGACTGTGTTGTCTCATTTAAATCTACCCTTGGGAGATTTAAGCATGCATAAAGATGCCTCTTTCTTCTTGCTGCTATTTTCCTGTCTCCAGATAAATTTGGCCCAGCTCACAAAGCAAAGTTCAACATGCACATAGCCAACAAGGCTCAGGAGCCAAAGCCCATTACTTTTAATTCCCTATACAGCGTGTTCACTGATAGCTGCACGACGACCCAAAATCACACCAAGATCTCCTATGTAGCATGAAGCCACCCTCATCTGCAAAAGGAACATTTTCTCTCTGCTTCCATAGAAGCTAGGCCTCTTATTTTTTTTTTAACTAATTTTAAAAAATATTGATTTATTTATGCATACAAGAGCTGGGGTACAGGCCAGAGATGCAGGGGTGTTGGGGGTGAGAGGATTCACCAGAGACAGAGCAGGGAAACAGAACAGGCAGACAGACTGAAATACACTGCTGAGGGGAGCAGTGGGCAAGACAGGAGAGGGCTGCGTCACCATTTGGGTTATTTCCTGCCCAGCCAGGATCAAACTTGCTCTGCTGAGACTGCAAATTGCTTCATAGTGCGGTACTTAACCCCTTGCACCACCAAGGAGGCCCCTATGCTTGTTACTAAGAGCTTAGACCATCCTTTGGAAGGTTGTTACGTACAAAGACACCCATTAGCAAATGTTTGCTGGTCTCTGATCTAGCAAGTGGCCTGCGGTGGATGCCAGGACCCTGTGACAGACATGCGGCTCTAGAGGTCATACACTCCACATGTGGGGTGCTACTCACCCAGAGCACAAGGTGAAATGTTGCTGGCATAGGCCAAAAGCCAAGCCCCAGGGAGTGACCTGCACCACCCAGTTCAGAAGGACAAAGGCAAACGTGGACTTGAATTGGGCATGATTCAAGGAGCAAGACACTGAGGAAAGCCGGTGGACACTAGTGAAGGCAAGCTTCTGAGTTCCTGGAGGAGGAAGGGTCTGCAAGGGGTGGGGCAATGCCCCAACTTGCTGGGTCAGGAAAGGAAGCCAGTGAACAGGCCCCAAACTCCTCAAGGCTGCTCTGTGGTGTGGGAGACACAGCACACGCTAGTGGAGACAGGGGTCTGTCAGGCACTGGCGGGCTCCACTGACACATGGGGGTGGACAAAGTGAAGCTCATTTCCTAAAGATATGTGCGTGAACCCTTATCACCTTGGTCCCTGGGCTCAAGACAGTGGCAGCCCTGCAGCTGCCACGGTGCCCAACCCACCAGCTTTTCCAGACTGCTGGATTTATTCCCCACATCCCCAGGTAAGCAACCTGTGGAACACCAGCTGCAGGTCTGCTGTGCCTACACCTACCTCATCTCCAGGAGAAGTACTGTTGTCCAGGCTATTGAAAATGTTTTCCAGGAGGGCCAGGAAGACCGACAGAGGTGGCAGGAGGTTCACCACCTTGTCCAGGTCCCAGATGAACATCCGGGACTTGTCAAACTCATTGTGCTTGCAGACATTCTTGGCGACAGCCTCCATTTCCTCCCCCAGCATGCTATTGGCCTGGACATCCTCCAGGAGTCTCTCACAGGCCTTCCAGAACACCGGCATCTTGTAGCTGAACTCTTGGAGAGCTCCTGCTGTGGGGACAGGGCGGGACTCGTGATGGTGTCAGCTCCAGAGGGGACACCAGCGCCTACCTCCTGGGAGGAATGGCCACTCATGGAATGGCAGTGTGCTGCTCAGCCCTTCAGGCAATGCTGGGGTGTAGGGATGGGGTGGGGAGCTAGGCAGGGCTGCCATGACCAGTCAGGTGGGAGAAGCAGGGAACAGCCGGAGAGAGCCAAGGCCTATGACCTTTGTCTCGGGTCCTGCTCTCACAGACCTTCTCAGGCCAGAATGTATGCATTGACATTAAAGCTCAGACAGGAACAGTGACACTGGCATTCGTGGTGGTGATTCTGTCCCTACTGTGAGATCATGGCCACCTGCTCTTTAGTTCCTGACCTCTTCTCTGAGCATCCCTTGCTTGGCTCTGCACCTTCTCAACACCCCACACCAGGTCCTCTGCACTCGCTGGGTCCCCACCTAGCCAGCAGGGATGTTCGCAGGGCTGCCCACTGGTCACTCCAACTCCCTGTCCAATCATCCCTTCATCTGCACCTCCTCCATCTTCATCCTCCTGCTCTCTCTATCCCTTCCCCTGGTTTTAATTTTTGTACCACCAACATTAGGGTTGGCAAACTTATGCTGCAAAGGGCCAAGTAGGAAATAGTTTTGACTTGAAAGGCTGCATGGTCACGGTTGCAGTGACTTTGCTGTGCTGCTGTGGCCAAAGCCAGGAGACACTATCTGCCCATGAACCGGTGTGTCTGAATAACCCTTTATTTGCAATGACAGATGACCAGATCTGGCTTCTGGGCTGCAGCTTGCTGACTGGTGTGTGTACATTTCTGTCTCGTGAGGACGCCAGCCTTCCTGGGATGGAAGAGTACTATCCAGCTTCTTCCATTGTAGGGACACAGTGCATGGGGCGAAAGCAGAGGGCAAAGCCCCTGGCATGGTGGAGTCCCCTCCTCCTCACCCCTACAGGGAAGTTCCATGCGCTTGTTGGCATCTCTGCTGCCCTACTCTCTTCACTGACAGGTCGTGGTCCAAGTCACTTGCTGAGTCCTCTTCAAGGCTCCTGCTTCTCCTGCAGGTCCTTCATCTTGATCAACAGCTTAGCCTTGGGGTCTGATGTGCTGTAGTAGGCGGAGCTGGTGAGCAGTGGCATGACAGCAGGCGTACTTGGCTCCTCCTTCTGGGGAAGCACAGGAGAAGGTCAGCAGGGATGTCCCTGTGCCTGCACTCCTTGGCCCAGGCGGGTCCTGGGCCGAGCAAAGGTGACCTTTTGGAGACACATGCTCGACACAGCAAAAGCGGGAGCCAAGAGCAGGTGGCAGAGTTAGAACTGAAAACAATTTGCCACTGACAACAGGCATTGCCTTTACAGTGGGGAAGGGGCAGTGAAGAGGCATGCCTCACATCCTCTACCTGGGAGTAGGACAGTGACCCATATCAGTGGGGCGTGGGGACCCCAGGACACCCATGTGTCCCTCACCATCCCATGAGTTGTCCCAGGGCCTGCTCTCTGGTCTAGTCCACCTGGCCCTCCTCCTCCCACTCTGCTGTCCTGTAGGGTGCTCCCTAATGTGCACACAGATGCTTGCAGGGCCCCAGACCTCAGTGCCTATTTCTGCTCCCGCAGGCCCCTGACATTTCAGGTACCTGAGATTTTCACACTCTGTTGTGGTGGCCTGGCTGTCCTGGGTTTTGGGGTGTGGTGCAGCACGCCGGCCCCCACCCTCTGGATGCCGAGTGTGACTCTGTCGTTATGACAACCAAGCTGCGCGGGTCTGGCCCCCAGTGCCTGGGGGAGACAGGCCCCAGGTTGACAACCGCCGCCTGGTGGAGGAGCAGGTGTGGGTGTCTCCCTCAACCACCTTGGCCTCCCACCGAGAAAGAGCAGGTAGAGCTGTCAAGACTGTCAAGCCCAGAGGTCGACACCCCCAGGATTTAGGCCTGTCTCCCTCAGTTTCCCTTTCAGGAGGCTCAGGGCGGCAACAGCAGTAAGCAACATGTTGGGAGCACTTAGGACTGCATGCCCCTCCCCGGCCGCCATCCCACCCCTCAAAACCACCAGGGACTTCATGGGGCAGAACTGGGGCACAGGGCACATGCACTTCTCCTCAGGGGCCAAGGAGAGGGGAGTTTGGGGAGCAGCTTCCTCCGTTGCTGAGCATCCTCCAAGAGGTGCCCATATTAGGGGAAGATGACCTCCATCATTTTCATGGCAGTCCTCATCTTTACACAGGGGTCCAGGATGTTGGCCAGGGACTTGTCCTTGTCTCCGAATTCCCAGGCCAGCTCCACCGACTTTGGGTCCTCTACCCTGCACTCCTTGGCCTTCACGTAGCTGAGCACGGCAGGGGAGGCGCAGTTGCCTGGGCTGGGGGGCGTGGGTTGGGCGCCCTGGTGGCTGTACATGCAAAAGCTGGACTAGGACTGCTTCAACATGCACAGAGGCCTGAGCTGGTCCTTCTCCAGCCCACTGGGCTGCGAGGTTGGCTCGCCTTCTCCCGCTGGCTCTCTGTGTGCACGATCTTGATGGGCACCATCTTCATTCTGGTGGGGAAGTCCATCACCTGCTTGACCCTGGAAAGAGCGGCGGTCAGTCAGCTGAAGCCCTCACAGCAGCCTCACACTGTGGCTAAAGGTGATTTTGATGACCAGTGCTTGGGGAAAATGCCTGCCTGGCCCGCCGCAGAAGTGTGCGCCAGAAAGGGGCACACCCTGGCACCGTGGGCACCCATTACCCCATGGGAAAGGCTACTCCTGAGCTCACTAGAAGTTCCCTGATGCAGGACACTGCAGGTTCGCCCCAGGACCTGCTTAAAGATCCTGACTCTGGAGACTGAACCAGGTGCCTTTCAGGCACGGCCCCACCGCACCCCAACCCCAGAGATGCACAGGACGGAAGAGATGCAGCCCCCACCAGCAGGCACAGTACCTGGCAGAATTCTCACCCTGGATGAGCTGGAGCAGCTTGTTCAACGGTTTCTGGGAGGCAAACTGCAGAGAAGAGGACCAGAGTTCTCCATGGCGGCAACATGCATGGGAGGGCATGGTTCTTCCTGGTAGGTCACACAGGAATGTACATGCTCGCCTGCTGCCCTCGGGCATCTGTGAGCACACCTCTGAGTGGCCTGTCAACCAAGGTGCAGGGGCTGTGTGACAGAGTCAGGTGGTCCAGGCACAAGTCCAGGACCACCAGGGATGGCATGGCCAGGGCCTGCCCAGTGTGGCCAGGTAGCTGACACAGGTGCACCAACTGGGTCTCTCAATGGGCCTGGGCTCCCATCCCGGTGGCCGGGGCCCCTGTGGGGCCAGCCTCTTGGAGAGTGGCTACAGTACCTCTTGGTGCATGCAGCAGGTCTGTGGGCATGAGCTCCCTGAGTGTCTGAAGCTGTGAGGTAGGCCACCTGCTCCACTATAACTGCTGTCTTGGGCTCCTGCTGTGGCTTCTGGGGCACAGGCCACTTCAGAGGCCTGACACACCAGCCATGGGTGTCCCATGCTTCTGGAACATCTCCATGGCACAAGCCTGCAGATCTAGAGAACGAAGGAGCACAAATGAACAAGGACGCAGGGACACTCCAGCCACAGCGACACCTGCACCCTGAGCACAAAAATCGTTGGGGATCCAAGCATGTTCCCCACACCCATCCCTCTGCCACCAGGCACCACATCCAGACCCACACTGCACAACAACATGCAGTCCTACAATAGGCCGTGGGTGGGACACATGGAACACACACCCCGAGCACACACAGACTGTGTTTCCAGGCAAGAGCAATATCTACCATGTGACTTACTTTGGGAAATGCTTGCACAGGACAAACTAAGAGGGGCCATAAATCAATGTATTAGTAAAACCTATGTGCCCATACATACATGAAATTGCACACAGGTCACCAGGGCCAGAGGAAAAACTGGGCCAATAACCAGCAAGCTCACAGCCACATCACCAACCATCCCCGACTGCGGCCACCCTGACTCCTCCAGGCAAACGGGCATGGAGGAGCCTCTGCTGAGCCTGTCACTCAAGGGAAGAGCGTTTTCAGCTGGGGAGTCCCTGTGAGTCATGGGGGGGCCCTCATGAGCCAGCAGTGCCTTTGGAAGTGTAACCAGTTCACTAGCGAGTGCTCAGAAGACCCACCCCAGCCAGTCGGGGAGCCTCCCGCTGCACCTTCGTTGGTGCCCCTCCTGGGATAGAACCCCAGGTATGACAGATGTCCCAACCCTCCCAGGTCGTGGCATTGCCAAAGGAATGCCCTGGGCCCATCCCTTGTTACAGGCTCAGGACAAGACGCTCAAGCCCAGATGGCTCCTGTGTAGAACCCAGAGTACAACCCACTTCCCTCCACTTCTTCCTTGTGAGGCAGCTGGGCTGTGTCTCCCACCCCGTAGAGACCAGGCAGAGACAGTGTGGCTTGGCCCGAGGCTGGAACTCCTTGGCGTCATCAGGAAGAGGCAGGGGGCTCTATGGAGAAACAGACTGGGGTCGGCAAACCCACAACACTGCAGCCAAGCACAGGCACTGCAGGGCATAGCCACAACTCAGGGAGGTCAGGGTGTTCGAAAACTGTGGGTTAGATACACACAGAGAAAGTGGGCGTTATCAGAATAGTGAACAGAGCAACAGCTGTTTTGGAGAACACCATAGGCAAAGCTGTGGATACCAGACAGACCAGAGCATTTAAACACTGCCAAACTGGACATGCCTCCGAGGGAAGAGTTGCTCCCAGCCCCTGGATCCTGCCATGGGCCTGATGTCTGTTCTTCAAGCCACTGTGACTCCTAGGCAATGAGATCTGACTCAGGACAATCACCGAAGCCCCCGGGAGTTCCTTCCAGGGACTGCAATGCCCTTGAATGTCTCATTTTTTTTAAGATTTATGCCTACAAGAACTGGGGTACAGGGCAGACATACGGGGGTGAGAGGACTCACCAGAGACAGAGTGGGGAGCCAAACAGGCAGACTGACTCAAATACACTGAGAGGGAATCAGTGGCGGAGGAAGGAGAGGTCTGGGGCACCACGTGCGTAGCTCCCTGACTGGAGATTGAACTCCTGCTCCAGTGGCTGCCAATAACTATATAATGCTGAGACTTAACCACTGCACCACCAGGGAAGCCCTAAATGTCTTCTTCCTCAGACAGAAACTCAAAATGTAGCATCCAGAGACCCACGTAAAAGCACCCGGTGCCTATTAGGTAATAAACACCCACCACCACGCAGAAACAGAATTGAGTTAGTGCAGCTCGGTTAAGCCAAAGCCTCGGTGCCTTGGGCCATCTGCAGTCACATCTAACATGTGGCCCCATACACACAAAATCCTCTAGCAGGACTCAAGCTGAGAGCCAGGAATGGGAGAGGACAAGCTAAGACCTGGGCCAGGAGCAGGGCCTCGGTCAGCTGCTGTCCCGGCTCCATCCCGGACCCTGCCTTGCCAGCCTCTAAAGCACCTAACAGCACATTCCAGGGGTTCCATTCCCCACACTGCACCAGCACTAGCTGGGGACCATGCTTGTCTTCACCCCATTATTTTTTCTTGAACCCCTCTCACTTGCCATAAAACCATATGTTGCTGCTTATTATCCCAGTTGATTAGAATTCAGGACAGAAAAGTTCAAAAATGAGAATTTGAGGGTCTGTGGGGCTTACAAGTGACTATTGGGTAGGTAGTGAGGATAGTGTGTGTCTAGTGCATTGTCACTCCTGTTTGTGTGTATCTGTGTGTATGGTTGTCTTTTTTGTGCTTTCAAGGATAAAGGCAATGGTGACAGCAGGACCTAGAAATAGAAAAAGCCATGACTTAAGGACTTTGCCAGCAAAAGTGTCTAAGTGCCATGCCAGGGAGCACACCCTCCTGGGAGCACCCCTCCTAGAAGACACATGCTCCTGGGGAGCACAGCATCCTGTCTAGCCCTGTGATATCCCTGGTATCACCGGGTCCCGATTTTCTGCTCTGCCTCCCCCCACTTATCAACACAGCTGGCTGCTTCTCACCCAGCCCTGGCTCTGGGCCCTCCATCTCCCCACCCGCAGCTACCACTGACTCAGGATTCAGCGTTCTGACCCCTGCCATGGAGAAACAGACTCCCATTCTCATCCCCAGGCTGCCAGCATCTCCCAAGAAGGATCCACCCTGTAACACTCTAAAAAACACACAAATGAACTGGCTGTTTTTAGTGCCCGAGGGCACATCTTCCTGGGAGGCACACCCTCCTGAGTGATAACACTCCAGGGAGACACAACTTTCTGGGAGGCATATACTTTGGGAATGTATACACCGGAGAATATAATCTCAAGAGTATATATACACACACTCCTGAAAAAACACCTCTTACTGGAAGAGACACACTCCTGGAAAGACACGTGCTCCTGGGAGTACAGCTTCCTGAGAGCACAAATTTCTGCAAGGCACACCTTGTTGGGAGTGTGCCACATCTGGGCACACAGGCTTGGGAGCTCACCCTCCTGGGAGCTCACACTGCTGGGAGCACATGGGAGGGGTGTGTCAGCCACACAAATGGAACTGTAACTGCCAAAGGCCATCCTCAGCAATATATCGAGTCCCTGAAAGGATGAGACTGTGTCAGTGAAAACTTAAGGGCTGAGGGGAAGGGGAGATAGGCAGACACATACTCTCTTTCTTCCTGCAAGTTATCTCCTACTGAGGCACTCAGCGGGTCTTTATTTATTCATTTTTGCAAGCAGTGAGATTACATCATCATGTGCATGGAAGCAAAGCAGAAACAATCAGTGCAATCTTTTCCATGGACTTTTGGCTGCTACGTGCTCTCAGCAAGAAGGCAACCTTCAAGGTTAATAGATAAAAAAACTAAGCCTTACACTAAAACTCATTTCAGCTAGACAATTACCCAAGACAGTTGACAGCGGTCGGTACACTCCTATCAGCTAAAGCCTAAGCATCAAAAGACTTCTTATTCATATGGCCTTTAGCCAGAGGCCAGCTGCTTTCTGGTTATCAGCTAACAGGGTTTTCTACCTAGAAACTTCTTAACACAATTAACTTCATTTTAAAACTCTCCTAAGAAACTTCTAAAAAAAGCAAAAGAAGGACTTACTATAATCGTTGTGCTGGATTGCTTGTCAGGCATGCATAACAAATTATTTCCCATTGTCAAGTGGACCAAACAGTGATTGATTTTTAAGAAGGTAGTTTTTCGTGCCATGTACTTACAATATTCTTATGCACATACTTTATTGTCCAATGTACTTCCTGAGAGGTTTTACTCTTTTTATGACCAAGAACAAAAAACAAAGGGATGTTTATAGGTTATAGATTAATCTTCAGCCCCACCAAGTAAGGCACAAGGAAACTTCAGCCCCATGGCATGAGGCTCTTTGGAAATCTTCGGCCCCATGGTGTGAGGCCCTTTAACAGTCTTTGGCCCCACAGTGTGAGGTTCTTTTCTTAACTGCTTGCCGCATCTTATCTGCGAAATATAAAACACCCGGAGGAGAGGCACGATGCCATGTCTGTAGCACAGACACCTGTGATCCCACAGAGGCCACAGTCAGGCCACAAAGCCACACATGAAATAAAATCCCATCAAGACTGTCATCATTCTCATCTGCATACCTGATCTCGTCTGGAGAGAGCCAGACCTGTAGCCAAACATGGTTTTACTATCAGAGGTGGTGCTTTCACAGCCAGATCTATCTGCTTCTGCCCAGCCCTGTGATATCCCTGGATTCACAGGGTCCTGATTGTCTGCTCTGGCCCCCACACTTCTCAACACAGCTGGCTGCTCGTCTACCCAGCCCTTGCTTTGAGCCCCGCATCTCCCCACCCCCGGCCATCACTGACTCAGGACGCAGAGCTCTGAGCCCTGCCTGCACTGCTCCCAGCCCTCCAACCCCCATTTCCATCTCCAGGCTGTGAGCACCCAAGGCTGTCACACTTCCCAAGAAGCCTCACCCTGCAACACTCATAGATGACACACAAATGCACCTGCTGCTTTTGGTGCCAGTGCAGTAAGGTGAAGAAGGGGCGAAGATGTGGGCAGAACAGACTGTCAGCGTGTAACCTTGTGTATGAACATTCCAGTGTCACTAACCATTCCTGCACCAGCTCTGAAATGACTCACTGACTATAACTTTGTGAAAAGGGTTAACATACAGCTTCTAAGGGCAAGAGGGGAAACACTGCAATCTTCTGGATGGCTCCAATCTCATTCGCAGGCGATTCTGGGGTCTCTGTAGGCACCAGCCACAACTGGCCAGGGTCCTCACTAGGTGGTCATTTGCAATCACTGCACTGTGTCCCAGCTAGGTGACATGGGGAGCAATGGCACCACACTGAGACACACCTCCTCACCCATCGGGGCAGGGTCTTGGGAAGAGTGGGCAGCCAGGAGAGGCAGGCAGAGAACTCTGGAGAGGGCCAGGAAAAGCTGATGTCAGCACACAGGCCCACCGCTGCCACAAAACCCGGTTCGGGATGCAGGGCACAGGGTCATTGTTATTCTGTGTGGGGGCTGAGGACACTCTTTGGATGGTGGCTGCTGGGGCAAAAAAAAAAACAACCTTTCTTCTCCTGGACTGCTGGTTTCCACCTAAGGTGAGGGCTTGGGAGAGGGAGGGAGAAGTCACACCAGAGGGGCGGCTATGAATGGGACAGTGCCCCAAGAGGGGCTCTGCAGTCACAGTATTCAGAAAGCCCGCTCCCACCAGTGCAGCCTGAACAGCAGTAGTGGTGTGCAGTGTACAATTATTTCTCAAAAATCAGACAGCTTAACTAGCCAGAGGCCTGGCCAGGGTGTCTGAAGCCAGAGAAATTCAAGCCACAAGATACCCTATGCTGGGAGCCAGGCACCAAGGGGACCCAGAGACCCACAATCCTCCAAGCACAAGTCTGCACACCCCTGTGTCTCCACAAAACTCCTGGGCCCATAGGGCTCCCAGGGCAGGAAGGCACACATGTCCCAGGCTAAGTGCAGGTGGAGGCTCTTCTGGAACATGCTACCTGTAAAAGCAGATGAGGTGGGGGGCAAGGCAGGGGAGCCCAGATTGGCCATAAGCCGTCCAGGAACCCATCCTCCCATCAATGGACAGAAACACTTCACCAGCATGAGCATGAGGGCTGGTCTCCAAGCCCCTTAACCAAGGCCACAGGTGACAATCCAAGTGCTCTTTCCACTCCACCCATCTTCATCCCCTGAGAAATATTCTGACAGGAATTAGGGAATCTTATGTTCATATCTGAGCCATTCCCTAACAGAGAGGTTAGAAAGCAGGTCTAGCCGGGTAGGGAAGGGTGAGCTGTGGCTCATTGGCTGATGGGCATCTCGTTCCTGATGCCTGGCCTTCCTGGGATCTCGCTTTACCTCGCTTCCCGTCCCTGATTCCTGCCCACCATTCCCTGCCCACCAGCTTTGGGTGGCAAAAGGTACTACTGAAGCTTTGATCCTAGGCTTGGCAAGTCCTTCCACACAAGAGTATCATCTTCTGAGAGAAATGGTGAGACTGAGCTCCTCCCAGTGCCAGGTCTGGGCCAGCCCAGCGGGGCTCTCTGGGTGCGAGGCCAGCATTTGGTCCAGAGCCCACTTCTGCTGAGCCAGTAGAAAAGTCTACGGCAATAGTGGGGTCACCTGCAGACATGTGAGAGTCCTGTGAGGCCAGGACATGTGCTGACAGTGCTGGCTGGTCTAAGAGGTGGTGTCTCAGGTGTAGATTTACCCTTGATCTCAGGGTGAAGGTCACCCATGCTAGGAGGATGCTGGGCGCAGCAACAAGCAAAGTGAGAAGGTGAGTCCTCCCCAAATGTTCCCTCCACTTGCCAGCACAGGGGTCTGGGGGCCATCCTGTGGGGGAAGACCAGTTATCTCCCGCTCCTCACTGGTCCTTTGGCATGCTTGGGGACCCGGACTTGCCCCGGTCAGGTCACAGAGGGTTTTCATTTGCCACCCCCATGATGCCCCCAGGAAGAACAATTGATCTGTCCCGAGGAGCCTTGAGGCCTGGCGCTGCCCTGGCAGCCCATGGAGGAAGCCCCAGGCGGCAGTCACCAGACTAAGGAGGCTCCCCTGACACTGAGGCTTTGCTCTTCCCAGCAATTTCCCCCCACAACCCTCTTATCTAGAGTCTCTCAAATCACCTCCTGCTGCCTGTTGGACAGTGTAGGGGCATAGGGGTGCCGGGTGCAGTGAGAGGGGGTGGTTGCAGTGCAGAGGACTCACACTGGCCAATTTCTTGAGCATCTTCCCACCATGGATAATTTACACCCCTGGACTGTGTGTCTGGATCTCCAAGGTTCCAACTAGTGTCCTGACCTCCAGGTGGGTCAGAAGTCCCCACCCTGGAGAGGTGATTAGGCCTCGAGGGTAGAGCCCTCGGGAATAGGACCCAGTCTAAGAAGGGACCCTGGAGAGCTGGTCACCCTCTCTCTGCTGTCCAAGTGAGAACACAGCAAGAAACCAAGTGTGTGCACACAGGAAGAGGTCCTCGGCCAGAGCCCAAGTGGTGGTGCCTCAGTCTTGGGCATCCAGCCTCCCACTGTGAAAATTAAACTCTTAGCCCAAGTGCCCAGTCTGAGGTCCTTCGGCAAAGCCAACTTTATCACTAGGGAAAAGAGGCAAATTTTGGAGGGAGGGCCCCCTTTGCCTGACAGCCTCACACACTGGGCATCTCCCACATGAACGTAGATTGTCAGCCACAAATGCACTGTCTGATTGTAACAGGGTGGTCCCCAGGAAAGGGGGAGGTTCTAGGTTCCCTGCCCCACCTAAATGGAGCGTGGAGCTGAGCAGGTAGAGAAGAGGCTGCAGAGGAGACTGAGGAAGGAAGGAAGCAGGATGGAGCCAGAAGGAGATCTGGAGGAGGCACATGAAGCCTGTAGACACATGAAGACACTGCACTTGCCTTTTGGTCATGGACTGGGTGACACAGATGTGGGTGAAACCCAGGGGGAGTTGACAATGGCAGTTTTTAACTTGATTTTGATTTTGCTCTTTTCCTTCTGGGCTTGTCTGGTTGTTTCTGACAAGAAACCCTTTTCTGTGTGTCCCCACTGGAAGATGCTTTGGACTTGTGGCAGGTTTGGGGACTTGCTCTGGGCCAATTCCATTTGGATGGAGTTTTACCCACAAGGGGACAGGTAACACTTCTTTTAGAAACAATATTCTGCCTTTTCTGTGTTATTTCCTAATTGTATTAAAGTTCCTTCCCATTAAAGTCTCATGTTTTGTGTTGATGCGGCGGATGGCAGAACCCATTTAAAACAGGCAGGTTTCTGGGGTTTGTGCTGCCCCTCTCCCTGCCCTGTAACAGATTTGGCACCCAACATGATTTATTGGGCTGCCCCTCTCCTGCCCTGTAACATGATGGGCCCTGAAGACCTGCCCACTGCACACAGTTCTCCAGTCCCAGTAGTAAGTCCAGCATGGGAGCGAGGGACGCCTTCACTGGCCAGTCAGCGCTGGGGCGGAAAGGCTGTGACAAGGCCCAGAAAGAGGCAGACAGCCCACCTCCTGGGCCCCCCAGAGCCACCCCCACATTCTCCTTGCCACTCATCATGGCACTTCCAGCCGCTACACAAGATGCAGCCCACAGGTTCAATTACGGTGACTTGCCCCTGAAGAGCAATTTGAAGACACTTAATTTCCCGTAACGGGATGACCATATAAAATATTAACTGGTTATGGGGCCCTTTCCTCTTGCAATTGTGTTCACAGGTGTAGTTAAATGCTTCCAGCTCTTTTATGTTGATGTAGGGACAGCAGGGTCAAGTGTTGGCACTGGCTTGCCCGGGGAAGGTAGCCATCAGGTGCACCTAAGGCAACACAACGGTGCCATGATAAATTCTGACCCAAATGTGTACAGTTGCCTGTGGAGAAGTGTTCAGAGTAGCAGCTTCTAGAGTGTGCAGTTGCCAAGGTCTTGCCTCCGATGAGAGGCCAGGTTTCCAGGCAACCAGTGCAAACAGGGAGGGAGGGTGATTTGGGGTTTCTGGAAATTGGGGTGCTCCAGGGTCTTCAGTGCAGACAATTCCTGACCTCCACTCACATAGCAGAAACACCTCCAAGAAATCCAACTCCCCACAAAGACAGCAAGGACAGGGGCCCACGAGTGCAGCCCAAGAACCCACACAAGGGGTCGATGTTCTTGGTCCAAACCCAGCTTTCCTCTATGATCACAACCACCCTTCTCCAAAACCCTGGGTTCTCTCTTTCCTGCAGCTTTACCTTCTTGGCTAGAGTAGGGGAGTACATCAGGGGGAGGACCAGCCCATCCAGAGAAACCCCACCCCTGTACTGCTTCGTGCCCATGGCCTCCAGACTCAGCCCTCAGCACCCGAGGCTCCTGGCTGGGGAGAGTAAGAACATACATGGGCAGAGAGAGCTCTGCACCAGTAGAGACCTTTACAAAGCACACAACCCACCTCAGGATCAATTTGCCATGTGAACAGTGCTGGAGAAAGAAAGGGCCCAGACTTAAGAGGAAAATGAATGATAATGCACAAAACTAGAAATAGCTATGGCTGGAGGGTGCACCAGAAGGCTCCACTCCATTGCTGGGACCCCCATGTGTACAAATGCCAGCTACTCAAAGGCAATGGAGTTAAACAAACACACAAACAAACAAACAAACAAAAAAAACCCACTTCTCTTGGCCTATATCATCACAGGCTTTTGAAAATATATAATGTGGAGTTTACCTGTTGGGGCAGGGGTTAAAGTCTAAGCGCTAGCAAGCTATCGGCAGCCACTTCAGCATGAGTTCGATCCCCGGCCAGGGAGCTGACCCTTATGGCGCAGCAGACCTCTCCTGTCTCCCTCCTGCTCCCCTCAGCAGTATATTTCAGCTGATCCGCATGTTCTATTCCCCACTCTGTCTCTGCCGAATCCTCTCACCCACTGGACCGCTGGCCTACCCCCCAGTTCTCGTATGCATAAATATTAAGAAAAACCAACAGAATGTTATTAAGAACCATATCGCAAAGCCCAGGGAGCTATTACCCAAGGTTAGCATATCTTCTGACCCTCAAAAACACATCTAGCTTATGAAATATTGAGACTTTTGGATTTTGTACAACCCCGTGGCAAATTGCATATAGTCAGAGCAATCCACCATCTCCACAAATGAAGAGAAAATAATTTGGTTCTGGTGCGTTCTTTACAGCACAATTGCATGTGCCCCGTTGCAGGGGGTCTTGCTGCCCCTGTCAGATAAGATGCTGGCAAGCAGTTAAGAAAAGGGCCTCACACTGTGGGGCCGAAGATTTCCAAAGAGCTTAACTCCATGGGGCTGAAGATTGGATTAAATGATTTCCAAAGTCCCTCTTGGATGTACTAGTTTCCAGTTCCCAGGGAGAGAAGACAGGGACTTGAAATCCCCTGGCATCCACCACCCCACCCACGCACGCATGGGCCATGGCATCTGGCTCTGGCGGCTCTCAACCTTCTTAGGTAATTGTCTAGCTGAAATAATGAGTTTTAGTGTAAGGCTTAGTTTTTTATCTATTAACCTTGAAGGCTACCGCCTAGCTGAGACCCATAGGAGCCAGTAGTCCATGGGAATAAAATACACTAATTGTTTCTGCTTTGCACATAACGATGCAATTTCTCTGCTTGCTTATAATGAGTAAATGAAGACCTGCTGAGTCTCTCAATAGAAGATACTTGCACCTCATTGAGTGTCAGTGTCTCCTCACTACCTCATCCCCTTCCCCTCAGCCCCTTTTGCTTCACCTAGGCCGTCTCCTCCTTTCAGAGACTCCTGACATGAAATTTTGCTGAAAGCTGGTCTGCGGCAAGTGAGTACAGGTCAGTCGATGGTGCCGCCCACCTGCCACTCCCTGTTTCTGAGATGCAAGGGTGTTCCTGGCAAGTGTCCTGATAGGTATGAGGACCAAGTTGTGAGTGTGCACACCTCTGCTCACTGCAGAGGTCAGCCTTGCAGGGGTAGACTTGACTGAAGGCAATGACTGCTTCCTGCTGGGCCTGCTCTGGAACCCCCAGCCCGTGAGATGGCACCTCCCACACCCTCTTGTTGTGCTTACTGCTGCTGCTGGGGATGCCCAAGCACATTGCCAAAAACAGCATGAGGGTGAGACAAGGACCAGGCTGAGGGGATGGATTCCTGTGCAGTAGCACTGGTGCTGGCGAGTGACACTAAGGAGGCTGGAGCTAGAAATTATCGGGGGCATAGCATCCCTCAGGTGTTGCTTTGGAGGCCCCTTGTGTGAGAGGTCCCTGGGTGAGGCAGACAGGAGAAGGTTGCCATCTTCAGGCAGGTGGGTGGACAGGCAGCTCAGGCAAAGCCACAGAGTGCATAGGCAAGTTGCTTCGAAGGTTTAGTACTGACTGGGGATGCCCTGGAGGTGATGGCTGAGGAAGACTGTACTCTGGGAGGCATCACAGAGGACAGATACCTGGGCAAGGGCAGAGACTTGGCTATGGCTGGAGAGTTGGAGCATCCAGTGCCTGAACAGGCAGACAACACCCCAATCCTCCTGGAGGCGCTGCAGGCCCTGCCGTTAGAGCTAGAACCAGTGAGCTAGCAAATCTGCTGGGTCTATTGCAGGCTGAAGGTCAGGATGGGCCAGCATCACCAGCCCCATCTGGATTGCTGTGGCACCATTATTTGGGCATCTGTGGCTTCTGGGTCAAAGTCATATCCTTGAGCTGCTTCCCCTGGCAGCACCACTGTGTGACTGGGCTGTGGAAAGAGCTCCCCTGGGCAGGGCTTGGCAGGGGGTGCTGTCTAGGTGAAAGGGAAGGTGTGGACACTACTCAGGCCACACAGTAGGCTCTTGGACCAAAGTCCCTGGGAATGAGCACACTCATAGCCCACTGGCCCGGAACTTTGGGGGACCACCTGGATATTATCACTGGTGATTACACGCGATGCTCAGCCTTGGGTGGGGGCAGCGGGGCAGGAGGGAATTGTTTTGGGGACTTCACAGTCAGTGGTTCCAACCAGGAGAGCAAGCTGATGGAGGACTTTCCAAACAAAGCCCGTATTCTGTGACAAGGTGGCCTTGGGGGTGAAGCCACAGGCAGAGCCCTAGGCTTGGAGGGGGCTATGCACCCAGCAACTGCTTGTGTCTGGTTCTCAGCATCTGGGGAGCCAATGAGAGTGGGGATGAGGGTCTCCCAGGGAGCGGGGCCTGCCTGTATTGCTGCAGGGACACACACCACCCAGGCATTTGGGATGGGACTGCCTGCAGCCAGTGCTGCAACAGAGAGGCTCTGGTGACCTCCCCGTTTGGGTGGAAAGTTCCCGCAGGCCAGGAGTTTTTGGAGTTCTCTCAGGGCAGTCTCTGCCTGCCCCAGCTTTGCCCTCTTGCCCCAAACTCTTCCTACTCAGAGGCAGCAGTGTCCATGACCTTAGCCAGTTTGTGATCCTGCCCCAGAACTCAGCCTGGTTGAGCACCGAAGATGAAGATTTGCTGGGCTACATGATAGCCTGATGGTGAGTCCAGAGAGAAGGAGTCTGTGGGACCAGGGAAGTTTCAGGAAAGGACTGATTCCTGGTAAGGGTGAAGAAAGGGTAGTTCTCCTGGATGGAGGTCTTGAGCCACCACTCCACTTTGTCCTGGAAGGTGCAAGAATGCAGAGATCGCTGCAAGATCTCCTTGCTCTTTCGGAACAACCCCTACTTCCAAAATGATGTTGTTGTCAAGGTGTAACTCGTGCACATCACCCTAAGGCCCATCTTCCCAGGAGGGCAGCAGCAGGCTGGGTGGGCTGACCTTGAATCACTGGAACCATCAGGCAGGTACCTTTTCACATAGTCCTTTTCCAGCAGGATATAGGCTATCCCTCTCCACTCACATTCAGTGGCACCAGGTCTAACACATGAGGCCTACAGCTACAGTCACAACAACAGGATGTCTTAATGTCTTCAGTAGGTTTTCTAACCACAGCTTTGCAGGCTCCAGCAGGTTTGCCAGGTTGGTCCTCCCTGGCAAAAGCCTTGGATGACCTGGCTGGGTTCCCCTGGCTGGGTGGAGCTGGCATCTGAGCCCTGCCCCGCTGTCCCCTGCAGATCATCTACCAGGACCTATGACCAGATGTCCTGCAGCAGTACCTGAGGAGGAAGGCACATGGAGAAGGAAACATGAGGAGGAGAGGTGAGGCTGCCCGGGGGGACAGCTGCACAAGTGTATTGTGCAGACAAATGTGTTGATTCTGGAGCCACTTTATTAATGGACTTCAAAAAGAAACTAATAATATCATCCTCATTTTTTAGTCATTTAGTCAGGGTCCTCCCTGATGGCACAGAAGGTTGAATGCCGCACTGTGAAGCCATCCACAGGATCTGTAGTGCAAGTTTGATCCCACCCAGCTGGCGAGAATCCCAGTGCAAGGCAGACCTCTCCTGTCTCACCAGTGCCCCCTTAGCATTGCATTTCATCAGTCTGCTTGTTCTGTTCCCTGCTCTGTCTCTGGTGAATCCTCTCACCCTCTTGCACATCTGGCCTGTACCTCAGTTCTTGTATGAAAATAAATGTCTTTATTTAAAAATAAATAAATATTAAAAAAAAGATTTATTTCATTGAACATGAAGAAACATCTACCTCCCAGAGCTTCTGAGTCCAGAAATTTAATGCCTAAGCTTCAGAGCCAACAAACTGTAAATTTCATATTTAAGCAGTTCCCAACACAAATTGTGCACATATAAGCACATACACATCTATTTATGATAAAAATGAGACATACTACTTCAAAGTCAGTTGATAGACTGCGACTTACCCAGTAATACCATGTAATTTTTCTTGCTTTTTGATAGGTCTCAACTATGTCATTTGTGCCTTCATCATGAAATAGCACAAAATAGAAAAGTGATAGGTAAGGGATCTTAATGAGAGCATTGATGATTCAGTCCCTGGAATAAACAAAACACAACGGGAAACACAATTTACTACCTGAGAGACTGAATGTTCAATCAGATGCAGTACAACAGGGGAGGGTTGTGAATGAAAGGATGAAGAATTTAGAACAGAAAAAAACTAGAGCTGGATGCTCATATATAAAGAAGCATCTTAAAACAGCTCTCAGAGGCTGCACAATATTCCCTGAATATCCAGAGTGTGGGGCCAGGTGCTAAGGGAGGTGGCGGCACAGAACAAACAATATCAGCCAGTTTTGTGGCAGTGTGTGTGGGGAGCATGGGGGTCAGTACAAGACCAAAGAGGCCCTGCTCTTGAAGATAAGGATTATAAGGGGGCATCCACTCGTAAGGGCACAGTTACCACACTTGGTTCTCCCAGGTAACACAAAGAGAAGCATAATGAGGGCTGCATGGATGCTTTTGGACTGATAACTTGCCAACACAATGGATGCTCAGTGAAAACCACTGGAAAATGGACACATGGCTTTGACGACAGGGCCTTGTTCTGATTAGGTGGTTGACTGTTTCCGTCACTGGTTGTGTTCTCTGGACTGATGAGCCATCACTGTTTGCCCTGGAATACATTCTTTATTTAATCTTACCCCCAGACTGCCTCTGCCATGAGCCCTTTCCCCTGGGCCGGCGGGTCCCTGCCTGTGTCTGGCATCACCTGTTTGTCCCTGTGCCCACTTTCCGGATGGAGCAGTCCTCGACTAGTTATACCAGGGCAGATCATCGGCTAGTTTTGTGTAGACGGGTTCCTTCAGGACAGTTTTTCCCTTAAGCGGCCCTGGGCATGGACTCTGTTCTTTGTTCTGTCAGGGTGTTTTGTCTAGGACTACTCGCTCATTGGCTGTTTTTCTCTGCATTGACTGTCCATCCATACAGTCTTGAATGGGGGGGGGGCGGTGTAACAAACGTGTTTGACCCAGGATTGTTGGTCATTTGATGTTCTTCCCCTTAGACACACACAGTCATCTACTATTTACGCCCAGTAAGGTGGGTCACACATCAGTCATACCTCACTTGTGAGCCAGCAGTGCTGTTGGAGGTACAAGCAGCTAACTAGTGAGTGCACAGAAGACCCACCCCAGCCAGTCAGGGTGCCTTGCCCTGCACCTTCAGTGGTGGCCCTCCTGGGACAGGACCCCAGGCATGACGGATATCCCAACCCTCCCGAGCCATGACAGTGCCAGAGGAGTGCCCTGGGCCTATCCCTTGTTACAGGCTCAGGACAAGATACTCAAGCCCGGGAGGCTCCTTTGTAGACTCCAGTGCACAACCCACCTCCCTCCACTTCTTCCTTGTGAGGCAGCTGGGCTGTGCCTTCTACCCTGGGAGTCCAGGCAGAGACAGATGGGTGCCACCCCAGAGGCTGGAACAGAGGCGTCATCAGGAAGAGGCAGTGGGGTCGTGTGGAGACACAGATTGGAGTCGACAAAACTGCAGCCAAGCATAGGTACTACAGGGCACTAGCCATACTCAGGGAGGTCAGAGGTTTGAAAACTGTGGGTGAGGTATGCACAGAAAAAGCTGGAGTCATCAGAATAGCGAACAGAACAATGGCTGGTTTGGAGAACACCATAGGCCAAGCCCCTGGATATCAAAGAGACCAGAGCATTTAAATGCTGCCAAGCTGGACATGCTTCCTGGGGAAGAGTCGTTCTCAGTCCCGGGGTCCTGCCAAGTGCCCAATGTCTGTTCCTCATACCATTGTGCCTCCTAGGCAGTGAGATCTGACTCAGGACAATCCCAGATGCCACTGAGAGTTCCTTTCAGAGGACTAAAATGCCCTTGAGTATCTTCTTTTTTTCTTAAGATTTATGCATACAAGAGCTGTGGTACAGGGGAGGTATGGGGTGAAAGAACACACCCCCATAGAGACAGAGTGGGGAGCAAAACAGGCAGACTGAAATATACTGCGAGGGGAGCAGTGGGCAAGAAAGGAGAGGTCTGGTGCACCATGTGTGTAACTCCCTGGCCAGGCATCGAACTCACACTGCAGGGGCTGTCAATAGCTTCATTGTGCTGAGACAACCCCTGTGCCACCAGGGAAGCCCTAAAGTTCTGCTCCCTCTGACAGAATCTCAAAATTAAGCATCCAGAGACCCACATGAAAGTACCTAGTGACTGTTAGGTACTAAACACCCACCACCACACAGAAACAACATTGAGTTAGTTGCAACTCGGTTCGGCTAAGTCCTCAGTGCCTTGGTCATCTGCAGTCACATCTAACATTTTGCACCCTGCACACAAAGAGCCTCCCGAAGGACTCTAGCTGAGAGCCGGAACCTGGAGAGGACAAGCCAAGGCCTGGGCCAGGAGCAGGGCCTGAGTCAGCTGCTGTCCCAGCTCCATCCCATCCCTTGCTCCACCAGCCTCTAAAGCACCTGACAGCACATTCCAGGGGTTCCGTTCCCCACACTGCATCCAGTATTGAACTGCATTTAGCTTTAGAGCCCCACAGCAAATTGGGACCAACATTGTCTTCACCCCCTTATTTTCTCTTGAACCCCTCTCCACTTGCCATAAACCACGTTTGTGCTTATTATCTCAGTTGATAACTATTCAGGACAGAAAAGATCAACAAAGAGAATTTGAGGCTCTGTGGGTGTTACAAGTGATGATTTGGTAGGTAGAAGGGATAGTGTGTGTCTAGTGTATTGTCTCTGTGTCTGGGTTGTGTGTATCTGTGTGTCCCATGTGTGCCTGGGTATATGTTTGTCTTTTTTGTGTTAACAAGGATAAAGGCAATAGTGACAGCAGGACCTAGAAGTAGAAAAAGCCAAGACTTTATGACTTTGCCAGAGAATAACTAAGTGTCATGCCTGGGAGCACAACCCCCTGGTAGCACAACCTCCTAGAATATAAACATTGCTGGGGAGCACAACATCCTGAGAGCTCACCTTCCTGGGGCACACCCTCCTGAGAGACACTCTCCTGGAAATGTAACAGGGTGGTCCCCAGGAAAGGGGGAGGTTCCAGGTTCCCTGCCCCACCCAAGGGACGGTGGAGCTGAGCAGGAAGAGAAGAGGATGCAGAGGAGACTGAGGAAGGAAGGAAGCAGGATGGAGCCAGGAGACCTGGAGGAGGCGCATGGAGCCTAGAGACATGTGAAGAAACTGTGCTTGTCTTTTGGTTGTGGACTGGGTGACACAGATGTGGGTGAGACCCGTGGGGAGGTGACAATGGCAGCTTTTATCTTGATGTTGATTTTGCTCTTTTCCTTCCGGGCTTGTCTGGTTGTTTCTGACCCTTTTCTGTGGGTCCGCACTGGAAGATGCTTTAGACTTGTGGCAGGCTTTGGGGCCTTGCTCTGGGTCAATCCCATATGGATGGACTTTTACCCACGAGGGAACGGGTAACTTTGGGTGCTTCATTTAGAAACTAGACTCTTTGCCTTTCCTGTACTGTTTACTAATTGTACTGATTTTCCTTTTCATTAAAATCTCATGTTTTGTGTTGATGCGACGGATGGCAGAACCCATTAAGAATAGGCAGGTTTGCAGGGTTTGGGCTGCCCCTCTCCCTGTCCTATAACAGAAACATGCATCTTCCTGGGATACACACACTCCTGGGGGCAAACACCCTTGAAAGCACACCTTGATGGGAGATACACACCCCTGAAAAGACACACTTCTGGGAAGCAAAGCCTCCTGAGAGCACACGCTTCTGGAAGGCACACCTTTCTGGGAGACACAAGACCCTGCATACACAGGCTTGGGTGATCACACTGCTGGGAGCACATGAGAGGGGCGGGTCAGCCACACAAAGGGAACTGTAAACTGCAGACACATTCCAGAGTCCAGTTATTGACTGGGTGGTTCTGATCCATGCCACACTGTACATGCTAAAGACAAGTTCCCAGGGAGAGAGCTGCCCCTGCCCCTCTGGAGGGAGGAGAGCAAGCAGGCTACAGGCCACACTTTGGAGCTCCTGGCCATGCTGTCCTCATTGCACTGGGCGCTGGCTTAAGAAACAGGGAGGTCACTGCTCTGTAAGTGGACTCCTTGCAAAATATAAGCACCTGCAGGAGAGGCATGATGCCATATCTGTAGCACAGATAGCTGTGACCCAGCAGGAGCCACGTCAGGCCACAAAACCACAAATGGAATAAAATCCCATCAAGACTGCCATCATTCTCATCCGTGTGCCTGATCTCGTCTGGAGAGACCAGACACGTAGCTAAACAGCTAAACGGCCAGATTCCATCTGTTTCTGCCCAGTCCTGTGACTGTCCCTGGACTCATACGGTCCCGATTTTCTGCTCTGGACCCCACACTTCTCAACACAGCTTGACCGCTCATCACACAACCCTGGCTCTGAGCCCTGCATCTCCCCACCCACAGCCACAGTGGACACACGATGCAGTGCTCTGACCCCTTCTCACAGAGCTCCCGGCCCTCCCACCCCCATTCCCATCCCCAGGCTCTCAGCACCTCCCAGGCAGCCTCCACACTGCAACACTCTAGACAACACACAAATGCACTTGCTGCTTTTGGTGCCTGTGCAGGAAGGTGAAGGAAGGGCAAAGCTGTGGGTGGACCAGACTCTCAGCAAGTAACCTTGTGCATGAACCTTCCAGTGTCACTAACCATTCCTGCACCTGCTCCGAAATGACTGACTGACTGTGAATGTGTGAAAAAGGTTAACATTCACCTTCTGCAGGCAAGAGGGGAAGCAGCGTCATTTTCTCGACCACTCGAAGCCCGTTCACATAGCCATTCTGATGCCCAGGAGACACAGGCCACAGCTTATCAGGACCCTCACTAGGAGGTCACTTCCAATCACTGCACTGTGTCCCAGCTAGGTGACATGGGGAGGAGCAATGGTGCCTCTAAGAGACACACTTCCTCACTCATCGGGGAGCTGTACTAAGGGGAAGGGGGCCATGGTTGGCCAGGGAGAGGCAGGCAGAGATCGCTGGAGAGTGCTTGGAACAGCTGATGTCAGCATACAAGCACACAATCCCATGGTTGCCACGGTCCATGACTCGGGGTGCAGAGGCACGGGGTCTTGTGTGATTCTGTGTGGGGTCTGACGACACTCTTTGGGGGGTGGCTGCTGGGAAAAACCCAACCTTTCTTCTCCTGGCCTGCTTGTTGCCACCTAAGGTGAGGGCTTGGGAGGGGGAGGGAAAGCCACACCACAGGGGCTGCTCTGAACAGGACAGTGCCCCAGGAGGGGCTCTGCAGTGACAGTATTCCAAAAGCCCACCTCCACCAGTGTGGGTGTGAACAGCAGTGGGAGTGTGCAGTGTTCAAATATTTCTCAGAAATCAGACAGCTTACCTGCCCAGAGGCCTGGCGGGTGAGTCACAAGTTGCTGGCCAGAGTGTCTGAAGCCAGAGAACACCAAGCCACAATATACCCTAGGCTGGGAACCAGGTGCCAAGGGGACCCAGAGACCCGATACCTCCGAGAGCAAGTCTGCACACCCCCTGTTTCTCCACAGATCTTCCTGGACTCTGGGCTCCCAGGGCAGGAGGGCACACAGGTCCCAGGCTAAGTGCAGGTGGAGGCTCTTCTGGAACATGCCACCCGTAAAAGCAGATGAGGTGGGGGGCAAGGCAGGGGAGCCCCAGATTGGCCATCAAGCCGTCCAGGGACCCATCCTCCATTCAATGGACAGAAATACTTCACCAGCATGAGAGCTGCTCTCCTAGCCCCTTAACCAAGGTCACAGGTGACAATCCAAGTGCTCTTTCCACCCCACCCATCTTTGTCCCCTCAGACATTCTGACGGGAAGTAGGGGATGGTATCACACTTTCAAATATGAGCCGACCTCAAACTGACCAGTTAGAAAGCAGGCACAGCCCGGCAGGGAAGGGTGAAGTGCAGCTCACTGGCTGATGGGCATCTCGTTCCGGATGCTAGGTCCTCGCTAGGATCTTGCTTTACCTTGCCTGCCATCACGGGTTCCTGCCCACCATTCCCTGCCCACCACCTTTGGATGGCAAAAGGAATTCCTGAAGCTTTGATCCTTGGCTGGGCAAGGATTATCATCTTCTGAGAAAAATGGTGAGACTGAGTGTCTCCCAGTGTCAGGCCTGGGCCCATGTAAGCACATACACATCCATTTAGGATAAAAATGAGACACCTTAGGTCAAAGTCAGTTGACAGCGTATGAGCTCCCTAAAAGACCATTTAATTTTTCTTGCTTTCCCACCGGTCTCAGCTATGTGATTGGTGCCTTTAGCTTAGCATAAATAGAAAATAGCAGAAAGTAGAAAAGTGATAGATAAGGGCAGTTAATGAGAACATCGGTGAGTCAGTCCCAGGGAAAAACAAAACTGAGTGGGAAGCACAATTTATTTCTTGTCACATTGCAGAGAAGAATGAATGCTCACATCAGATGCAGTATATCAGGGGAAGGGCTGTGAGTGATACGATGAGGAATTGAGAACAGAAAAAATCCAGAGCTGGATGCTGACAGTAAAGTAATAACTTAAACACCTCTCAGAGGCTGCACAATATTCCCTGAATGCCCAGAGTGTGGGGTCAGGGTCTGAGGGAGGTGGTGGCACAGAAAAAACAACATCAGCCATTTTTGTGGCAGTGTGTGTGGGGAGCTGGGAAAATATTACAAGACCAAAGTGGTCCTGCTCTTGAAGAAAAGGTGTAAGATGACATCCAGTCAGAAGGACAGACTTACCACACTCAGTTCTCATCTGTACACGAAGAGAACCATAATGAGGGTTGTGTGAACACTTTTTGAAGGACAACTTGCCAAGGCAATGGATGTTCAGTGAAAACGATTGGAAAGGTAGGACACATGGCTTTGAAGACCAGGCCCAGTTCTGATTAGTGGTTGACTGTTTCTATCACTGGCTGTGTTCTCTGGACTGATGAGCCATCACTGTTTGCCCTGGAATACATTCTTTATTTAGTCTTACGCCCCAGGCTGCCTCTGCCATGATCCCTTTCCCCTGGGTCGGCGGGTCCCTGCCTGTGTCTGTCCCTGCCCTTGTTTGTCCCTGCACCCACTTTCTGGACAGAGCAGTCCTCCACTAGTTATACCAGGGCAGATTGGTCATCGGCTAGTTTTGTTCCTTCAGGACAGTTTTCCCCTTAAGCAGCCCTGGGCGTGGACCCTGTTCCCTGTTCTGTCAGGGTGTTTTGTCTGGGACTACTCACTCATTGGCTGTTTTTCTCTGCATTGACTGTCCATCGGTTCAGTCGTGAATGGGGGTGGGGGGGTGCATAATGGATGCTTTTGACCTGGGATTGTTGGTCATTTGATGTTCTTCCCCTTAGACACAGAGTCAGCTACTATTTACACCCGGTAAGGTGGGTCACCCATCAGTCATACCTGACTGATCAGTCATCCAGTAGATGAGGCTGGTAGCATCAGTCATCCACTTGTTGGGCCTGGACTGGTCGGTCACTCACTAGTTGGGCCTGGGCTAGTTCTGCATCTACCATTGATGGTTTCACTGATTGGCCATGGACTCTGAGATGTGTGACTCAGTCATGCACTCGGTATACCTGGGCCCGTAGGCCACTGTGTCTGGATGCTTGGTTGGCGTTCATATTGCCTGGATGGGCTTGTTCTTGGGCTACTTTTCTCGAGGCTGCATCCAACTGGAACCCGCTCCTTGGGCTGTCAGTGTACTTATCTGCAAAGACTTGCTCAAGGAATGCTTTTGTCCGCACTGACTCAGACACAGACTGCCATAGCCTGGTTGCTGAGTTGTTGACCCAGAAAGCTTGGTCATGGGTCTTACTTCTCTGTGAACAGACTGCCATCTGCTAGTTGGACCTGGCCTCTTGTGCTGCAGGGGGCATTGTTGCCCCAGCCAGATAGGATGCTAACAAGCAGCTAAGAGAAAAGGCCTCACACCGTGGGGCTGAATATCTGACATCCCTTTGCTTTTTGTTCTTGGTCATAGAGAGAGAAAAATTTATCAGAAAGTATATTAGGCAATAAATTATATGTATCAGCATACTGTAAGTAAATAGCACAGAAAATTGTTTGTTTAAATATTAGTTGTTGGGCAGTTTGGCCCACTTGACAATGGGAGATGGTTTGTTGAACATGACTGACAAGCATTACAATACAATAATTATAGTAGGTCCTTCTTTTGCCTTCTCTTGAAGTTTCTTGGGAAAGTTTTTAAATGAAGCTATTTGAGTTAAGGAGTTTCTAGGTAGAAAAAGTTCTGATAGCTGAGTAGCAGCTGGTCCCCAGCTGAATGCCATGCGAATAAGAGGAGTCTTTTCTTGCTTGGGCTTTTGTTGATAGGGACATACTGGCGGCTATCTACTGTCTTAGGTTATTGTTTAGCTGAAACAAGGAGTTTTAGTGTAAGGCTTAGTTTTTTATTACCCTTGAAGGTTGCCTTCTTACTGAGAGCACGTAGTGGCCAAAAGCCCATGGAAATAGAGATGCACTGATTGTTTCTGCTTTGTTTCTGTGTACATGATAATGTAATCTCACTGCTTGCAAAAAATGTATAAATAAAAAACCTGCTAAGCCTCTCGGCAGAAGATACTAGCACCTCACCAAGTGTCAGTGTCTCCTCATTCTACCTCATCCCTGTCCCCTCAGTCCTTTTGTTTTCGCCGAGGCCGTCTCATCCTTTCAGGAACCCCTGACATGACATTTTGCCAGAGGCTGGTCCCCGGCACTGTTGTCAGCACGTCATTGTGCCTTGTGGCATCATTCATCAACTAGTTGTGCCTGGGCTTTGCTGCCAGCAACTAACTATTCTTTGTGATACCTGTCATCAACTTTTTGTGCCTGGTAATCCACAGGTAAGGCCTCCACTGAGCTTTCCTTGACTGGTCCTGGCTGCTGTGATTGTCCTGGACTGACTGGACCTGGGCTGCCTGCATCCTAAAGGCAATTCCCTGATTCCTTGGTCTTTGCCAGTTTGCAGGGCGAGGAGCCCCTCGCCTGCTGCAGCTTCTCAGCAACGGTGCCCTGGCCTGCCTGCTTCTCAGGCTGTTTGCCTCCTGCACGGCTTGCCCTCTGCTGACGGGGCTGTTATCTTCCCTGGAGTTGGGGGTCGCTGGCCCATATCCTGGGCTGACTGGGTCAGCGGCTGGGGCCCTGGTGAGCCCTTGGGCTTCCACTGGCTCGTACTTCTCAGCAGTGGGGCACCCAGGATGCGAGAATCTGTATGGACCCTTATTCAGTTGCCATCCTTGTTCTCAGTTGGGCTGAGCTGAGCTTGTGGCATTTTTGTTGTCCTGCAAGAATTACTTAAATTACACTGACCGTTGGTGACTGATCAAGCTTGACTTGATGGAGGGAATTCTAAGAGGACACACAAACATTGCACAGAAATGAGCTGTGATGTAAAACATAAAAATTTTTAAAAAATAAGCTATTATGTCTATGTGTCCCTCTCTGCCCCCTCATCTGGGTTGCAGTCCACAAAGCCCCAACCAGGATTGTAGGAAAATCCCCCTCTGTAAGTTTACTACATTCTTTGTAAGGGCACAGGTTGTGGAACAGAATTTAAAATGAAAAAGAATGTTTGTGTGGGATGTAATCTAAAAGACTAGACTGCACAGCTGAAATGATGGAACAGTGTCTTCTAGATTTCCAAATCACATTACCAGTGCATTCTTTGGAAAAATAGCGACAGAGACACATATCACAGAAGATTCATGAGATTTGGGTGTCTTTTCTTATCCCTTCTCATCAATAATCAGGGTGGTGCTGTATTTTTCTCATCCAGGTCTGTATTACTTTGATGCTAATAACTAAGAGAGACAAAACGCAAACAAAGGAATATAGAAACTCATTACCCTTTTGATCACAGATGTGTGGATCCTCAAAATTTAAGTAAACTGAATTCAGAAAGAAAGAAGTACATACTTCCTCCCCTCCCCCGCCCACAGAGGCAGCACTCTCCGACCCGCAGAGAGGAGGGAAACAACAAACCAAAACGACCAACAAGAACAAACGACGCAGCAAGCGGGACTGTGCGTGGAAAGGAACTATTGCAGCCACCACACCCCGTGAACGGGAGCTGAGGCGAACCCTGCAGGATCTGCCGCGGCGGTGAGCGAATGGCTCCGGGCGCCATTAGAGAAGAACAAAGACTCCGGGAGACGCGCACACAGCCCGGGCTGCCGGTAAGCTTGCACGGAAAAGTGGCGCGCTCGGCGCGCTTGAAAAGCAAGTGCAGACCGGGATCGCAGCTGCCCAGGTCCCCACGCCTGCGACCTAGGCTTGCGGGGAGACAACCTAGGCTTGCGGGGAGACGCGCGGAGGTCCTCACTGATGTGAAGGTCCCTCCCTGAGTGAGCAGGAACCAGGCGCCCAGGCACGGGAGCGGTGCAAAAGGCGCCATTCCCGCGCCACTGAACTGGGCTACAGCCCACGTCCTGGAACTGAGGGCTTTGAACTGAGACCCGGGGCACGAAAATTCGGGGCGTGGGTTCTCCACGACGGTGGGGCATAAGGCAGACACAGCACCCCAAAGCTGTTGAGGTGTACCCTACCATTCCCGCTCTGTTCCCTGTCCCACGGGGTGGAGGAGGCGAAAAACAGCCCCCCAAGGACAATAGGAGAGATCTCTGGCGCCACCTAGCGACCAGGAAAAAAAAGTCACTAACACCCCATAGAATAGGAAATTTCTTAAGACTGCTTGAAAAGGGCAGAAGGCTTCTGTAGGACCCAGTGGCCAGCCAGGAAGTTATTCCATGCCAGGCCCCTTCGACCAGTAGTCTGAGCCCACAGAGGGAGCAGGCACCCACGTCCAGGGCAGACCGGGTGCGCAGAAGAGTGAGCCTGAAACCGGAGGCGCAGGGACTGCATCCCGCTTCGCCATTTGAGAACAGGGACATTTCTTCAGTAAAAACTGCCTAAAACCAGCAGAAAGCTCCCCCAGAAGACAGAGATGGCTCCTGGAAGAGCCAGAGGGGAGCGGAGAAGTTCACCCAAGATGTCAGTCAGTCCGAGCAACACAGTGTCCCAACGCATACAACACATTAGAAAACAGACAGTAGGGAGTAGAAGAACCACACGCAACCTAACAACTCCTCAGGAAAGAAGCACACCACAAAAAGAAAACCACTCCCCAGATTGCAACGACAGCAACTTGGAAGAACTTCTGAGCCTTCCAGAAAGAGAATTTAAAATTGCCATGATTAAAAAAGTGATAGATCAGAAGAAGGAAATTGAGTCCCTAAAGAGGGAAGTAAAAGAAATGCAGGAGATCAAAGAATTAATGGAGGAACTAAAGAACTCCGGGAAAAGCAAGGAAAGCAGAATAGATGAAATGGAAGAACGAATAAGTTCTCTTGAAGACACAGAAATAAAAAGAACCAAAACAGAAAAGGAAAGAGAAGTACGAAGGAAAAAGAATGAAGAAAGACTTCGGGAACTATCTGACTCCATGAGGAAAGGAAATATAAGAGTTATAGGAATCCCAGAAGGAGAGGAGAGAGATGTAGGAACAGAGAAAATATTCCAGGAGATAATTGAAGAGAACTTCCCAAATGCGAAGAAGGAGCTGAAAATTGATATACAAGAAGCAAGAAGAACACCAAACTTCCACGATGAAAGAAAAAGCACAGCAAGACACATAATAGTAAAGCTCCCAAGAATCCAGGACAAGGAAAAAATAATGAAGCTGACAAGAGGGAAGAAACAGATAACATTCAAAGGAAAACCAATCAGGCTGACATCAGACTTCTCTGAAGAAACACTACGGGCAAGGAGAGAGTGGAGGGACATAGTCAACAGACTCCAAGAAAACAGATGCCAACCAAGAATACTCTATCCCGCAAAGCTCTCTTTCCTCCATGAAGAAAGAATATGGACCTTCCCAGACAAACAGAAACTCCGGAATTTCATTACGAATAAACCCCCACTCCAAAAAATACTACAAGGAATCCTAAAGCCAGAACCTCAGAGGGACGAATAACAACGAAAGAAGACCAAAAAAAAAAAAAGTTCTTAAAAGAATAAATAAAATCAAAGGAAAGACAAACATAATGGCAAATACAGATGCTAACATATCAATATTAACTCTAAATGTAAATGGACTAAACTCTTCAATAAAAAGACACAGAGTTGCAGCCTGGATTAAGAAACAAAACCCAACCTTTTGCTGTCTCCAGGAAACACATTTAGCTACAAAAGATAAAAATAGGCTCAAAGTCAAAGGATGGAAAACAATCCTACAAGCAAATGGGCCAAAAAAGAAAGCAGGAACAGCTATACTTATATCAGATAAAACAGACTTCAAACTCAAAAAAATAAAAAGAGACCCCAATGGTCACTACATTATGATCAAGGGGACAATACTTCAAGAAGAAATAACACTCATTAACATATACTCACCAAACGAAAGAGCACCAAAATATATCAGACAACTGTTGTCCTCTCTGAAAACAGACATCAGAGAAAACACATACGTAGTGGGAGACTTCAACACACCACTATCAACAATGGATAGATCAACAAGACAAAAAATAAGTAAAGAAACTAAAGCTCTAAATAAGGACCTAGAGCATTTGGGCTTAACAGACATCTATAGAACACTAAACCCAAAAAAAACGGAGTACACATTTTTCTCAAGCGCACACGGATCATTCTCCAGGATCGATCACATACTGGGGCACAAGACAAACATCAACAGATACACCAAGATTGAAATCATACCAACCATCTTTTCTGACCACGAAGGCATCAAACTAGAAATAAATCATAAAAAGAAGGCAAGGAACTATCCTACCTCATGGAGATTAAAAGCCACACTACTGGAAGACCACTGGACTAACGAGGAGATCAAAGAAGAAATTAAAAAATTCTTTGAATTGAATGACAAGGAGGACACCAATATCCTAAATGTATGGGATGCAGCAAAAGCAGTAATAAGAGGAAAATATATAGCAATAGAAGCTCACATCAAAAAACAAGAAAGAACTCAAAGAAACAAGCTAATCTCGAAGCTCAAAGATCTAGAAAAAGAACAACAAAAAAACCCCAAAACCAGTAGAAGAAAAGAAATAATAAAAACCAAAGCAGAAATAAATGAAATTGAAACTAAAAAAACAATCCAAAAGATCAATGAAACCAAGAGCTGGTTCTTTGAAAAAATCTATAAAATAGACAAACCCCTAGCCAGGCTCACAAAGGAAAAAAGGGAGAAAGCACAAATACACAGGATCATAAATGAAAGAGGAGAAATCACAACGGACACAGCAGAAATCAAAAGAATAATCAGTAACTACCATGAACAGTTATATGGAAACAAGTTCAACAATCTAGAGGAGATGGACAAATTCCTACAACTCTACAATCACCCAAAGCTAGATAAAGAAGAAATAGAACACCTAAACAGACCAATTACAAGCAGCGAAATTGAAATGGTAATCAAAAACCTCCCCAAAAACAAAAGCCCAGGGCCTGATGGATTTACAAATGAATTCTACCAAACATTCAGAGACGAATTAGTGCCTATCCTTCACAAACTCTTCCCAAAAATTGAGAAGGAAGGGACAATACCAAACACGTTCTATGAAGCCAATATTACACTAATACCAAAACCGAATAAGGACAACACAAAAAAGGAAAACTACAGGCCAATCTCCCTAATGAACACTGATGCAAAAATCCTCAATAAAATTTTAGCTATCAGAATCCAACAATGTATCTATAAGATAATTCACCACGACCAAGTTGGATTCATTCCAGGGGCACAAGGATGGTTTAACATCCGAAAATCAATCAACGTTATCCAACACATCAACAAAAAGAAATATAAAAACCATATGATAATATCAATAGATGCCGAGAAAGCTTTCGACAAAGTGCAACACCCATTCATGATAAAAGCCCTTGAAATTCTTGGGATACAATGAACATACCTCAACATCATAAAGGCCATCTATGACAAGCCAACAGCCAGTATCATTCTCAATGGTGAAAAGCTGAAAGCAATTCCATTAAGATCTGAACAAGACAAGGATGTCCACTCTCACCATTGCTTTTCAATATAATACTGGAAGTCCTAGCCAGAGCAATAAGACAAGAGAAAGACATCCAAGGAATCCAAATAGGAAAAGAAGAAGTCAAACTATCACTATTTGCAGATGATATGATAATATACATAGAGAACCCCAAAATCTCCACAGAAAAACTAATTCAACTCATCAATCAATTCAGTAAAGTGGCAGGATACAAAATCAACACGCAAAAGTCAGTAGCCTTCCTATACACAAACAATAAATCTGAAGAAGAAGAAATAAAAAAAAACCACCCCTTTTATTATTGAAACACAAAAAAATCAAATATTTGGGAATAAATCTAACAAAAGAGGTAAAGGACCTATACAAAGAAAACTATAAAACACTGTTAAAAGAAATAGAAGAAGACACAAAGAAATGGAAAGACATCCCCTGCTCATGGATTGGAAGAATAAACATTATTAAAATGGCCATCCTACCAAAAGCAATATACAGATTCAATGCTATTCCAATCAAAATCTCAATGGCATTCTTCAAAGAAATAGAACAATTATTGATGAAATTCATATGGAATCACCAAAAACCCCGAATAGCCAAAGCTCTACTGAAAAAAAAAGAAGGAAATGGAGGCATCACACTCCCAGACTTCAAACTATACTACAAAGCCATAATCATCAAAACTGCATGGTATTGGAACAAGAACAGACATACAGACCAATGGAATCGAATAGAAAATCCAGAAATAAACCCACAGATCTATGGCCAACTAATCTTTGACAAAGGAGCAAAGACTATGCATTGGAGCAAAGAAAGTTTGTTCAATAAATGGTGCTGGGAAAACTGGGTCGCTACATGCAAAAGAATGAAGCTTGACCACTACCTCACACCATACACAAAAATCAACTCAAAATGGATTAAAGAACTAGACATAAGACCTGAAACCATAAAATACATAGAAGGAAATATAGGCGAAACACTACGGGATTTGCACATCAAAGACATCTTTACAGACACATCACCCAAAGCAGTGATAGTGAAGACAAAGATAAACAGCTGGGACTACATCAAATTAAAGAGCTTCTGCACAGCAAAAGAGACAATAACCAAAAGAAAGAGAAACCCCACCAACTGGGAGAACATTTTTGCACCCAACACTAATGATAAAGGACTGATCACAAAAATCTGCAAAGAGCTGATGAGACTCAGCAACAACAAAGAAAATAATCCAGTCCAAAAATGGGCAGAAGAGCTAAAAAGAAACTTCTCTGAAGAGGAAATGCAAATGGCCAACAGGCATATGAAAAAATGTTCAACATCACTTGTAATCAGGGAAATGCAAATCAAAACTACCATGAGATACCATCTCACACCAGTGAGAATGGCACATATTAAAAAAACTAGCAACAACAAATGTTGGCGAGGGTGTGGAGAAAAAGGAACTCTTCTGCACTGTTGGTGGGAGTGCAAACTGGTCCAACCACTATGGAGAGCTGTGTGGAGATTTCTGGACCTACTAAACATAGAGCTTCCATATGATCCAGCAATTCCACTCCTAGGTATTTACCCAAAGGACACAGAAACATCAATTCCAAAGAGCACCTGCACCCCTATGTTTATAGCAGCACTGTTGACAATAGCTAAGCTTTGGAAACAACCCAAATGCCCAAAAATAGATGACTGCATCAAGAAGATGTGGTACATATATACCATGGAATATTACTCAGCATTCAAAAAAGATAAACACATGCAATTTGCAGCAACATGGATGGCGCTGGAAGGGATCATGCTCAGCGAAATAAGCCAAAAAGAAAAAGAAAAATACCGGATGGTCTCACTCATAGCAGGAATCTAGAAAACTTAAATAAGGGACCAGGAAAATGAATATAAGAAAGTGAAAATCAAAATCAACAAAAAACTATGAACCAGAGACACTTTTTCGGGGGTGGGGGCGGGAGGGGAAGGATTGGGGTCAGAATGGGGCATTTGCAATTGTATGGGGGAATATAAAAATAAAATTTAATATTAAAAAAAAAGAAGTACATACTTCCAAATACAAAAAAAATGTGAAGCAAAATCACTTTCAGTAAAACAAAAACAAAAACAAAAATAAAAGATACTGATATTTCTAGGGTTAAGCAATTGAATAGAGTGGATGCAATTAATTAAAAGTTGTTTTTTTTTAAAGGGGGTGGGGAATCTTAAATGAAGAATGTAAGATGTGTGCTGTCTTAAAAGATGGTATGTTGGGTGCTTGCTAAAAAAAAAAAAAAAAAAGACGTTTGCTAAAAAACAAATAAATAAATGTGCTTCTGAAAATGTGACCTGGAATTTCCCATAGGTGTGTTGGGAAACTGTTTGTAATGTGAGGCTTTTGTCGCTTATCTGCTGAGACACCTGTGAACCTAAACACAATGCTGCTGCTCACCCAAATTCTGCCTTTGGATTTTGAAACTTGGGGAGCGTCATATTTGGTGTGGCTTTTAGCCAACATTTGCTTTACTCTGGTACCTGTGATGCCCACCCTGTGGTGTGCATTGACATCTAAGGAGATCCAGCGCAGGTGCTGCACATGCGAACACACTTGGCTTCTCCATGGGTGTGGGTGCCGGACAAGCCTGTCATTTCCCCAGTGCTGTGCACACTTGTGAGTCTCAGGTGGCTTTTTCTACACCTGCTTGGAGAACCAAGCTGTTTTTGGAGCTGGGAGATTCCCTGAATATCGGAAAACCCTAGGTAGCTTTTCACTTTTCAGAAAAAATATGTGCAGATGCCTGTGAGTTGATTCCTTCCAGTTCACAGAACGTTTTCACACATATGTTGAGGACCTTGCTCTGTGGGTCCTATTATGATTAAGCTGGGCTTCAGTGACTGGTCCCCTCTCTGGTTCCTGGCATGAACCTTCAGGTGGCTGGATGCTGGCTGCCAGCTCAGACTGCAGGGCTCAGGGGAAGCCCTGCAATGATCCCAGTTCAGGAGAAGGCTGGTGCCAGATGCCAGCACAAGTCTCTCCTCTTCCCCCCTGTTGCACTGCGTGCAGAGCTGGCATAGAAGTGTGGGCTCCTGGGCGGTGGGGAGCAAAGACTGCTTCTCAGGCTTGGAGAATGGGGCTTCCCACCTACATGGAGACTTGCAGGTGGCCCAACCTTTCTTTTTTTTTCTTTTTTTAGGATTTTTTTTAAATTTATTTATACAAGCACTGGGTACTGTCAGAAGTGTGGGAGGGTGAGAGAATTCACCAGATCCTAAGTGGGGAACAGAACAGGCAGACTGACAAAGTACACTGCTGAGGGAGGCAGAGGGTGCAGCAGGAGAGGTTTGCATGCAATGTGGGACGCTCCTCGGCAGCCCGGGACTGAATTGGCACTGCAGAGGCTGCAGGCAGCTTCGCAACCCAGTGCTCAACCGCTGTGCCACCGGGAGCCCCTGGACCAACCTTTTTAAGCCACTGCTGCAGCTTCCACAAAACTAGAAGTATGGATTAAATGATTTCCAAGGTCCCTCTTGGATGTAAGAGTTTCCAGTTCCCAGGGAGAGAAAACAAGGACTTGAATTCCCCTGGCATCCACCACCCCGCCCACACATACACGGGCCATGGCAGCTGGCTTTGGCTATTGTTATCTCCAGGAAGGAAGACACACCTCTGAGCCGGCCTGATGGCTGCACTGTCTTTGTGAGCTGGTTACAGATAAAATGAGCTCCTCAGTATCATGGCTTCCTGCCTGCAGGCCTGTAGAGGTGCTGTGATTCCCCGCCCCCCAGGCAATGGAATCCACTGGGTGCTGTGGCAAAGCCTCCTCAGGCCAGCTGCTGGTGAGTGAGGCTCTTGGTATTACTAGCACAAATTTGCTCTCAAATAATCATATTAAAGGTCTATCCCAGGGCTGTCAAACATACTGGTAGGCCATCCAAGATGGAGAGATAAATTATAGGATGAATTTAACATCTGTGTTAAATTCAGGTGCAGCTGAATTTCTAAAGCCTGTTGGGTAATGATCACTGCCAAATGTGGTTCCATTGGGCAATCATCATTAGCCTGGAATGTGTGGGAATTTTAGAGTTATGGGTCACATGCAATTTGCTGTAAAGAACACACTGGAGCCAAATTATTTTCTCTTCATTTGCAGAGATGGCAGACCGCTCTGACTATATACGATTTGCCACAGGGTTGTACAAAATCCAAAATGGCTCAATATTTAATAAGTTTGATGTGTTTTTGAGATTCAGGAGATATGCAAACCTTGGGTCACAGATCCCTAGTATGTGGGATATGGTTCTTAATAACATTATGTTGTTTTTTTTGTTTTTTGTTTTTTTAATATTTATGCATACAAGAAATGGGATATAGGTCAGAGGTCCGGGGGTGAGAAGATTCAGCAGAGACAGAGTAGGGAACAGAACAGCCAGATCTGCTGAAATACCTGCTAGGGGAGCAGCAGGGAGACCGGAGAGATGTGCTACACTGTATGTGTCAGCTCCCTGGCTGAGGATCAATCTCATGCTGCAGTGGCTGCTGATAGCTTGCTAGGGCTAAGACTTTAACCATTGCCCCACCAGAGAGGCTCCATGTTAGACATTTTCAAAGCCAAGAGAGGTTTTTTTTAAAAAGATTTATTTATTATTTATACAAGCACTGGGTACAGTCAGAAGCACGGGTGGTTGAGAGAATTCACCAGAGCAAGAGCAGGGAGCAGAACAGGCAGACAGATGGAGGACAATGCTGAGGGGAGCAGCAGGCAGCAGGAGAGGTCTGTGTGCCATGTGGGACCCTCGCTTGGCGGCCGGGATCAAACCGGTATTGTAGAGGCTGCAGGCAGCTTCGCAGCCCAGTACTCAATTGCTGTGCCACCGGGGAGGCCCATCGCCTTGGCAAATAACTGGTGTTTGTACAGATGAGGGTGCCAGCAATGGAGTGGAGTCTTCTGGTGCAACCTCCAGCCATTGGTACTTCTAGTTTTGTGCTTTATCGTTTATTTTCCTCTTAGTTCTGGGCCCTTTCTTTCTCCAGCATTGTTTACATGGCAAATCGATCCTGAAGTCGGTTGAGTGCTTTGTAAAGGTCGCAGCTGGTGCAGTGCTCTGAGTGCCCACACATGTCACTCTCCCAGGCTGGGTGCCTGGGGTGCTGAGCTTTGGTTCTGGTAGTCCTGGGCACGTAGCAGTGCAGGGCTGGGTATTCCCTGGGTGACTGGCCTTCTGCATGAAGTAATCTCCTGTGCTTGTCAAGAAGATAAAGCTGCAGGAAAGAGAGAACCCAGGGCTTCCAGGAAGGGCTGTCCCAATCACAGGGAGAAAGTGGGGCTCAGACCAGGGACAATGACCCCTTGCTTGGGTTCATGGGCTGTTCTGTGGGCCACTGTCCTCGCTGTCTTTGTGGGGGGCTGGCTTGCTTGGGGATGTTTCTGCTATGTGAGTGGAGTCAGGAATCCTTGTCTCCACTGAAGACCCTGGAAGCAACCCAATTTCCAAAACCGCACTCACCCTCCCTCCATGTTGCCCTGGTTGCCTAGAAACTCGGCCTTACTTTGGAGGAAAGACCCTGGAAACTGCATGCTCTAGGAGCTGCTGCTCCAGATGCCACCCAGTGGGCACCTGTCCACGTTTGGGTCAGAATTTCTTGTGATGCAGTCGTGTTGCCTTTAGTGCACCTCTTGGCTGCCTTCCCTGGACAGGACACCATGAATACTTGACCCCTCTGTCCACACATCGACCTAAAAAAGCTGACATAAAAGTGTGCGCAGTGGGCAGGTCTTCGAGCACGTCAGACAGTGCTCTTGTGGCTGACAATCTGTATTCATGTGGAAGATGCCCTGCGTGTGTGGCTGTCTGTTAAGAGGGGACCTCCCTCCAAACTTAGCCTCTTTTTCCTAGTGCTAAAGTCATCTTTGCTCCCCTCTCAGAGTATTTGAGTCAGTCTGCCTGTTTTGCTGCCCACGCTTTCTCTGGTGAGTCTTCTCACCCCCCCATATGTCTGACTTGTACCCCAGTTCTTGTATGCATAAATCTTAAAAAAGAAGAGACATCCAAGGGCATTTCAGAGGGTGGATGGTGGTGCAGTCTGTGAGCTTGCTGGTTGTCTGCCCATGTTTTTCCTCTGGCCCCGGGGACCCATGGTCAAGTTCATGTATGTATGGGCATGTAGGTTTTACTAATACATTGATTTATGGCCCCTCTTAATTCATCCTGTGCACGCATTTCCCAAAGAAAGCCAAGCAGTAGATGCTTCTCTTGCCCAGAAATGCAGTCTGTGTGAGCTCGGGGTGTGTGTTCCATGTGTCCCACAGACTGTCTAGGACTGCCTGTGTGGTCTGTTGTTGTGCAGTGCGGGTCTGGATGTGGTGCCTGGCAGTGGTGGGGTCAGTGTGGGGAACATGCCTGGAACCCTGATGATTTTGGTGCTCAGGGTGTGGGTACAGCTGTGGTTGGAGTGTCCCATGAGTACTTGCTCTTCTGCGCAACTTCTTCCTCTAGAACTGCAGACATGTGCAATGGAGACACTCCAGGAGCATGGGGCGCCCCGGGCCCATGTGTCAGGCTCTGAAGCCTCCTGGTCCCCGAAGCCACAGCATGAGCCAGGGACAGGAAGCCACAACATGAGCCAGGGACAGTGGTGGCAGTGGAGTCTGTGGCTTTCTTCACAGAGGAGTTTATGCCCACAGATTCGCTGCATGCACCAATAACTGCTGTTACCACTCGCCAAGAGGCTGGATCCACAGATTCCCCCACCATCAGGATGGGCGCCTAGGCCATTTAGGAACCCAAATAGCGCACCTGTGTCAGTTCACCTGGCTGCACTGGGCAGGCCCCTGCCTGCATCATTCCCCGTTGGCCCTGGACTTGTGGCTGGACCACCTGTCTCTGTCACACAGCCACTGCTCCTCGCGAACAGGTGGGTCAGAGGCGCGCCCACGGTTGCCCTAGGACAGCTGGTGAGCATGTACACTCTTGTGTAGAATGCTGGAAGCCCTGCTTCCTTCGGCCACAAGGCTGCCATGGAGACGTCCTGCTTACCTTCTCCACAGCTTGCCCCCCAGAAATGGATGGACAAGCCACCCTGCTCATCCAGGATGAAAATTCTACCAAGGTACTGTCCCTGCTGGTGGGGGCTGCATCTCTTCCATCCTGTGCATCTCTGGGGGTGGGGTGTGGTGGGGCCGTGCCTGAAGGGCCCCTGGCTTGGCCTTCAGAGTTAGGATCTTTAAGCAGGTCCTGGGGCATACCTGCAGCCTCCTGGGTCACTGAACCTCTAGTGAGCTCGGGATTAGACTTTCTCAAGGGGTAATGGGTGTCCATGGTGCCAGGGAGTGCCCCTTTCTGCCTGACACTCCCGCAGCCAGGCCAGGCAGGCGTTTTCCCCAAGCAGTGGCTCTCTGTCATCAGCACCACCTTTAGCCACAGCATGAGACCACTGGGAGTGCTTTGGCTGACTGATGGTGCCACTTTCCTGGTCAAGTGGGTGAGAGACAACACCACCACAGTGAAGATGGTGCCCATCAAGATCGTGCACGCAGTGAACCCACCGGAGAAGGCAAGCCTACAAGGCCTGGTGCGCTGCAGAGCCACCTGTGCTGCCCAGCAGGCTGGAGGAGGAGCAGCTCAGGACTCTGCACACATTAGAGCAGTCCTACTCCAGCTTCTATGTGTATAGATTCCAGGGTTCCCAGCCCATGCCTCTGGCCAGGACAGCCACACCTCCCCTGCCATGCTGAGCAATGTGAAGGTGAAGGAGCACACGACTGAGGACCTGAAGTCAAGGAGCTGGCCTGAGAGGTCATGGGCAAGGACAAGTCCCTGGCCGACATCCTGGACCCCCGCGTGAAGATGTGGACCGCCATGGACCTGATCGACAGCATCTTCCCCAAAGACAGGCACATCTTGGAGGAAGCTCAGCAGTGGAGGAAACTGGTCCCCAAAGTCCCCTCTCCTCGGACCCAGAGGAGAAGTGCTTGTCCCTGTGCCACAGTTCTGTCCCCTGTAGCCCCTGGTGGTTTTGGGGCTGGGTGGCAGCAGGCAGGGCATGTGGTCCTAAGTGCTTCCAACCATTTGCTTACCTCTGCTGCCTGCCTGACCCTCCTGAAAGGGAAACTGAGGCAGACGGGCCTCATTCCTGGGGGTGTGGACCTCAGGGCTTGACAGTCTTGACAGGGCTACCTGCTCTTTCTAGGCGGGAGGCCAAGGTGTTTGAGGGAGACACCCATGGCTGCTTCTCCAGCAGTTGGCAATTGTCAACCTGGGACCTGTCTCCCCCAGGGACCGGGGTCCAGACCTGCATAGCTTGGTTGTCATAATGGCAGACTCACACCCGACATCCAAGGGGTGGGGGTCGGGGTGCTGTGCCACACCCCAAAGCCCAAGAAAGCCAGACCATGACAACAAAAACTGAAAATCTCAGGTGCCTGAAATCTCAGACTGTAGATCAGCCTTGAGAAGTTTTGGGGCCTGTTCACTGTCTCCCTTTAGTGATGTCAGCAGCTTGGGGAATTGCCCCTCCCACTATAGACCCTCTCCCTCTCCAAGACCTCAGAAGCTTGCATTCACTAGTGTCCACTGGCTTTCCTCAGCGTCTTCCCATCTTGACTCATGCCTGATTCAAAGTCCACATTTTTCTTTGGCCTTCTGACCTGGCCACTGCAAGAGATTCCCTGGGTCCTGGATTTTGGCCTGTGCTGGCAACATACCTTCTTGCCCTCCGGGTGAATAGCACCACTCCTGTGGAGAGACAAACCTCATTAGCCATGTGTCTGTCAGAGGGCCCTGGCAGTCCACCACAGGCCACTTGCTACATCAGAGACCAGCAAACATCTGCTAATGGGGATCTTTGTACATAACAATCTTTCAAAGGATGATCTTTTCTGTTAGTAACAGGCATAGGGGCCTCCCTGGTGGACAAGGGGTTAAGCACTGCACTATGAAGCAATCTGCAGCTTCTGCAGCATTGATTTGATCTTGGCCCCCAGGGAGCAACACCAGTGGCTAAGCAGACCTCTCCTATCTTGCCCATTGCTCCCCTAAGCAGTGTATTTCAGTCAGTCTGCCCTTTCTGTTCCCCTCTCTGTCTCCGGTAAATCCTCTCACCGCCCCCATGCCTCTGACCTGTACCCCAGTTCTTGTACAAATAAATAAATAAATAAATAAATAAATAAATAAATAAATAATTAAAAAAAAAACCTAAACCACCATCTAATACCATGTATGTAAATCAATTCAAAATGGATAAAAGACATGGGGTAAGACCAGAAAGCATGTAATACAAAGAAAAAAACAAAGGCAAAATACTCATGAAATATCAGAAATATCTTTCTGAGCAGCAAGGAAATCAAAGGATACTATAAACAATGGGGACTAGACCAAACTGAGAAGGTGCTCTGCAGCACAGGAGACAGTAACCATAATGAAGAGACACCTAATGAACTGGAGAAAATATTTTCACACCTTACATCTGACAAGGGACTGATGGTGAATATCTATGAAAAATCATAAAACTCAACAAGCAGCGTACAAACAACCCAATCAAAAAATGGACAGAAGAATTAAATGGGCACATATCAGGGAAATCCAAATCAATACTACAATGAGATTCCATCTCACATCTTACATAAATGAATAAATAAATAAATAAATAAAAATAAATAAATAAAATTTTATTTTATTTTTTTACTGATTTATTTATTTATGCATACAAGAGCTGGGGTACTGGCCAGAGGCTCGGGCGTGAGAAGATTCACCAGAGACAGAGTGAGGAAAAGAATAGACAGATTGACCAAAGTACACTGCTGAGGGGAGCAGCGGGTGAGTGAAGAGAGGTCTGCTGGGCCATGTGGGTTGCTCTCTGGCTGTGGGGGAATCAAACTCATGCTGCAATGGCTGCACATAGCTTCATAGGTTGCATCTTAACCCTTGTATCACCAGGGAGGCCCCAATAAACAAAAATTTAGAAGAGCTAGCAAGTTTATGGAGAAAAATGACCACACTTAAACCTTCAGTCGAAATGTTGATAGTTTCAGTCCTTACAGAAAGCAATGGGGAGAATCTCAAAGAATAAAAATGAAACTTGTCCTATGATCCAGCAATTCCCATACCTACATAGTTACCCAAGGAACACAGAAGTGATAATTCTGTGTTCACACCTGTGCTCCTATGTTTATTTCAGCACTACTTGCACTAGCCTAGATATGGAGACAAACTGAATGGCCAAAATCATTTTAAAATTTCAAAAAGATGTGGCCCATTATATATATTATATATATATATATATATATATATATATATATGATTACATACTCATTGGTGGCCAAAAAAGATGAACTCATGCCATTTGCAGCAACATGGATGAGTTGGAAAGGATTATTCTAAATGCAATAAGACCAAAGGAGGAAAGGTAATGGTCTCACTTGTATGTGGAACAATCAAAGATAAATTTTAAACTGCCCATAGATCTGTGACATCGAAGATGGGAGAGGCGAAAGGGAGGGAACTGAAGAGGTTTAAATGGAAGGTCACAATCCACTGTGTTGGAGGACTGTGGGTGCTTTGCTGGTGGAGAGCTATGAATCCTCACCAAAGTGGATAAATCCTCTATTGAGAAAATGTTCACAATGAGGTAAAACAACAGCATTTCGTTAAAGGGGAAAAAAACATAGTGAAGAAAACTCAGGCTAAAATTTGAATAAAAATAAATACGGGGAAAAACTGAAAGAGGTGTCTGCAGAAGATGGAAGACAGTCAGAGCCAGAAGGGGACGTGGAGAATGCTCATGGGGCAGAGAGGCATGTCAAGAAGCTGCACTTGTGTTTTGGTACTGCACTGGTTAAAATTGATATCAGATAAATTAGAGAATCACACTGTAGCCCCACAATCCCCTTCTGGAACTGGTAAAGGTCGGTAGATGGAGGGGCCTGCAACAAAGATGAGAAGGAAAACTCGAGCCTGCCTATTTGGCTGTTGGAGGGCGGCAATCTTGTGCCCGCTTTCCAGACCCCACCAAAGGCTGGGGCGGGCCACCAAAACTAAGGTTAAGATGGGCATTTAGGGGAAGAGATCTGCAGCATGCAGAGACTCGGTGTTCTTCAGGAATAGTGTCCATCAGCCCATCCCCAGCAACCTTGTGCCTCCCTCCCTGACCCGAACAAAGACTGGGGCAGATCTCTGAAACTATGGTTGAGATAGGCATGTAGGTAGGGAAAGAGACCAGTAGCTTGCAGAGACTTGGTGTTCTTCATAAATAGTGTCCATCAATCTATCCCCAGCTTTACTATCCTTGTGAAGTCTGATGTGACTGTGCTGACATTGGTCTGGACACCATACCCTGGCGCCCCAGTGGAGGCCCACCAAAGAGATGCCCACCAGTACCAGTGGCACAGGGCCAGTTGTAGGGTAAATGATTTTCATGCTTTTCTGTCCTCCTGCCATTTGGATTGCAAGGCCTGATGGGGGGGAGCATCTGCATTTTATTACATTGTTATATTAAGTTGTGTTATTTACTTCTGGGGGCCATGCCTGCAGTATTTTATATTCTCCAAGAGAATAAGAGCTCTCCAGTAAACCCAGAGGAGTGAAGATTTGCTGGGGGCTTGGAGGCTTACTGGCCTCCTGGCCCCCTGGCACCTCCACCTGCCATGTACCAGGCTGCTGCAATGTATGTAAAAGCTCAATAAAAGCCTGAGAAAGTCAGGGAGGCCTCCAGGCCTCTCCTTTGCCTGTCTGGTCTGCTCAGTTTCAGAGGGAACCAGCTCTGTGCCTTCCGGGCAATAAACAAGCTCATAGATGAAATAAGGAAACAAAAAAGTGGGACAAGGAAAAATACAAATAATCAAGTGTAGGGGCAGGATGGGCACTGAGCAGGTTATCTGATCCAGCAGATGGGTAGGGGAGAGTCGTGGTGACCTCGGTGGCTTTCTCAGGCTTTTACTGAGCTGTTATGTATAGGGCAGCAACCAGATACACGGCAGGCAGGGGTTGGGGGGCAGGCAAGTCTTCACTCTGGGGTTCTCAGGCCACTTTTGCCCCTTCTTTCTCCTTCATCTCTCCTGCTTCTGCTTCTCTTGGTGACGTTTCTCAATACCCTCTCATGGCCCACAGAGTAAACAAGGCAGTTTACAACAATGTAACAACTGAGGCTGCCCCATCAGGCAGGGCAATCCTGATGGTGGGAGGGCAGAAAAACCACTGACCCTTCCCTCTTGGTGAGGACACGCCACTAAAAGAAAATCAACCCCAGAACTCAAGGACCAATGACGTGGCAGAATGTCTCCGCGTGCCAGATAGAGGATTCAGAATCCCTGTGATTAAAAAAAATAGATGATGAAAGGAAAATAATGAAATAAGAGCTATAATTATGAACTGAAAAATGAAACTGAGTCTTTAAAGAAGGAAATGCAGAGTATTGAAAAGAGTAATGGAGAAAAAAAAAAACTCCAGGAAAAGTAATGAAAACAGAATGGGTCGAATGGAAGAATGGAAAGGAAAGAGGACTACAAAGGAAAAAGGAAAAGAAAGAGAAGTGGAAAGAAAAAAGACTGAGGAAAGAGATTTCTCACTAAGAGAAATGTCTGAGACCACGAGGAAAGGCCATATAAGTAAGAGTTACAGGAGTCCCAGAAGATGAGCAAAGAGAAAAATGAAATGAAAACTATTCAAGGAGATAATTAAGGACAACATCACAAGCATGAAGAAGGAGATGACAATAGACACGAGTATCATGCTGGATTGAAATACAAAATCTAGGGCCTCCGTGGGGGCACAAGTGGCTAAGACACAACCTAAGAGGCTGTCCTAGGCCACTGTGGCACAAGTTTGATCCCCGCCCAGGGAGATACCCACACGACACAGCTGACCTCTCCTGACTCACAGCTGGTCCCCTCAGCAGTTCATTTCAGTCAGTGTATATTTTCTGTTACCACGTCTGTCTCTGGTGAATCCTCACACTGCCCCTACACCTCTAGTGTATACCCCAGTTCTTGTATGCATAAATAAATAAACCTTTAAAAAAACAGCATCTCCAGCAAACACATTTAACTACAACATATAAACACAGACTGAAAGTAAAATGTTGGAAATAAAGCGAGTGTACCAGAAAAGAAGGCAAGGGCAGCTATTTTTCTATCGGATGAAACAGAATTCAAACTAAAAAAAGGTAAAATGTTGGTCATATGTTATGACTATGATTTATGTACCATAAATCAGAGAGATATAACACTCATTAAAACAAACTCCCAAAATGGAGGAAGTCCAAATATATCAGACAATTATTATCATTTCTGAAAAGCAACATTAGAGAAAATACATAGATAGTATGCAACTTCAACATTGCAATCTCATCAACGGACTGGATGAACATGATTAAAAAAACAAACAAAATAAGGACACTAGAGCTCTAAATAAAGAACGAGCCCTCATGGGGTTCACAGACATCTGTGGGAAACTGAACTCCCCCAAATAATGAGTGCACATTTCTCTCAAGTGTGCATGGGTTTTTGTCCAGGATTGATCACATATTGGACCAAAAGACAAACATTCACAGATACATTAGGATGAAAATCATACCAACTCTATCCTCTGATCATAATAGCATCACACGTGAAATAAACCATGAAAAGAAAGTAAGGAACCCTCCCACTCAATGGAGTTTGAAACTCACACTACTAGAAGAAATTCAGATTAAAGAGGAGATCAAAGAAGGCATGAAAACATATGTTGAGATGAACGACGATGAAGACAAAACATTCCAGAGTATATGGGGTCAAGTTAATCAATAATCAGAACAAAGGATATAGCTATACAGGCTCTCATCAGGCCTCCCTCATGCTGCAGGGCTAAAAGGCAAACAGCTCTATCAAGCTGTTGCCAGCCACTGCATTATGATTTTGATCCCCAGCAAGGGAGATAACACACTCTGTACAGCAGACATCTCCTGTCTCCATGCTGCTCCCCTCAGCAGTGTATTTCAGTCCATCTACCTCTTCTGCTCTGCACTCTATAGCTGGTGAATTTCTCACACCCACACCTCTGGCCTACACACCAGTTCTTGTATGCATAAATAAATAAAACTATCAAAAAAATCCTGGATTTCATCAAGAAACAAGGAAGAATACAAAGAAGCAAACTAATCTACCATCTCAAAGATAAGAAAAAGAACAATAGCAACAACAATAAAAACAAAAGCCAATAGAAAAAAGGCAATGATAAAAATCAAAGCAAAACTAAATTAAATAGATAATAAAAAACATCCAAAAGGTAACAAAACCAAAGTTTGTTTCTTTGACTAAATTAACAAAATAGACAAATTTCTAGCCAGGCTCACAAAGGAAAAAAAAAGGTGAGAATACACAAATAAAAAGTATCATAAACAAAGAGAATTTAGAACAGACACAAAAGAAATCAAATAATAATTAGAAATTCCTATGTACATTTATATGCAAAAAATTCAACAGAGAAAGAAGGGATGCTATCAAATATGTTATATGTACTGAAAATTAATAACACTAATACATAAAGGGAAAAAGCACAACACAAAAAAAGAACACTATGGGTTAAACTCCCTAAAGAACACAGATGCAAAAATCCTCAGTGAAATCCGTGCTAACAGAACCCAACAATCCATCAAAAGGATAATACACCACGACTGAGTGGGATTTAATCCAGTGGCACAATGATGGCTCAACATCCAAAAATCAATTAATGTAATCCAACACATCAATAAAAAGAAAAATAAAAACCAACCATATGATTATATCAATAAATGCTGAGAAATCATTTCACAAAATTCAACCTCTGTTATTGACGAAGGTGCTCAAAATGCTTGGGATAGAAGAAACAAAACTTAATATGATGAAAGCCATCTATGACAAATCCTCAGCCAATATTATTCTCAATGGTGAAACGCTGAAAACCTTCCTTTAAGATCAGGAACAAACAAGGATGTCCACTCTGGCTTCTGATTTTTACTATGAGACCGGTAGTCCTAGACAGAGCAATAAGACAAGAGAAAGACATACAAGGGATCCAAACAGGAAAAGAAGAAGTAAAACTATCACTATTTGCAGATAGTATGATAATATACTTAAAGATCCCTAAAAAATCCATGTAAAAAGTAATCAAAACAAACAACCATTTAGTAAAGTACCAAGAAAAAAATCAACACAGAAAACCCAGTAGCCTTCCTAGATACAATGATGGCCTTCAACAAATAGAACAGATATTGATAAAATGCATATGGCCCACACAAAAACTCGAATAGTCAAAGCTACCCTGACTAAAAAGTACTAGGATTGAAGTATCACACTGCACTGCAGATTTCCATCTCTTCCACAAAGCCATGATAATTAAAACAGTATGGGACTTGAACAAAAACAAAAACAGACCAATGGGATCAAATATAAAACCCACAAATAAAGCCACATATATGAACAACTAATCTTTGACAAAGGATCAAAGAATTTATCAAGGAACAATGACAATTTGTTCAATAAATGGTGCTGGCAAAATTGGACAACCATATGCAAAAGAACAAAATTAGAATACTACCTCACACCATACACAAAAATCAACTCAAAATGGATAGAGAATATTGACCATAAGACCTGAAACCCAAAATATATAGTTGAAAACATAGGTAAAACACTGCATGGCATTCATCTCTGTAACATGTTGAAAGACTCATCCCCCAAAGCAAGGAAAGTGAAGGAAAAGATAAACAGACAGGATTTCATCGAAATAAAAGTCTTGTGTATGGCAAAGGAAACATTAACCAAAACAAAGAGAAGCACTGCAGATTCAGAGAAAATGTTTTTACTCATAAAACTGAGAACAGACTGGTCATAAAGATCTCACAGGATCTCAAAAAAAGAAAAAAAAAAACAAACAAATAAGTAAACAATCCAATCAAAGGAAAAAAAAAAGGTGGCAGAAGAGGTAAAATGACATTTTCCAAAGAGGAAATGCAAATGGCCAACAAGAATATATAAAAAATATTCAACATAATTTATAGACAGGAAAATGCAACTCAAAAGCACAACGAGATGCCACCTTACACCAGTGGGAATGGCACACATTAAAAAACACACAACAGCAAATGTTGGCAAGGATGTGGAGAAAAATGCACACTCCTACACTGCTGATGGGAATCCAAACTGGTTCAACTACTATGGAAAGGTGTGTGGAGGTTCCTCAAACTACTAAAAATTGAGCTACCATCAGGGACTGCTATGAATATTTATATAGAAACAAGTTCAGCAATCTAGATGACAAGGACAAATTTTTTTAACTATAAGATCATCCAACATGGAACAAAGAACAAATAGAAACCTCAACTCACCAATTGCAAGGAGCAAAATTCAAACAGTAATCAAAACCCTCCACAAAAACCAAAGCCCAGGGCCTCCCCTTGTGGTACAGAGGTTGAGTGTTGAGCTGCAAAGCTGTCCGCAGCCTCTGCAGTGCCAGTTCGATCCCCAGGCATCAACAAGGATCCCACATGGCACACAGACCTCTCCTGCCGCAGCCACTGCCCCCTTCAGCAGTGTATTTTGTCAGTCTGCCTGCTCTGCTCCCGGCTCTGGCTCTGGTGAATTCTCTCACCCTCCCGCGCTTCTGACTGTACCCAGTACTTGTATAAATAAATAAACAAATCTTAAAAAAAAAAAAAAACAAAGCCCAGGGCCCGATGGATTCATAAATGAGTCCAACCAAACTAGTGCTTATCTTACAAAAACACTTTCAGAATATTGAGAAAGAAGGGATGCTGCCAAATATATTTAACAAAGTCAACACCAAAACCAAAGACAACACACAAAAAGAGAACTATAGGCCTGTCTCCAAAAGAGGCAAAAATACTCAATAAAGTATTAGCAAATATAGGCCCTCCCTGGTGGCGCAGGGGTGAGACAGTGAAATCAAGTTATCACCAGCCACTGCTGCAGGAGTTAGAACCCCAGACAGCCAGGTAGAAACCCAAGTTGTGCAGCAGACCTCTCCTGCTCACCTGCTGCTCATCTCAGCAGTGTATTTCAGTCAGTCTGCCTGTTCTATTCCCCAATCTCTGGTGAATCCTCTCATGCCTCAGACCTCTGTCTCACAAACCCAGTTCTTGTATGCATTAAGAAATAAATCTTAAAATAAAGTATTAGTAATTTAATTCAACATGCGTCAAAAGGGTTACTGACCTCAGTCAACTAGAATTTATTCCAGGGACACATGAGTTTCAGATCTTGACATCTGAACACCAATTAATACGGGGCCTTTCTGGTGGCAAAAAGGGTTAAGACACAGCACTATGAAGCTATTTGCAGCCACTGCAACATGAGTCCGATGCCTGGGCAGGGAGGTGACACACATGGCATAGCAGACTTCTCCTGTCTTGCCCGCTTCTCTCCTCAGCAGTGTATTTCAGTCAATCCACCTGTTCTATTCCATACTCTGTCTCTGGTGAATATTCTCATTTTCACACCTCTGGCCTATACCCCAGTTCTTGTACGCATAAATAAATAAATCTTTAAAAATATAAAAAAATCATTTAATTTGATCCCAAACATCCACAAAAAAAGAAATCTAACAACCATATGATCATATAAATAGATGCTGAGAGAGCACTTGATAAAGTTTAGCATCCATTTACAATGAAGGCCCTTGAAATACATGGCATAGAAGGAAAATACTGTAACACAATAAAAGTCACATAAGACAAATGCACAGCTAACATATTCAGTGGGGAAAGCCTGAACACCTTCCCATTAAGATCAGGAACAAGACAAGGATGCCAGCCTCACCACTGAATTTCAACATAATACGGGAGGTCCTAGCCAGAATCATTGTGCAAGAGAGAGACATACAGGATAAAAGCAAAGATAGCATTTTTTGGCAGATGATATGATCATATAAATAGAGAGCCCAGAAAACTTATTAAAACAATAAACCAGTTCAGTAAAATGCCAGGTTATGAAATCAACACACAAAAACAAGCAGCCTTCCTATATGCAAAAAATCAGTCTGAATAGGAAGAAATTAAGGACACCAGGGTACAAATCTATTTTAACTGAGTATTGGAACTTTAATACGGGTGGGTCAATTTCATGCATTGCTAGTAAGATCCAAACAAAGTCTACTTGTACAGGGGCAACAGTTTCCTTGATTACTTCTGGGTCTTCACACCACTCTCAGCACCACTGAAGTGGTAATGATGGCTGGCTCTGAGCTTTCTGTGTCTGATTTGCCTCCATGTGATCAGATGGTCTGCTCTCTCTTCCTGGCCAGAGTTGCTGTGGTTTCACCACGTTGTGAAAAATGTGTCAGTTTCTGAGGCAGGGTCAGGTCTTCAGAGGTCGAGGGGATCCTAAGAACCAGCTTTGTAATCTGGCTAAGTTCCACACCATTCACACACCAAAGGATCTCTTCCAGGTCTCCCCTTGGCAACAGAATCAACACTAGGAAATAATAAACTCAACTGGGAAGAACTGGCTCTCTCAGGGAAGGATTTATAGAATATACATCACATCGGTTGTGATTGTAGATGTAGACATCCAAATGCACAGCCTGAAAGATCTTCACCAATTTTCTCATCAAATGTGGGGTCAGTGTTTCCTAAACAACCACCTATACCATGTGGGAACATTTTCTATTCACATTCAAATCTAGAACATGGATGATGAGTTGAAGAAACAGATAAAGGTAACAAACACCCACCGTTCCATTTATATTGTTCCAAATCATTTTGATAGGAGTTAAGGTTTGTTCATGTGGTATTACTTGTAATTGTTGTAAAACTAAGATTTAAGAAAAAGTTATCTACTGTTTTCTCAGAAAGCAGGAGGTTTTCCTTTGGGTGTAATGTAGCAGACAGCACCTCCTGAGATCACAAAGAGGGTGTTCAGCTGGGATGTAACTCCCAGGGGCATCCTCATTCTATCAGTTTCTCATCCAGCCATCTCTGACAAAACAGTCTCCTCTTCATGTTTCTGACTCCAAACACAGATGACAACATGCCCATTTATGAACTTACCTCAAATACAGAAGGTTCTTAAAATACCTGGAGACCACGCATGCTCATGCAGCATCAGATACTGAATGCACTTCTCTCCATGCATCACCTGGTCTGTACTCCAACATCCCGGTGAAGAAGGGGGTTGGATTATGGCAGCTAAAGAGATGAAGCAACTGAGGCACAGAGAAGCTGATGCACTCCTGCCTGTAGGGGCAGCAGTGTGTAAAGAATGACTTTAGAATCACAGGATTTTAATCCATAGGCTCTCATGTGATGTGAGGCCCTGTGTGTGAAGCTCGTCTCCCCTCACCCCCCACTCACAGCGATAATGTCCTGGGAGCAAACTCATAGACCTATATCCTGGACTTGGGGACCCAAGGGAGGCCACTGTGAATGAAAGAAAAGAGATAAAATTAAAGGACTGTGGAGAAACACAGTGTCTCTGAAATACGGAGTGTATGGTGATGGGTAGGTGGGGCCAGGTATGGCCACGTGCAGCCAGGTGAAGCTATACTTAGCCATGTGCAGCCAGATGTGGCCAGCTGAGGCCAGGTGTGGCCAACGACATGAGCTCTAGATCCTTATTTAGAGCTTTAGTGTCCTTACTTATTTTTTGTCTCATTAATCTATCCATTGTTGATAGTGGTGTGTTGAAGTCTCCTAATACATATGTGTTTTCTCTGATGTCTGTTTTCAGAGACGATAATAGTTGTCTGATATATTTTAGTGTTCCTTCATTTGGTGAGTATATGTTAATGATTGTTATTTCTTCTTGAAGTATTGTCCCCTTGATCATAATGTAATGACTGTTGGGGTCTCTTTTTATCTTTTTGAGTTTGAAATCTGTTTTATCTGATATAAGTATATCTGTTCCTGCCTTCTTTTTTGGCTCAGTTATTTGTAGGATTGTTTTCCATCCTTTAACTTTAAGTCTATTTTTATCTTTTATAGTTAAATTTGTTTCCTGGAGACAGCAAAAGGTTGGATTTTGTTTCTTAATCCAGCCTGTGACTCTGTGTCTTTTTATTGAAGAGTTTAGTACATTTACATTTAGAGTTAATATTGATATGTTAGCATCTGTATTTGCCATTGTGTTTGACTTTCCTCTGATTTTATTTATTTATTCTTTTAATAACTTTTTTTGGGGACTTCTTTTGTTGTTATTCATCGTCTGTTGGTTCTGGCTTTATGACTCCTTGTAGTATTTTTTTGGATTGGGGGTTATTCGAAATGAAATTGCAGAGTTTCTGTTCGTCTGGGAAGGCCCTTATTCTTTCTTCATAGAAGAAGGAAAGCTTTGCGGATTAGAGTATTGTTGGTTGGCATTTGTTTTCTTGGTGTCTGTTGACTATGTCCCTCCACTCTCTCCTTGCCCGTAGTGTTTCTTCAGAGAAGTCTGATATCAGCCTGATTGGTTTTCCTTTGTATGTTATCTCTTTCCTCCCTCTTGTCAGCTTCATTATTTTTTCCCTTTCTTGGATCTTTGGGAGCTGTACTATTATGTGTCTTGCCATATTTTTCCTTTTATTGGAAGTTTGCTTCTTTTATGTCTATTTTCATCTCCTTATTCGTGTTTGGAAAGTTCCCTTCAATTATTTCCTTGAATATTTTCTCTGTTCCTACATATCTCTCCTCTCCTTCAGGGATTCCTATAACTCATATTTCCTTTCTTCAGGGAGTCAGATACTTCCCGAACTCTTTCTTCAGCCTTTTTCATTTGTACTTCTCTGTCCTTTTCTGTTTTGCTTCTTTCTATTTCTGAGTCTTCAAGAGTGCTTATTCGTTCTTCCATTTCACGTATTTTGTATCACTGCTTTTCCCAGCATTCTTTAGCTCTTCTGTTAATTCTTTGATCTCCTGGATTTCCTTCACTCCCAGTTTAGCGACTCAATTTCACTCCTCTGAGTGTTGTTTTCCTTAATGAGTTCCGTCAGTTTTTTCATCCTGGCAATTTTAAATTCTTTTTCTGGAAGGCTCAGAATTTCTTCCAAGTTACAGTCATTGCTATCTCTTGGGTGACTTTCTTTTGGTGTTGTGTCTTTCTCCTGAGGAGTTGCTAGGTTACGTGTAGTTTTTCTTCTCCCTGCTGCCTGTTTTCTAATTTGCCCTATGTGTTGTATCACTGCGTCACTGGTACTGGCCACCATCTTTTTGGTGTGCTCTTTGTGGGGTTTCAGAAACTGGTGCTCCAAACGAGTAAAACTGTTATGCCAGAAGTCTAGTGAGGCAGTGGTACTTTGAGTATGTTAATGGTCGCTGTCACAGAATATCTCCTCCTTCTGTGTTTAATTCCAAAGGTGTGTCTTGAAGTCCACAGGCTTCCCTGGTGGGGGAAGTCTGGATGCCCTCTGGGCTCCAACTCACTGGATCCCCCTCTGGGATCAGGCAGGACCAGGCTTCTCAGGGCCTTCAGCTCATCTCTGGCTGCACAGGGACTCTTCTTCCAGTTTCAAGCAGTCTTTATTGAAGGAAAGTCCCTGTTCTAAAATGGCACGTCAGAGACACACTTTCCTGTGTACGCGGGGAAGACACATTTTAGACAATTGATGGAGGATCTGTCAAACTAAGCAAGTTTTGAAAATAAGTCAAGCAGGAATCATGCAGATGTCTCTCCTCCTGTGTTATCTTTGTGTAAAACATCTACATTTGGCATCAATATGCTTTTAAGGGACATCCTCCAAATTCCTGGTTGGAAGGCAAACTGGGCTCAGCTTGAAGACACCTGTATATGTGCATGCACACGCATAGGCACAAAAATATATATTCTTACATTCCTCGGCAGCCCATTTCTGAGTATCATGACCCAGTGGAGGCCCAATGACTTAAAAATAAGGATAATACATTAGTTTATTTTTCAAAATTCCATGAATAAAGTGTTTCTGGGGTCAACATGTTTCTTTCAAAAGCATATATCATTCACTAATTATTCAATCCATGTGATATGTATGTGCTAATGTGTTTAGATATAGGAATGCATTTTAAATTATTCTACATATTCAGTGATGACAGACCATTATTAAAGAAAGTGATACTATCAGTTTTTTCCTCAAGGATTACAAATGTATTTGATCTATATCACGTGTGATTTATTTATTGTGTCAGGGTCTGGATAGGTGTGTGTGTATGCATACCTCTGTCAGCCATCTCTACTTTTTACTATATTTATCCATCACTTTACCAATATTATCTAATTTAATGAAAATGATTTTATGTTGAGTTTAATTTTCTGGTAAATTACATACTTTGTGCACACAAAATAAATCACTACACAAGATTTAGCACATTATCCTTGGTTATTATTGGAATATTAGGATTGTTTCATCCTGTCTCCAATCACTGGGATTTTAGTGGAATGCAGGAAATTTTCATATTTTGTATTTTCATTAAAATCCCAAACAATGGGCTATATCTATATAAGATATCCAAGATTTTTTTTGTGTGTGTACAGTTGTACAAGTTCCAGTAATTGCTAAATTTCCTTTTATCTACTTCTATGATAACTTACTTTCAAGTTATTTTCATTTGATTTTTAACGTTTTCTAAGAAAACAATCTATTGTTTTGTCTACTTAGCATATATTGATGGTAATTTATCTAGATAAGACACGCTAATGATAATATTCTTTAATCAGTCTGGAAATGTAAAGGATTTAGCCTCTTATTCTTTATTTTTTTTTTAATTTTATAGTCGTTAAATTTTATTTATTTATTTTTACAATGTATTGATGTAACTTATTTTCCTTTTCCAGTTGTATTTTATTTTTTTATAATAAATTTTATTTTTATATTCCCCATACAATTGCAATCCCCTTATTTTGACCCCAATCCCTCCCCTCCCACCCCTTACCCTCCAATAGAGTGTCTCTGGTTCATAGTTTTTTGTTGATTTTGATTTTCACTTTCTTATAGTTATTCATTTTCCTGGTCCCTTATTTAAGTTTTCTAGATTCCTGCTATGAGTGAGACCATCCGGTACTTTTTCTTTTTCTTTCTGGCTTATTCTGCTGAGCATGATCCCTTCCAGCGCCATCCATGTTGCTGCAAATTGCATGTGTTTATCTTTTTTGAATGCTGAGTAATATTCCATGGTGTATATGTACCACATCTTCTTGATCCAGTCATCTATTTTTGGGCATTTGAGTTGTTTCCAAATTTTTAAAGGTTTATTTATTTATTTATTTGTTTGTTTGTTTATTTATTTATACAAGCACTGGGTACAGTCAGAATCGAGGGAGGGTGAGAGAATTCACCAGATCCAGAGCAGGGAGCAGAACAGGCAGACTGACAAAGTACACTGCTGAGGGGAGCAGCGGGTGGCAGGAGAGATCTGCACACCATGTGGCACCCTCACCTGGCGGCTGGGGATCGAACCTGCACTGCAGAGGCTATGGGCAGCTTTGCAGCGCAGTGCTCAACCGCTGAGCCACCTGGGAGGCCCTTTACTCTCCTATTCTAACATTTAAATAGATTTTCCTTGGTGTTAATCATCTAACGTGAAGAGTTTAATAAGGGTGATGAAACTAATGTCTTAGTTCTGCACTGACCATAATACAAATTTTCCAGCATCTCATTTAGAGAGATCGATGTTATTTCTAGATGATAGTATTTACATATTTAAACACTTTCTTTATACATTTCTCTTAGATTTTTCTTAATCAAAATTTATTTTTCTTAATCAAAATTTATCGCCATGGGTTATATTGATATGCATCCTAAAATTTCAATATATAGGTTATTGTTTTGGTGAACAAGAAACCTGTATAAAATCTGGCAACATTTATGTAGAATTTTTCACTTATGTTCAAAAGAGGAATTATTCTTTTTTTAAAATATGTTGTCAGATTTAAAACAGAATGTGAAACTTATACTCAAAATAAATTCAGACAATCTGCATATTATCCTTGGTCAGTCAGCAGGTTAGGTCATCTCCAAATTAAATACTTCGGCATAAATATTTGACCTGAGGCCAACTGAGAAGCAGTAAACACAGGAAAAAATTGCAGCTCTTCCATTTTTTGTTTTTGGATTAAAAGCCAAACTTGTATTTTGAAGTGTCCCTCCTCCACTCATTCCAGGAAGGACACAATCAGCCTGCAGAGAGCAAGAGAGGAGTCTGGGTAACAAATCTGCCTAAGGTTTCATCTCAACCCTAGTACACCTAAAACCACCTTACTCTACTTTTTATTTATTTATGTTTGCATGCAAGAACAGGGGAGTAATCCAGAGGTGCAGAGACTGAGAGGATTCACCAGAGACAGGCGGGAGCAGAACAGACAGATGCACTTAAGTTCACTGCTGATGGGAGCAGCAGGTGAGACAGGAGAGGTCTCCTGGGCCATGTGGGTTAGCTCAGTGGCCCACCAGGGATCAAACTAGTGGTGTAGTGGATGGCGGTAGTTTGATAGTGCTGTCTCTAACCCAGCGACACAAGGATGGCCTTCCTTTGACCTAGTGTTTCTGAAGACCAGTTCTAAGCCACATCTTTCGTGGTCCTCCTTTTCCCCAGTACTGGCATGCCTGTTCATGAGGGAAGCATGTCATCTGTGTTATCAAGATTCTACTTGCCATTTTTTCTGTTAATTTGCCTTTTATTACAGGGATGTCATCCAGAACTCAGGTGGGCTCAGGTGAAATGATGCTACCTGTCCCTACAAATCTTTCTAGAGTAATCTGAACCAGCACTTCTCAACCTTGAGCACACTGGAAAGGTGTGAAGTTACAGCTCTACTCCCATCCCATTACTGCCACCCTCAGTGTCCATTCAGTTACACTGATGTTGTAACAGGGAAGTCCCCAGGAAAACGGGAGGTTCCAGGTTCTCAACATCACCTAAGGAGGGTGGAGTTGAGGAGGGAGGAGAAGCTGCAAAGAAGACTAGAGAAAAGAAGGAAGAAAGATGGGGAGCAAAGGGAGAACTGGAGGAGGAACATGGAGCAGAGAGAACAGTGAAGAAGCTGCACTTGCTTCCTGGTCTTGAATTAGGTGTTGGTTGAAATAGATGTGCCTGAGGGACACATGGGGAGGTTAATAACAACAGCTTTTATTTGATTTTGATTGTGCTCCTTCTGTCCCAGACATGCTGGTTCCCTTCTGTCCCTTTCCTCTGGGTCCCAGCAGGAGGTGCTCTACAATTGATCACGACTCCCAGGCCTCAGTGATGCTGATGTTTTCCAACTCTGATGGCTGGGCATTTTACCAGAAGGGATGGGGTAACGTCGGATGCTTGGTTTGGAACTTTTATTCTTTGACTTTTTTGTTTTGCACAGGAGTTGCATTAATGTTCATTTCTATTAAAGGTCTTATGCATTGAGGCAGTTGTGCTTGATGGAGCAGATGGCAGAAATTACTTATAACAGGCAGGTTTGGGTTCTGGGCTGCCCCGTGTGCCCTGTAACAATGTGAACCACGCAGGTTTTCATTTCTAGCAAACATCCAGGGGATGCTTCACTGTTATCAGAACCACAAGTATCAGTTAGATGAAGAGTAGTCATTACCTACGGGTACACATAACTCAGCATGGTCTGCTGTTACAGCCAGGACATGACAGTTCCACTTCTGTCCCCTGTCAGGCTCAGTCTCTGGTCCTCAGGCCTCCAGGCAGTAAAGCTGGACTATCCCTCCCCCCACCTTCACTCCTGTCTCCCACCCACCCCCTTGATTTGTGTAGAAACAAGTTGTTCTTCTAGCTCTGCTATGATGGTGTTTCGGTGATGATTTTGTTTCCTCCGAATGCTGCCATTACCACATATCACTGTGGAAACTGTTAAATAGTCTCTTAAAAACATGCCAGCCACTGTAATGAAAAGCACCTGAATGGTCAGCTCTGGGATCACCAGGCCTGCATGGCCCCAGGCATGCTGGATTTGTGTTGGGCAGCAATGGGTCTGCTTGTCCCTGGAATAACCTCACTCCCCTGCTGGGACTGTGTCCCCGAGGGCAGGCCATGAACAAAGTCCCCAAAGTGATGCTACTGAGTCTCAGCCACAGCACCTATGGATTCCAAAACACAGACAGGACTGGGGATCCTCAGCAACAGGACAGCCCATCCAAGGACATAATTGCTAGGGAGGTGGAGTCTCTAGTCCAGCCTGGAAGGACCAGGTGACACCCAGAAATGCTTTTAAAGAAAAGAGCTGGGGGTGGGCAGGAGTGTGGAAGGGGACCCACTGACCACGTTGTGCTGGTGGCCAGGGCAGGGCTGGGCCTTGGTGCTGAAAACCCTGGCTTTGGCCTGATATAGATATATGGGGTGCAGGAGGGAAGGAGGAGTTAGGAGAAAGTGGGCCAGAGGGTGGGGGACCAAGAGCAGGACAGGAGGGAGGGAGGACAAAGGGAGAAGTAGACTGAGGGAGGGAGCAGGAGAGAGAGAGAGGGATGGGAGGGGGAGGAAGGCAGGCAGGAGAGAAGGGGAAAGAGGGAGAAGGACAGGGAAGGAGGAGGCACGCAGGAGGGAGACAGGAAGGGGAAGGAGCAATGCTTCAGGCTACAGGTAAGAGGCTCCACTTCAGGTTGGCTTTATAGTCCACATCAGGACACCTGTTGCCTCACTTACCAGGACATCCGGGGGTGGGAGGGGCAGGATGGGTTGACTGAATGTAACCTAGTCATTAAATTCTCTTTTCCCAGGACGCCTTTCAACAGCAGTGAGTCCCTCTGGCAGAGGAGGGAGCTGGGAAGACAGGAGCCAAGTCCCACCCTTCCCTCCAGCTGGCGGGCCAGGGCATGTGCTCACTCCCCTTGCACCCCCACACACCTTCCCACTGACAGGCTCTGAGGAAGCCCACCTCCCACTGACCCCAGAACTGTGCCCGGGCCACACATATGAATACATCTTTTGTCAGAAAAGCTGAATGGGGCCTACCTGGTGGCACAGTAGTTGAGCACTGGGCTGTGAGGCTGCCCTCAGACTCTGCAGCACTGGTTAGATACCAGGCCGCTGGCGAAGTTCCCACATGGCGCGCAGACCTCTCCTGCTGTGCCTGCTGCTCCCCTCAGCAGTGTACTTCGGTCCTTCTGCCTGTTCTGCTCCCTGCTCTGGCTCTGGTGAATCCTCTCACCCTCCCACGCTTCTGACTATGCCTAGTGCTTGTATAAATAAATAAATAAATCTTTCAAAAAAAAAAAAAAAAGAAAAGCTGAATGTTTGCCATAATACAAACATCTCGAGCCCGTCCCGCTGCATATTAAGGAGATGGCACCCATCTATCATGAGCTGGACTAGAGAGTTTTCCTTCTCCCAAGGGGTGGAAGGGTTTTGTGGAAGGATCTAGAACTCCACTTTCCAAGCACAGTCACCTGGAGAAAGAGGAGAAGACCCAGCATATGGAAGGGAGGGTAAAGACAGGCTCAAGAGAGTATTGACAAGCAGGTTCATTTTACAAGGCATTTCAAGACAATTATGCCACAACCAGCATCAGGTAGCCCAAGGAGAGAAGGAATCGAGCTTTCCAATCCCAGCTATCAGGAGCTACTGTGGCTAAGCCAAGTGCAAGGAGGGCTGGCCTAGGACCAGTTGGAACTCTGTCCTGCTGAGTGGATGCCACCTTATAATCTTTATAACCTTATAATCTTCTCTTGAAGAGCAGGACAACTTTTGTCTTATACTGAACTCCTAGCTCCCCCCATACACAGCCAAAGAACTGGCTGATGTTGTTTATTCTGTGCCACCACTACTTTCAACATCTGGCCCCAAACATGGACATTCAGGGAATATCGTGCAGCCTCTGAGATCTGTTTTAAGATACTACTTTACTTGTCAGCATCCAACTATGGATTATTCTATTTTCAATTCCTCATTCTTTCATTGATGACTCTTCCCCTCATGTACTACATCTGATGTGAATATTCAGTCTTGTCTACATTGCGTCAGGAAATAAATTGTTTCCTGCGGTGTTTTGTTTCTTTCCAGGGACTGACTCAACAAGGTTCCATTAACAGATCTTAAATATTACTTCTCTATTTTGTGCTATTTCATACTAAAGGCACAAATGACTTATGCTAGACCTATCAGAAAGCAAGAAAACATAAATGGTCTATTTAGGGATATCATAGTCTATCAACTGACTTTGAAGTAGTGTGTCTCATTTGTACCCCACATGGATGTGTATGTGCTTATTTGGGAACAATTTGTTTTTGGAACTGATTATGAAATTTACCATTTATTGGATCTGAAGCATAGGCATTAAATTTCTGGGCCCAGAGGCTCTGGGAGGTAGATGTTACTTTATGTTCAATGAAAGGGCTTTTAATCCCCCCAAAATGACTTAAAAATAAGGATAATATTATTGGTTTATTTTTTAAAGTCCAATAATAAAGTGGCACCAGAATCAACACATTTATCTGCACACACACATACGCTTGGGCAGCCATCCCCTGGGGATCCTCACCTCTCCACCTCATCCTTCCCTCTCTGTGTGCCTTCCTCCTCAGGGGATCCCTCCTCCACAGGGGTTTTGGCACAGGTCCTGGTAGATGATCTGCAGGGGCAGCGGGGCAGGGCTCAGATGCCAACTCCACCCAGATCAGGTAACCCACCCAGGCCATCTAAGACTTTTGTCAGTAAGGAACCTGCTAAAAATCCTGGAAAATCCTGCTAGAGCCCTCAAATTTGTGGTCCGAGAGCACGCTGAAGAACTTCAGGCTGCTGTTGTCATGCCTGCAGTTGTAGGCCTGGTGCCACTGAATGGGAGTGGAGTGAGAGGGCCTATATCCTGTCGGAATAAGGCTGCCTGAGGAGGTGCCTGCCCGCTGGTTCCAGTGACTCATGGTCAGCCCACCTAGGGAGACAGCCCTCACTAGTAATGTGAACGATATACTCCTTGATGACCACGTCATTCTGGAAGCAGGGGTTGTTCCGAAAGAGCAAAGTGATCTTGCAGCAAGCTCTGTGTTCTTCTACCTGCCAGGAGAAAGTGGAGGGGTGGATGAGACCACATCCAGGAGAAATACCCTTTCCTCACCCTTTCCAGGGATCAGTCTTTTCCCTGAAGTTTCCCTATTCCCACATACTCCATCTCCCTGGCCTCACCTTCAGGTTGATCATGTATCCCAGTATGTCTTTATCTTGGTCACTCAACCAGACTTATACCTGTGGGAGGGTCACAAGTGGCTAAGGTCAGGGAGACTGATGCCGCTGAGGAGGAAGGGGTTGGGCCATCAGGGCAAGGCTGGGGCCAGCCTGAGCCTGGCCTGAGAGATCTTCCATGCCCCTGGCCTGCAGGACCTGTCCTCTCATGCGGGGAGGTCACCAGAGCCTCTCCACTGCTGCAGCTCAGGCTGCAGGGAGGCCAGACCACCAGCCTGATGTTGTGTATCCCTGCAGCAACACAGGCAGGCCCTGCTCCCTGGGAGACTGTGATCCCCACTCCCATCAGCTCCCTGGATGCTAAGGACCAGACACAAGCAGCCTCTGAGTGCAAAGCTGGCTGCAAATGTGTGGACTGCCTAAGACTTCACCCCCCAGAGCCACCTGGGCACTGAGCATGGGCTTTGTGTGGAAAGAGCTCCTTCAGCTCACTCACCTGGTTTGTACTGCTGACAGTCAAGACCCTCACCAATTCCCTCCTGCACCCACCCCACCAATCCAAGGCTGAACATCCCATAGAATCACCAGGTAGAAGATCCAGGATGTCTGCCAAGACTTCCCGGCCAGCAAGGTATCAGTGTGCTCATGCCCAGGAGTGCTGGTCCAAGAGGACTACTGTGTGGCCTGAGTCCTTCCTTTTAAAATCATTTGTTTACATTTTACATCGTGGTTCATTTCTGTGCCATGTTGGTGTCTCCTCTCAGGTACAGCCTCTGAAAAATCCCCTCCACCAAGTCCCGCTTGACCCGTCACCACACGGCCAGTGTAATTTAAATAGTTCTCCCGAGACAACCAAAACGCCGCAAGCTCAGCCCAGCCCAGCTGAGGGCAAGGACAGCAACCGAGTATGGGGCCTCCCATAGATTCTCACATCCTGGGCGCCCCCCTGCTGGGAATACACGCCAGCGGAAGCCCAGCGCTCACCAGGGCCCCGGCCGCTGACCCAGCCAGCCCAGGAGATGGGCCAGCGCCCCCCAACTCCCGGGAAGATAACAGCAGCCCCGCCAGCCGGGGGCAAGCCGCGCAGGAGGCAAGCAGCCTGAGAAGCAGGCAGGCCAGGGCACCGCTGCTGAGAAGCCCAGCAGGCGAGGGGCCCCTCGCCCTGCAAACTGGCAAAGAGCGAGGGCTCGGGGAATTGCCTCGAACGCAGGCAGCCCAGGGCCAGTCAGTCCAGGACAATCACAGCCGCCAGGACCAGACAAGGACAGCTCAGCCCTGGCCCTACCAGTGGGTTACCAGGCACCACCCTTTGATGACTGATATCGCAAGGCATACCTAGCTGCTGACAGATCTACCCAGGTACCACAAGTTGAGGCTTGTGATCGCAAGGCATACCTAGCTGCTGACAGATCAACCCAGGTACCACCCGTTGAGGCTTGCGATCACAAGGCATACCTAGCTGCTGACAGATCTACCGAGGACCAATGAGTCCAAGAATGATGTCGCAAGGCATAACTAGTTGCTGACAGAGCAGCCCAGGTACAGCAATTTGATGACTCATGTCAAAAGGCATAATTAGTTGCTGACAGCTCAGCCCAGGCCCTACCAGTGGGTTACCAGGCTCAGCGAGTTGAAGACTGATTATCACAAGGCATAGTCAGTTGCTGACAGATCAACCCAGGTACCAGTAGTTGAGCTAGTTGCTGGCAGATCAACCCAGGAACAATGAGACCAGGACTGATGTCGCAAGGCTTAACTAGTTGCTGGTAGATGAACCCAGGCACAAGGAGTTGATTGCTGATGTCACAAGGCATAACTAGTTGCGGACAGTTCAGCCCAATTCAAGAAGTTGATGACCAATGTCACAAGGCATAGCAAGTTGTGGATAGCTCAGCCCAGGCACAACTAGTTGATGACTTACGCCACGAGGCATAATGGCTTGCTGACATCAGGCCGGGCCTAAGTTTGTTCACAGAGAAGAAAAGCCCAAGACCAAGCTTTCTGGGTCAACAACTCAGCGACCAGGCTTTGGCTGTCTGTGTCTGAGTCAGTGCGGACAAAAGCATTCCTTGAGCAAGTCTTTGCAGATAAGGACACTGACAGCCCAAGGAGCGGGTTCCAGTCGGATGCAGCCTCGGGAAAAGTAGCCCAAGAACGAGCCCGTCCAGGCAACGGGAACGCCGACCAAGCATCCAGACACAGTGGCCAACGGGCCCAGGTTTACCGAGTGCATGACTGAGTCACACGGCTCAGAGTCCATGGCCAATCAGTGAAACCATCAATGGTAGATGCAGAACTAGCCCAGGCCCAACTAGTGTGTGACCGACCAGTCCAGGCCCAACAAGTGGATGACTGATGCTACCAGCCTCGCCTACAGGACGACTGATCAGTGCAGGTATGACTGATGGGTGACCCACCTTACCGGGCGTAAATAGTAGATGACTGTGTGTGTCTAAGGGCAAGAACATCAAATGACCGACAATCCCGGGTCAAAAGCGTCCATTACGGCCCCCCACCCCCATTCACGACTGAACCGATGGACAGTCAATGCAGAGAAAAACAGCCAATGAGCGAGTAGTCCCAGACAAAACACCCTGACAGAACAGGGAACAGGGGCCATGCCCAGGGCCGCTTAAGGGAAAAACTGTCCTGAAGGAACCCGTCTACACAAAACTAGCCGATGATCTGCCCTGGTATAACTAGTCGAGAACTGCTCCGTCCGGAAAGTGGGCGCAGGGACAGACAGGGGATGCCAGACACAGGCAGGGACCCGCCGGCCCAGGGGAAAGGGCTCTTGGCATCCTGGGGCGTTAAGACTAAATAAAGAATGTATTCCAGGGCAAACAGTGATGGCTCATCAGTCCAGAGAACTCAGCCAGTGCTGAAAGAGCCCAGGGTAAGTAGTCAACCACCTAATCAGAACAGGGCCCGGTGGTCAAAGCCATGCATCCACTTTTCTTATGGTTTTCACCGAGCATCCGTTGCCTTGGCAAGTTGTCCTTCCAAAAGTGTTCACACAACCCTCATTATGCTTCTCTTCGTGTTGCAAATGCAAACCAAATATAGTTACTCTATCCTTCTGAGTGGATGCCTCATCTTGAAGAACAGGACAGCTTTGGTCTTAGAATGCTTCCCCAGCTCCCCACACACGCTGCCCCAAAACTGGCTGATGTTGTTTGTTCTGTGCCACCACCTCCCTCAGACCCTGACGCCACACTCTGGGCATTCAGGGAATATTGTGCAGCCGCTGAGAGCTGTTTAGATTATTACTTTACTGTCAGCATCCAGCTCTGGATTTTTTCTTTTCTCAATTCTTCATCATATCACTCACAGCACTTCCCTTGATGTACTGCATCTGATGTGAGTATTCAATCTTCTCTGCATTGTGTCAGGTAATAAATTGTGTTTCCCACTGAGTTTTGTTTTTTCAGGGACTGACTTACCGATGTTCTCATTAACTGCCCTTATCTATCACTTTTTTTACTTTCTGCTATTTTCTATTTTGTGCTAAGCTAAAGGCACCAATCACATATCTGAGACCTGTGGGAAAGCAAGAAAAATTAAATGGTCTTTTTAGGGAGCTCATAGTCTATCAACTGACTTTGAGGTAGCATTTCTTGTTTTTATCCTAAATGGATGTGTATGCACTTATATGGGCCCAGGCCTGACACTGGGAGACACTTATTCCCACCATTTTTCTCAGAAGATGATAATCTTGTGTGGATGGACTTGCCCAGCCAAGGATCAAAGCTTCAGGAATACCTTTTGCCATCCATTGCTGGTGGGCAGGATCCGAGATGGCAGCCGAGGTAAAGCGAGATCTCAGCCAGGACCTGGCATCCAGAACGAGATGCCCATTAGCTAGTGAGCCACGCCTCGCCCTTCCCTGCCTGGCTGGACCTGCTTTCTAACTGGTCAGTCTGAGGTTAGCACAGATTTAAATGTCTGATACCCTCTGTTACTTCTTGTCAGAATATGTCTGAGGGGACGAAGATAGGTCTTGTGGAAAGAGCATGTGGATTGTCACCTGCAGCTGTGGCTAAGGGGTGATGAATTCCAGAAGAGCCTCCACCTGCACTTATCCTGGGACATGTGTGCCTTCCTGCTCTGGAATCCCCAGCAGTCCAGGAAGGTCTGTCGAGAAACAAGGGGTGTGCAGACTTGCACTTGGAGGAATGTGGGTCTCTGGGTCCCCTTGGTGCCTGGCTCCCAGCCTAGGGTACCTTGTGATTTGGTGTTCTCTGGCTTCAGACACTATGGCCAGTGACTTGTGATACACCCGCTAGGCCTCTGGGCAGGTAAGCTGTCTGATTTCTGAGAAATATTTGAACACTGCACACTGCCACTGCTGTTCACACCCACACTGGTGGGGATAGGCTTTTTTGAATACTGTCACGGCAGAGCCCCTCCTGGGGCAGAGTCCTGTTCAGAGCCACCCCTCTGGGGTGGCTTCACCCTTCCCGTCACAAGCCCTCACCTTAGGAGGAAACCAGCAGGCCAGGACAAGAAAGGTTGAATTTTTTCCCAGCAGCCACCAAGAAGAGTATCCTCAGCTCCCCCACGGAATCACACACAACCCATGACTCTACACTCCGAGCCGCGGGCCATGGCAACCAAGGGCCCATGTGCTGACATCAGCTGTTTCCTGCACTCTCCAGCAATCTCTGCCTGCCTCTCCCTGGTGCCCTCCCTCACCTTGGCACAGCTCCCAGATGAGTAAGGAAGTGTGTCTCATGGAGGCACCATTGCTCCCTGTGTCACCTAGCTGGGACACAGTGCAGTGATTGGAAGTGACCTCCTAGTGAGGGTCCTGGTAATCTGTGGCTTGTGGCTCCTGGGCCCCAGAATAACTATGTGAATGGGCTTGGAGTCGTCCAGAAGATGGCGGTGTTTCCCCTCTTCCCTGCAGAGGCTGACTGTTAAAGCTTTTCACACATTTGCTGTCAGTAAGTCATTTCAGAGCTGGTGCAAGAATGGATAGTGACACTGGAATGTTCATGCACAATGTTACTCGTTGAGAGTCTGGTCTGCTCACATCTTCGCCCTTCCCTCACCTTCCTGCACAGGCACCAAAATCAGGGAGTGCATTTGTGTGTTGTCTAGAGTGTTGCAGGGTGGAGGCTGCCTGGGAGGTGCTGACAGCCTGGGCATGGGAATGGATGTGGGAAGGACGGGAGCAGTGTGTGAAGGCTTCAGAGCACAGCATCCTCTGTCTGCTGTGGCTGTGGGTGGGTAGATGCAGGGTTCAGAGCCAGGTGTGTTGAGAAGTGTGGGGTGCAGAGCAGAAAATCAGGGCCCTATGAGTCCAGGGATGGTCACAGGGCTGGGCAGAAACAGATGGAATCTGGCCATGAAAGTGCCACATCTGATAGAAAAACCGTGTTTAACTACAGGCCTGGCTGTCTCCAGATGAGATCAGGCACACAGATGAGAATGATGGCAGTCTTGATGGGATTTTATTTGATGTGTGGTTTTGTTGGCTGACTACATCTTCTGTTGGATCACAGGTGTCTGTGCTACAGACACTGCATCATGCCTCACCTTGGGTGCTTGTATTTTACAAGGAGTCCTGTTGCAGAGCACTTACCTCCCTGTTTCTTCTTATTTATTCTTTAGATTGATTGATTGATTGATTGATTTATACAAGAACCGGGTACAGGCCAGAGCAAGGGAGGATGAGAGGATTCACCAGAGACAGAGCAGGGAACAGAACAGGAAGACTAACAAAATACACTGCTGAGGGGAGCAGCGGGCTGTCCCGACCCACGGGATTCGGAGGCACGAAAAGAGAAGGGCTGAGGATTGAAATGAGGGGCTTGAGACAACTTGATGCTAGCGTTTGCTTCTTTATTTTTCCTTTTTCCTTTTCCTACTTTTACATGTTTTTTCCTTTCCCTGTCCTACTACCTTCCCTGGCCTTCTCTATGCTCCTCTCTCAGTACGTTTCTCAGTCTCCTCTCTCAGAGTCTCTACACAGTATCTTTTCCACAGTCTCCTTCTCGAGGTCTCCTCGCCTCATCCTCTACACAGTCTCTCTCCTTATCCTCTACGCAGTCTCTCTCCTTCTCCTCCACGCAGTCTCTCTCCCTATCCTCCACACAGTCTCTCCAGTCTCTCCCGTGGTTCCCTTCTTATCCCCCCTCGCTCCTCTCTCCTACCTCTCAGTCCCACGTGATTTTCCGGAAACACAGTGGTTTCTCGAAGGCTAAACAGAAACCGAAACCTAACTTGCGAGCATGCGCAACACGGCACATGCTCCATGCGGCTCCGGACAGTGGGCATGGCAGGAGAGGTCTGCATGCCATGCAGGACCCTCGCTGGCAGAAGGGGATCGAAATGGCACTGCAGAGGCTGTGGACAGCTTCAAAGAGCTGCACTAAACCGCCTGCACCACCAGGGGACGCCCACCTCCCTGATTCTTAAGCCAGCACGCAGTGCAACCAGGACAGTGTAGCCAGGGGCTGCAAAGTGTGGCCTGTAACCTGCTTGCCCTCCTCCTTCCTGAGGGGCAGGGACAGCGCTCTCCCTGGGAACTTGTATTTAGCATGTACAGTGTGACAAGAAACAGAACCACCCAGTCAATAACTGGACTCTGGAATGTGTCTGCAGTTTACAGTTCCCTTTGTGTGGCTGACCCACCCCTCTCATGTGCTCCCAGCAGTGTGATCACCCAAGCCTATGTATCCAGGGGCTTGTGTCTCCCAGAAAGGTGTGCCTTCCAGAAGCGTGTGCTCTCAGTAGGCGATGCTTCCTAGGAGCGTGTGTCTTTCCAGGGGTATGTATCTCCCAGCAAGGTGTGCTTTCAGGAGTGTGCACCCCCAGGAGTGTGTGTCTCCTAGGAAGGTGTACCCTCAGGATGTGGTGCTCCCCAGGATTGTTTATATTCTAGGAGGTTGTGCTACCAGGGGGCTGTGCTCCTAGGCATAGCACTTAGTTACTTTTGCTGGCAAAATCCTTAAGGCATAGCTTTTTCTATTTCTGGGTCCTGCTGTCACCATTGTCTTTATCCTTGATAGCACAAAAAAGACAAACATACACAGGCTCACACAGGACACACGTATACACATGGCCCAGACACAGAGACAATACACTAAACACACGCTATCCCTTCGACCTACCAAATCATCACTTGTAACACCCACAGAGCCTCAAATTCTCTTTGTTGATCTTTTCTGTCCTGAATTGTTATCAACTGAGAAAATAAGCACAAACTTGGTTTATGGCAAGTGGAGAGGGGTTCAAGAAAAAATAAGGGGGTGAAGACAAGTTTGGTCCCCAAGTTGCTTAGGCTACAAAGCTAAATGCAGTTCAGTACTGGATATAGTTCGGAGAATGGAAACCCTGGAATGTGCTGGCAGGTGCTACAGAGACTGGCGGGGTAGGACCTGGGTTTGAACCGGGACAGCAGCTGACCAAGGCCCTGCTCCTGGCCCAGGTCTTGGCTTGTCCTCTCCCATTCCTGGCTCTCACCTGGATTCCTCCTGGAGGCTCTTTATGTGCAGGGGGCAACATGTTAGACATGACCGCAGATGACCCAAGGCACCGAGACTTTCGCTAAACCGAGATGCAGTAACTCAATTCTGTTTCTGTGTGGCGGTGGGTGTTTAGTACCTCACAGGCAGCGGGTACTTTCACGTGGGTCTCTCGATGCTAAATTTTGAAATTCTGTCAGAGAGAGAAGACCTTCAGAGTTTCCCTGGTGGCACAGGGGCTAAGTCTCAGCACAATGAAGCTATTGACAGCCCCTGCAGTGTGAGTTCGATGCCCGGCCAGGGAGCTACAACCATGGTGACCACACCTCTCCTTCCTTGCCCACTGCTTCCCTCATGGTATATTTCAGTCTGCCTGTTTTGCTCCCCACTCTGTCTCTGGTTGTGTTCTCTCATGCCCTGCACCTCTGTCCTGTGCCACAGCTCTTCTATGCATAAATCTTAAGAAAAAAGAAAAAAAGAAGACTTTCAAGAATATTTTAGTCCTCTGGAAGGAACTCCCGGGGGCACTGGGGAGTTCAGAGTCAGATCGCACTGCCTAGGAGGCACAATAGCATGAGGAACAGACATCGGGCGCTTGGCAGGACCCCAGGACAAGGAGCGACTCTTCCCCAGGAGGCATCTCCAGCTTGGCAGCATTTAAATGCTGTGGTCTGTTTGTTATCCTGTGGCTTGGCCTATGGTGTTCTCCAAACCAGCCGTTGCACTGTTTGCTATTCTGATGATTCCCACTTTCACTGGGCATACCTCACCCACAATTTTCAAACACCCTGACCTCCTTCAAGGCGGCTAGCACCCTGCAGTGCCTGTGCTTGGCTGCAGTGTTGCAGGTTTCCCGATTCCAGTCTGTGTCTCCAAAGGACCCCACTGCCTCTTCCTGATGAAGCCGAGGAGTTCCGTCCTCTGGTGGCACCCCACTGTCTCTGCCTGGGCTTCCGGGTTGGGAGGCACAGCCCAGCTTCCTCACAAGGAAGAATTGAAGTCAGTTGTGTTCTGGGTTCTACAGAGGAGCTGCCCAGGCTTGAGTGTCTCATCCCAAGCCTGTAACAAGGGAGAGGCTCAGGACACTCCTCAGGTACTGCCATGGCCTGGGAGGATTGGGACATGTCATGCCTGGGCTTCTACCAATGAAGGTGCAGGGTGAGGCTCCCCAATTGGATGGGGTGGGTCTTCTGTGCACTCACTAGTGAACTGGTTACACCCCAAAATGAACCGTTGGCTCACAAGAGCCCCTGATGACTCAGAGAGATCTCCCCAGCTGGCAACTTCCCTCCAGTGACAGACTCAGCAGAGGTTCTTCCATGCCATTTTGCTGGGAGGAGGTGGGGGCTGCAGTCAGGGAGTGGGTGGTGGTGCTGACTGTGAGCTCAGTGGTCATAAACCCCAGTTTTACCTCTGCCCCTGGGACCATGGGCAAATTCATGTATGTACGGGCATGTAGTTTTCACTAATACATTGAACTGTGGCCCCTCTTAGTTGGTTCTATGCACGCATTTCACAAAGTAAGCTGCACAGTAGACGCTGCTCGTGCCTGGAAATGCAGTCTGTGTGTGCTCGGAGTGTGTGTTCCATGTGTCCCAACCATGGCCTGTCGGAGGACTTGCACATGTGATCTGCTGTTGTGTGGTACAGGTCTGGAGGTGGTGCCTGACGGCATTGGGGCTGGTACCTTTTCAGTGCTCATGGTATGGGTAGACCTGTGGCTGGAGTGTTCCCGAGTCCTTGCTCATCTGTGTGACTTCTTCCTCTAGAGCTTTAGGTGCATACCATGGAGAAGATCCAGACACTCCAGAAGCATGCCATTGAGATGCACTATGGTGGTGCCTTGTGGCCCGTGTGCCAGGCCTCTGAAGCAGCCCATGTTCCTGGAAGCTGCAGCAGGAGCCTGGGACTAAGGCAGCAGCAGAGCAGGTGGCCTACCTCATGGTTGCAGACAAAAGGAGGAGTTCCTATCTACAGACACTGTACCCCAGGCGCTATTCCTTGTCAAGAGTTTGGCCTCACAGAAGCCCCCGACCACTACAAACTGAGCCCAGCCAATTGAGAGAACCAGCTGGCACACCTGTGTCAGCTCACCTGGCCAGTACAGGCAGATCCCTGCCCACGCCAACCCCAGCTGGAGTTGTGCCTGGACCACCTGTCTCTGCCACACAGCCCCTGCACCTCTGTGGTCAGGCCTTGCAGAGGTATGCCCACAAACACCCAAGGACTGCTGGTGAGCCTGTAGACTCCCGTGCAGGCTGCCTGGAATCCCCTGTGCCTGCCTGAGCACGCCGCCACCAAGGAGACCTCCTGCTATCCTACTCCACAGTTCACCCCCCAGAAACTTTTGGACAAGCACCCCCAGCTCATCCAGAGTGAGAATTTTACCAAAGTACTGTCCCTGCTGGTGATGGCTACATCTCTTCCATACTGTGCATCTCTGGGGGTGGGGTGCGGTGAGGCCTCCCTGAAAGCCACCTGGTTCGGCCTCCAGAATTAGGATCTTTAAACAGGTGCTGGGGCGAACCGGCAGCCTCCTGGATCAGGAATCCTCTAGTGAGCTCAGGACTAGCCTTTCCCATGACATAATGGGTGACCACGGTGCCAGGGAGTGCCCCTTTCTGGCCAACACTCCCACGGCAGGGCCAGGCAGGCTTTTTCCCCAAACACTGGCTCTTTGTCATCAGAATCACCTTTACTCATGGCGTGAGACCTCTGTGAGTGCCTTGGCTAACTGATGGCTCCTCTTTCCAAGGCTGAGCCAGGGTAAGGCATCACCACCACAGTGAAAATGGTGCCCATCAAGTATAAATGCAGAGAGCCATCCAGAGAAGGCGAGCCACCTATGCTGCCCAGCAGACTAGCTCAGGATGCTGCAAACATCAGAGCAGTGCTAGTCCAGCTTCTGCGTGTACAGCTGCCAGGGTGCCCCATACCCACAGCCATGCCTCCCCCTGCTGTGCTCAGCTACGTGAAAGCCAAGGAGCGCACCGCCGAGGACCTGAAGTCAAGGAGCTGGTCTAGGAGGTCATAGGCAAGGACAAGTCCCTGCCCAACATCCTGGACCCCCGCATGAAGATGTGGACCACCATGGACTTAATGGACAGCATCTTCCCCAAAGACTGGCACCTCTTGGAGGAAGCTCAGCAGTGGAAGAAGCTGCTCCCCAAAGTCCCCTCTCCTCGGGCCCTGGAGCAAAAGTGTGTGCGCCCTGTGCCCCAGTTCTGCCCGCTGAAGTCCCTGGTGGTTTTGGGGGTGGGATGGCAGTGAGAGGGGCATGCGGTCCTAAGTGCTCCCAACCCTTTGCTTACCTCTGCTGCCTGCCTGACCCTCCTGAAAGGGAAACTGAGGCAGACAGGCCTCATTCCTGGGGGTGTCGACCTCGGGGCTTGACAGTCTTGACAATGCTACCTGCTCTTTCTCAGTGGGATTCCAAGGTGGTTGAGGGAGACACACCCATGCCTGCATCTCCACCAGGCAGCAGTTGTCAACCTGGGGCCTGTCTCCCCCAGGCACCTGGGGCCAGTCCTGCACAGCTTGATTGTCATAACAATAGAGACACACCCAGCATCCAGGGAGTGGGGGCTGGGACAGCCAGGACACAACAGAGAGTGAAAATCTCAGGTGCCTGAAATGTCAGGGGCCGGTGGGAGCAGAAATAGGCACTGAGGTCCAGGTCCCGGAAAACATCTGCATGCACTGTAGTGAGTGCCCTGCGGGGCAGCGGAGAGGGAGCTAGAGGGCAGATGGAGCTGGTGGGACAGTGGGGGACACATGGGCATCCCGGGGTCCCTGCACCCCACTGATACTGGTTGCTGTCCCTCTCCCAGGTGGAGGATTTTAGCCATGCCTCTTTGCTGTCCCCTCCCCCGCTGGAAAGACAATGCTGGTCAGTGGCAGAAAGCTGTTCGCAGTTCTATCTGCTACCTGCTCTTGGCTCCCACATTTGCTGTGTCACACATGCGCCTCCACTAGGCCACCTTTGTCCAGCCCAGACTCACTGGCTGGGTCAAGAGGGGCAAACACTGGGACATCCCTGCTGACCTGCTCCTGTGCTTCCCAGGAAGGAGGAGCCAGGTACACCTGCTGTCATGCAGCTGGCCACCAGCTCCGCCTACTACAGTATGTCAGCCTCCAAGGCTGAGCTGCTGATCAAGATGAAGGACCTGCAGGGGCAGCAGGAGCCTGAGTAAGACTCAGGCAGCATAGGGACCATCACAACAGCCATGACCAGTCAATGACAGATCAGTCCTGGCCTTACCAGTGGAATACCAGGCACAAGATGTTGATGTCTGATGTTACAAGGCTTAACTAGTTGTTGACAAACCACCCCCCCCCACCAGCATGTTGATAATAGATGTCACAAGGCATAGCAAGTTGTGGATAGCTCAGCCCAGGCACAACTAGTTGATGACTGACGCCACGAGGCATAATGACTTGCTGACACCAGGCCGGGCCCAACTAGTAGACGCAGTCTGTTCAAGAGAAAAAAAGCCATGACCAAGCTTCCTGGGTCAACAACTCAGCAACCAGGCTATGGCAGTCTGTGCCTGAGTCAGTGTGGACACAAGCATTCCTTGACCAAGTCTTTGCAGATAAGGACACTCTGACAGCCCAAGGGGGGTTCCAGTCGGATGCAGCCTCAGGAAAAGTAGCCCGAGAACAAGCCCGTCCAGGCAACGGGAATGCCGACCAAGCATCCAGACAAAGTGGCCAACGGGCCCAGGTATACTGAGTGTATGACTGAGTCACACGGCTCAGAGTCCATGGCCAATCAATGAAACCATCAATAGTAGATGCAGAACTAGCCCAGGCCCAACTAGTGAGTGACCGACCAGTCCAGGCCCAACGCGTGAATGACTGATGCTACCAGCCTCGCCTACTGGAAGACTGATCAGTTCAGGTATGACTTATGGGTGACCCACCTTACCGGGCGTAAATAGTAGATGACTGTGTGTGTCTAAGGGCAAGAACATCAAATGACCAACAATCCCGGGTCAAAAGCGTCCATTACTCCCCACCCCCCATTCAAGACTGAACCGATGGACAGTCAATGCAGAGAAAAGCAGACAATGAGCGAGTAGTCCCAAACAAAACACCCTGACAGAACAGGGAACAGGGTCCATGCCCAGGGCCACTTAAGGGAAAAACTGTCCTGAAGGAACCTGTCTACACAAAACTAGCCGATGCCCAATCTGCCCTGGTATAACTAGTCGAGGACTGCTCCGTCCAGAAAGTGGGCGCAGGGACAAACAGGGGATGCCAGACACAGGCAGGGACCCACTGGCCCAGGGGAAAGTGCTCATGGCAGAGGCAACCTGGGGCATAAGTCTAAATAAAGAATGTATTCCAGGGCAAACAGTGATGGCTCCTCAGTCCAGAGAAAACATCCAGTGACTAAAAGAGCCCAGGTTAAGTAGTCAACCATCTAATCAGAACAGGGCCCGGTGGTCAAAGCCATGTGTCCACTCTTCCAATGGTTTTCACTGAGCATCCATTGCCTTGGCAAGTTATCCTTTAAAAGCTCCCACACAGCACTCAGTATGCTTCTCTTGGAGTTACAAATGAGAGCCAAATGTGGTAACTGTCCTTTTTAGTGGATGCCCTCTTATAATCCTCATCTTCAACAGCAGGTCCATTTTAGTCTTGTTTTTACCCCCAAGCTCCCCACAAACACTGCCACAAAACTGGCTGGTGGTGTTTGTTCTTTGCCAACACCTCCCTCAGCACCTGACCCCACATGCTGGACTTTCAGGGAATATTATATTGCCTCTCAGAGCTGTTTTAGGGTGTTATTTTACTTGTCAGCATCCAGCTATGGATTTTTCTGTTGTCAGTTCCACATACTCTTATTCATGACCCTTTCCCTGCTGTGCTGCATCTCATGTGAGCATTCACTCCTTATTGCATTGTGTCAGGTAATCAATTGTGTTTACCACTGTGTTTTGTTTCTTTTCAGGGGTTGAGTCAATAATGCTATCATTAACAGCCCTTACCTATCACTTTTCTATTTTGTGCTATTCTAAGCTAAGGGCACAATCACATAGCTGAGAGCTATCAGAAGGCAAGAAATATTAAATGGTCCTTTTAAGGATTCCTAGTCTATCAACTGATTTTGAAGTAGTGTGTCTAATTTTCACCTTAAATGGATGTGTATATGCTTACGAGGGCACAGTGTGTGTTTGGAACTGCTTAAATATGAAATTTATTGTTTGTTGGCTCTGAAGCTTAGGCATCAAATTTCTGGGCCCAGAGGCTCTGGGAGGTTTATGATTTTTCATGTTCAATCAACGGGCTTTTAACCCAAACAAAATGACTTAAAAATAAGAATGATATTATTAGTTTCTTTTTTAAAGTCCATTAATAAAGTGGCTGCAGAATCTACACATTTATCTGCACACATACACTTGGGCTGCCATCCCCCCAGGAGCCTAGCTCTCTGCCTCATGGTCCCTTCTCCATGTTTCTTCCTCCTCAGGTAGTCCTGCCGGGGATCTGGCCACACGTCCTGGTAGATGAACTGCAGGGGCATGTCATTGGATCCCTAGGGGATGCCAGCATGAGGGACCCCTGCTACCACAGGACCTCAACCTGTGTCCCTTGGGATACCCCCACACATCCAAATACCTCAAGGACAAGGAAGTCTGAGCCATGTGCAGGGGCGAGAAATGAGAGCCCGTTGCACTCCAGGCTGAGACCCACATGAGATGAGGGTCTCTGGCTCTATGGGGCCTGGGTGTCCTAAAAGTCTTTGGGTGGAAAGCTGTTGCTCCAGGGCCTACAGGCCCACGAGTGCTTAGCTTGGGCCTTTCTCTCTGTCTGTGTCTGTGTTTTTCACTCTCTCCCTCACCCCTCTGTCTCTGTCCCCACCTCTACAGAGTGGCTGGGCCTCTCCCTCTGGCTGTCAGACTGCGCTTCTCCAGTGTCCCGGAGTGATTTCCCCACTCAGCCCACTCTTTTCCAGCAGAACATGGCCCTGTTTCTATGTAGGTGCCGCCTTGGACTCCTGACACTGTGCACCCACACTTTTACATGGGTGTGGAGTGAGAGAGGAGCTAGGCACTGGTGCTTGCACCTCAGCCAACAGAGTGGGGAAAAGGTGGGAGATGACCCCTCTCTTGCACTCCTGGACTTAACACTGCGCAAGACCAAGCCTTAGGGTTTCCTGAAGGATGGGACAGCGTCTGCACAATTGAGGAATGAATCAGACACACGCAATGTCTTGTGTTAGTATCTCTCTCCTGAAGGGTATCAGCCAGTCTTTATATAATAAGGCAGGCAGTGAGATTACATCATCATGTGCATGGAAGCAAAGCAGATACAATCAGTACATTCTTTTCCCACAGACTTTTGGCTGCAATGTGCTTTCAGCGAGAAGGCAACCTTCAAGGTTAATAGATAAAAAACTAATCCTTTCACTAAAACTGATTATTTCAGCTAGACAATTGCCTAGGACAGCCGATAGCTGCTGGTTCATTCCTATTGGCTAAAGTCTAAGCATCAAAAGGCTCTTCTATTTATACGGCCTTCAGCCGGAGACCAGCTGCTTTTGTGGTTATCAGCTAACAGGGTTTTCTACCTAGAAACTTCTTAACACAATTAACTTTATTAAAAAACATTCCTAAGAAACTTCTAAAAAAAGCAAAAGAAGGACTTAACTATAATTGTTGTCCTGGATTGCTTGTCAGGCATGTTCATGTATAACAAACTCTTTCCCATTGTCAGGCAGGCCAAATTTACAGTGTTTAAATTTTTTAGCAGATAATTCTCTGTGCCATGTGCTTATGCTATTCTTATGCATATACTTTATTGCCCAATGTATTTTCTGAGAGGTTTTTCTCTTTTTATGACCAAGAACAAAAAACAAAGGATGCTTATAGGTTATAGATTAATCTTTATCCCCATGGAATGAGGCACAGGAATCTTCAGCTCCGTGGTTTCAGGCTCTTTGGAAATCTTTAGCTCCACAGTGTGAGGCCCTTTTCCTTAGATCCTCACCAGTGTCTTATCTGTCTGGGGCAGCAAGGACCCCCACAAGGTTTTACATTCTGCCACTGATAAATTCTTTCACCCCCACACTTCAGTTCTGGTATGCATAAATGAATGAATCTTCAAAAAGAGAAAAGAGAGACAAGGAGTTAAAGAGCGGTGGGATGTACAAGGTAAATGGTGAGGAGGACACCGTTGAAATAATCAGGTGAAGGTGTCTCGAGTTAACTTTTGGTCAGCATTTCCTTTCAGTTCTTCTCAACCTGATGATGATGCTTGTCAGCTGGGTTCTTGTGTACTACTGAAGGAGGCATAATCACCAACACACCAGCTGAAGATTATCAAGCTCAGCTTAGTTGAAGGACAGACTCCTGACAGCAGGAAGGGGTGTTAGGGAGGAGCAGGTTACTAAGGGCATAGGTGCCCTTTTAATAGCTCTTGGGAACTCTCCAATGTTCTTCATATCTCTCCAGAGGTTTTTTTTTTTTTTTCCCACTCTGGGGTGCATTTATACTGCCCTGCTTTACTGATTGCATCCCAAATCACCAAAATTTGTGACACAACTGCAAGCTCATGCCTGCTAGTCTTGGTGTTAGCAGCTTTTGCCCGCTGGTCCTCTAGCTCCCTCTATGTGCTGTTCTTCCTGACTTCTTGCATTATTGGTGGATTCCCCATCCTAGTGCCCTGCTCAATATATTTATCTTAATTCAGTTATTTTGCTGTGAGTGTAGAGAGGGTAATGGAGCATCGGGAATGCTCTAGGTTACTTGTTTCTTCTTGTTGGAGAATTTTTGTCAGTATTATTTACTTTGGAGTAAATAGAAACTGCTCTGATCTCTCTAGTTTTTAATTGGTTTTGGTTCAGGTAACGTTCATTTACAAATGATGCCAGTTGATTGAGGTGACAATGTAGTTTGTGATGACGGCCCCAGCTGCATTTCAAATTGTTCTCTCCTTACCTTTCCCGCGTTCCCTCAATATCTTCTGCTGAGTACCACTGATCAAATATTGGAAGGTGCTAATGGTTACTCATTGGACTGAATTTCCTCATGTGCTCAGTGTTGTGTCCCTGGCTCTCAGGACTTGTCAATTCCCATGTGCCCATTCCACTTTGCAGGGAAACTGGCCTCCTTGTGAAATGCATTTTTATTTAAAGTCGGTATACTGTAAAGGCTCATACGCCCATAAGTTCAATTACCTGCTAGGGAGGAACACATGATTAGAATTTGACAAAGACCTAAGACTAAATAGGGAGGCAACGGTAAACCTAGTCTGCCAATATCAAGTAAAAAATTTGAAACATCATCAAAACTCTTCCAAGAAACTGAAGTGCAGCAGATGGTGCCAATAGTGAATTCAAAGAAGAATTTGAAGCTAGCATGCTCAAATGCTTTCAAAAATTGAAAAAGAGGGGGCCTCCCCGGTGGCGCAGCGGTTGAGCGCTGGGTTGCGAAGCTGCCCGCGGCCTCTGTGGCGCCGGTTCGATCCCCGGCTGCTCCCTGGCCACCGGAGGAGGGTCCCACATGGCGCGCAGACCTCTCCTGCCGCCCGCTGCTCCCCTCAGCAGTGTACTTCAGTCCTTCTGCCTGCTCTGCTCCCCACTCTGGCTCTGGTGAATTCTTTCACCCTCCTGCGCTTCTGACTGTACCCAGTGCATGTATAAACAAAACAAACAAACAAATAAATAAATAAATAAAATGCCTCTATTAAAAAAAAAAAATTGAAAAAGAGGGCCTCCCCTCGTGGCCCAGACAGTTGTGCGCAGAGCTGTGAAACTTTCCACAGCATCTACAGCACCAGTTTGATCCAGGCTGGCCTACGAGGGTCCCACATGGCGTGGCATACCTCTCCTGTCTCCCCTCAGCAGTGTATTTTGTCAGTCTGCTTTTCTGTTCCCCGCTCTGTCTCTACTGTATCCTCTCACCTTCCCGCACATCTATGTACCCCAGTTCTTGTATAAACAAATAAATAAATCTGAAAAAAAAAATGAAAATAGAAAGAATACTCCCAGGTATATTTTATGAGGTTAGTATTACTTTGATCTATAACAAAGAGAGACAAAACTCAAAAAAGAAACCTAGAAAACAGTTTCCCTTATGAGCAGAGATGTGCAGATCCTCAAAATTTAAGCACATTAAATCCAGCAAGGAACAAGTACATACTTCCAAATACAAACATCAACCAAAATCACCTCCAAAAGATATTAATATTTCTAGGGGTAAGCAATTGATTGCAGTAGATATAATTAATTAAAAACTTTAAAAAAGGAGGGTCGGAATCTCTATACAAAGAATGTAAGATGCGTGCTGTCTACATAAGATGATTGTAGGAATGGTTGGGAACAGAGTATGTTTTGATCCTATGCAATTTTGATGTTTTAAAAAGGAAATAGGGAATACAGGGAACAAATCTGGATGTAAAAGATTTGTGGGAAACCACTGTTGGGAAAATAAATTTGTTATGGGGATCTTTAGTTTTAGCTTTAATATTTCAATCATACATTTGTAACAGAAAATTTTACTTTTTATTCAGCTGCTAATAGTGACTGTTTACTTGAACTACTGAGTTGCTCATGACAATGGGTTGTGAAGCACTCTCTTTGCCTTTTAAGCAATCTACTTAAAAAAGAATTTGTGCTTTGTGTAATTTCATCATCAGATCTTTGGCTCTCTGTGAATCCTATGGTGAGGTTTCTCAAATCCATGAGTATCTTTGAATGCTTTGTTCGTGAAGCCTGCATGGACTGGATGTCAGATTTCACTCTGAACTGATATGAAGTACTTCTGCAAAGCCAGCTAAAATTGCTGTTTAGTTTTTCTTCCCTGTGACTTTATGCAAAAGTAGGTAATTTGGTTGAAAAGTAGATTTAGTATGAAATCTTTTCCTATGCTATTGAAACAATTTGGGATCAAGGTTGAGAGAATTGTTTTTTCATAAGTTGAAGCAATTTTAAGATTTCCCCTCCTGCCCCCCTGTGATTTGATATCTTTGCTGTTTTGTTTTGGCTCATGCCTCCAGATGATTTTATTTTGTTTTGCTGCTGTTGTTTTCTTTTTGGGGGCTTGCACTGATACAATATTTTCCAGGAATGGAGGATTTTTGCTTTCCACAATGGACACTACCTGGAGACACTCGTTTTCTTCCAAACTGGGACCCTGAGAATAATTTTCATCTGAGGCTGCACCCCCGCATCCATACAATGGTCTTCATCATTATGGAAATGATGACAAAAAGTGAAAGTGGGAAATTGATAGGGGAAAAGCATGTCCCAAGCAGACTCCAAACAGGCTTTGTGGATGCCACTTCCACTCCATCAAGACACTGGAAACTACACTGCAATGGGTATCTTTGAAATCTTTGGTGCTTTAGTCAGATGAATATGAGTAAAGAAGGTCAGTGAGTCTCTTAAAATCACCTTAAAAGGAGCAGGGTGATGCCCTGCTCCTTGCTGAGTGAGGATGAGGATTCGAGGAACCTGTCCTTGGGGGACGTGGCTGAATGGGGGCCTGGGTGCCCAAACAGGCTTTGGGTGGAAGGCCACTGATGCAGGGGCCACTGGTCCAGGAAGGTTTTGATGGGGTCTCTCACTGCCTCCGTGTCTGTGAGGGTCAGTCTCTCCCTCAGCCTCACCTCTGTGTCTCTGTCCAGACCTCTGCAAAGGGGCTGGGCCTCACTCCTTCTGGCTGTCAGGCGGCCCTTCCTTGGTGACCCTGACTGGTATGTTCTGTGTGAGTTCTGGAAAGGTGGGCACATGCACACAGCTGTTTTCCCAGCAGAGGACGGCACTCACTCCCAAACAGGCAACCCCCCTGGCCTGCTGACTCTGTGCGCCCACACTTCTGCATGGGTGCAGAGGGAGGTAGGTAGGAGGTTGGCTGGTGCCTGCTCCTCAGCCAACAGAGTAGAAAAAGGTGGGAAACAATCCCCATCCAGCCCACCCTGGCAACACTCTGTGCAAGACCAAGCCTGAGGACCCTTTTGAGAGGTTCCCTGCAGTGCGCTCCCTGCAGGCAGGCCCCATGCACCCAATGTGTATTGTGGGAATGTCAGAGTTGTGCAGGACCTCCAGCCACAGCCCTGCGGTGAGTGCACCATCCAGCTCCCCAGCCTCTGTTCTGGCCTTTAAATCTGGGCCTTTATCCCTCCCCGAAACACTGAGGCAGGGGCCGAGGATCCCTTCTAGGGAACTTGAGAATGCACCTGGGACCCAGCCGGGGGCCCTCCATGTTTTTAGCTGGCTGGCCCGCCGGGTCACTGAGGGGGCACTCTTTGCCTTTGTCCCTAGGAGAGATTCCCTGGGGCAGGAGTGCTCAGGAACTGCCAGGCTTCCAATCCAGCTTGAAGACCAAGGCAGCCTGGCCAGTCATGTCTGTCTTCCCTGAGGCCTGGAGGAGGCAGGGTATGAGGTGCGGTGGGACTGAGAGTCTGGTTGTGCAGAGTGTAGCCCCAGTGCCTCAAGCCATCTCCCTAGGGCCAAAGTCCCTGCACCCCAGAATGCTGCATGATGGGTTTTAGGCCTTCAACACTTTCGAGTCTTAACCTTTTTAAGAAAACAGCACATGATGTAAGCAGGCCAAATGCTTTTTTTGTCTGTTGTAGTAGCAGAGGATTGCAAGTTGGTTTATACTTTTCAGCACACCATAAAACCTGTCCTAAGGAAAGACAAAACCAGAGAGCTTTAATAGAAAGAGAGAGAATGAGGTGAAGAGCAGTGGGAGCCACAAGGTTAAATGGGGATGAAGTCACAGGTGAAATAACCAGGTGAAAGAGTCACAAGTTAAAATCAGGAAATCGTTTTACCTTCCGCCCTTCTAAACATGATGTTGCCCATAGGCTGGGTTCCTGTTTTCTGGCAATGGAGGACTAATCACCGACACACCGGACTGAAGATGTGCAAGCTCAGGGTTGTTGCAGACAAGAATCCTCAAGGAGGGGATGGGGGGGGACTTAATGGCAGGGAGGTGGGGGGTGCAGTGTGCAAGGGAGGAGCCTGTTACTGAGGGCTTAGGCCCCCATATGATAGGTCTGTTCAGGACTCCCCACTGTTCTTCAGCACTCCTGGAGGAGGCTTTTTTTCCACTCTGGACTTCTTTTTTGCCTTTCTTTACCTCATCGCCCACTTTGTCATCCAGAGGTGTGAAGAGACCCTCCCCACACCGCTGCTGTGGTGGCCAGCTCACCCCCGCCAGCCTTGTGGCTATCAGCTTTTGCCCACTAGCCCCCAGCTCCCTCAATGTGCTCTTCTTCCTGACTTCTTGGATTGTTGGCAGTGTCCCCATCCCAATGCACTGGCTCAATATATTTAGTGTAATTCCCTTATTTTGTTTTGAGTGAGATGGGGTTATCAGAGCATCGGGATTGCTAGATCACTCTAAGTTGCTTGTTTACTACTTTTTGGAGGTCTTTATTTTTGTCTGTTTCATGTACTAGTCAGTAAATAGAAACAGCTTTTATATTTCAATTTATTAATTTTTTTGATTGCAGTGACACTGGTTTACAAATGACGCCAGTTAATCAAGACGACTGTGTAGTTTGTGATGATGCCCCAGCTCCATTTCAAAACTGTTTTCTTTTCACCTTTCCCTCTGTTCCCTCAGTATCTTCCTCTGTGCAACACTGAGCAAGTATTAGAAGGCACCTTTGATCACTCATTGGACTGAATTTCCTCATGTGCTCAGCGTTTGCTCACTGACTGCCAGGACATGCCATTTCTCGAAGCTGGCCTCCCTGTGAAAACACACAAAGCTGGGGTATGTGACAGTTTGTGGGTCCTCACCGGTGCACTTGCCATGGCAAGGTATGACTCAGGCATGGGTGCCAGGGTAGGTGCAAGGCCTGAGGCTGCAAAACAGCAGCACAGCAGGATTATGAAGGCCAGGCTGGGCAGCACCACATGCCAGAGCACCAGGAGGTGATGCCAGATGAGCTGGAGGCCTGGGCAGCAGTCAGGTGTTGGTGCAGAGAGTCATAGGTGGTGGACAACCTCTCAGAGGTGGTCAGACACTGTTGGGCACTGGGCGGCAGGTGGCAGTGTGGGGGACAGGGCACAAGTGTGACTGCTCCTTAAGGACCCAGGCACACCCCAGTGATGCACACTTCTTGGTGATGTGGGGCACAGGCAGACAGCTCTTTCAGAGGTGGTGCTCTATGACTAGGCACCTGGTAAATGTCTTTCAGAGATGCCTGGCTAGGCCTGTAGATCCAGCTTCCACACCCAGGTGGCACCACTGTGCCATCTCCCAAACCATCCTGGTTCTCAAGATGCACATTTGGCCAGTGTGTGAATCCTCAACGGTGCCAGCTTTGGCATCTCATGCCCGGGCATGCTGGTAGTTCAAGGGAGGCAGGGCCATGGCAGTCAGCTGCTGAGGTGGGCCCCACAGCAGAGCAGAAGAGGCTACATCTCCACACCAGGAACAGTGGAAGGGTGTGGAGGGATCCTCTTACACTTGGAAGCCCTCAGGCCACTTTCGAGCCACAAGGCTGGAATACTTTCAGGACAGTGAATAGTTTCTTTGGAGAGCAAATGGCTGGAGGTGCAGGAGACCTCTCCCGTCTTGCCACTGCTCCCCTCAGCAGTGTACTTCAGTCAGTCTGCCTGTTCCCCACACTGTGTCTCTGATGAATCTTCTCACCCCCCACCTCTGACCTGTATCCTAGCTCTTGTATGCATAAATAAATAGATCTTAAAAAAAAAAAGAAAGAACAAATGTCTGCAGTGCTCAAACTCCCTCATGTAAAGTGCCATAAGCCTTTGCCCCTTCTGTCCAAGTCCTTTCCTCATAGCCTTGAGCTACACAAAGAGGCAAAGGTTTACAATAGTGTCTACTAAAGGAAAGGGGATGTTGAGCCCACATTGGAGAACACACCTGCACTGGAGGCACTGGAGGCACTGCCTGAGGGCAGCCAGCTAAAGATACCAAGAACCATGGGGTGTCCCTGGGCAGTGCACTTAACCGTTTGGCCTGCACCCAAATTTTGCTTCTTCAGAGGTGTTTAGCCACATGCAGGGGGTCAACAAAACTCTAGTGGTTACTGATAATGGGACATGACCTTATCTTTCTCTGCTAGGTTAGATTCAGAAGAAATTCTGTTGTGTTTACACAAACATATGTAAGGGATACCAAAGATTAGTCTTGTGTGACTAGTGTTTTAGTAACAATTCCAGCAATATACCCTAAGGCTTTAGATAAATCCCGTCTTGTATTTTATCTAGATTTAACAAATAAAAATAGTGATTTGTCTGTGATGACCACCCTAGCCCCACTTAGAACAACTCTTTGGGTGTGAAAGCTGCTCTGTGTATACGAGAGAATGTATTTATTGGTAAACTGGAAGTTTAGCAACAGAAAAATCAACTTTTGAAAAGGTAACCACATTCTCAAGATTCAAAAGTAAAAATACATACCATCCATTAAGAAAACTCTTGCAGTCTAACCCACCCTAGCACTACCAGCATGCAAAACACTGTGGGCAGTACACAAGTCTTTCATGATTCCCAACTGTATGATAAGCTATCCTTTCCATTTCACCCCCCCCACCCGACCTGAGCAGAACATCTGGAATAATTGGGAAAAATCACATTAGACAGAAAGAAAAATACTGTATTGTTTGGCACAGAAGAGCAGTATAAAGGTGAGGAATCATGTCAAGAATAGTGAGAATGCGTGGCATTTCAAGTTAGGAGTCAGTATTATTGAATACGAAGGTAATTGGTCAATTGTTGAAAATCTCAATGGGGGTAGCTGCAACTCACCATCTCTTATGCTGCCCATGGAAACAATCATGGAAACGCTTTCTGTTTCCTTCCAGAAACATCTTTCTATTATTGGCCAGCATTTCCTTGGAAAAAGTTGGAACACGATCACCTTTGATGTGGGGTACTGGCCACAGGAATCAGGTCCTTTTCAAGAAACATGAGAGGTTAAGTGCTGAGGGATTACTTGTCCAATGCATCTGGAAAGCAGAAATCAAACTCAGTCTCTTAAAGAAGGTTGTAACGTCCATCCAAAAACATACAACGAGATATAGAGAGAGACAGCAGGCTCATGGCTGAGGGTCCTTAAAAGGTGCTGAGATTGAATTGAGTGAAAACAATCCATAAATTTAGTGCAGTAATAAGCACTAAATATTTCAACCCCAAATATTTCAACAGTAGATCTAAGAAAAATCATCTTAAAACAGCATGGAGTGATCAAGAAAAAAAAAAAATCTTAAAACAGTGTGGAGTTGTTATAGGACAGGGAGAGGGGTAGCCCAAGCCCCGCAAACCTGCCTATTCTAAATGGGTTCTGCCATCCGCCGCATCAACACAAAACATATGAGACTTTAATGGGCAGGAACTTTAATACAACTAGGAAACAATACAGGTAAGGCAAAGAGTCTAGTTTCTAAATGAAGCACCCAAAGTTACCCGTCCCCTCGTGGGTAAAAGTCCATCCATATGGGATCGGCCCAGAACAAGGCCCCAAAGCCTGCTACAAGTCTAAAGCATCTTCCAGTGGGGACCCACAGAAAAGGGTCACAAACAACCAGACAAGCCCGGAAGGAAAAGAGCAAAATCAACATCAAGATAAAAGCTGCCATTGTCACCTCCCCACAGGTCTCACCCACATCTGTGTCACCCAGTCCACGACCAAAAGACAAGCGCAGTTTCTTTACGTGTCTCTAGGCTCCATGTGCCTCCTCCAGGTCTCCTGACTCCATCCTGCTTCCTTCCTTCCTCAGTCTCTTCTGCAGCTTCTCCTCTTCCTGCTCAGCTCCACCCTTCCTTGGGTGGGGCAGGGAACCTCCCCCTTTCCTGGGGACCACCCTGTTGCAGAGTGAGTGGATCAAAACTGGAAAAAAAAAGTGAAACAAAGAGGGTCTTCCATACAAAGTAGTTGTAAAGCAAAGAAAAATAATGCATGCTTGACATTAGGTAATTTAAAGCTTTTTTTACACAAAGACCTATAAGCTCTGTTTCATAAGCAGTACAGTAGGTATAACAATCTAATGAGAGCAAAGTAAATCATAAGAGTAAGTAATCATCTCTTAGAGAAAGCAATGCATGAGAATGGATGTAAAAATTAATGGTATTAGGAATATATGTTGGAAATGCAGAATAACAAAAAGAAAGGTGAGCAAGAACATTAACAAAAAGAAAGATAAAATTGGACTACAGTGCACGCCTTCCCCCTCCCACTGCTCCATTTTTTTCCAGCTTTATCTCCCGGTAAGTATATGAACATAACAAAAGAAGCATTTTGTATAAACTCCCCATCTAGAAACACATGGAGCATAGGGGAGTCCAAAATGTTCAGAGTGGCCTCCCCAAGAATTCCACAGCAGGTCTTCCCAAGAAACGTCACAATGAAGGTCCTGCAAGTTGATGAGAACCTTAAAAATGGGCCTACCTGGGCCTCCCCTGGTGGCGCCGGCATTTGGGCACCAGGCTGTGAAGCTGCCTGCAGCCTCTGCAGAGCAGGTTGGATCCCTGCTGGCAGGCGAGGGCCCCACAAGGCGCAGACGTCTCCTGCCGCCCGCTGCTCCCCTCAGCAGTGTGTTTCCTCAGTCTGCCTGTTGTGCTCCCAGCTCTGCGTCTGGTGAGTCCTCCCACCGCCCCCACACGCCTCTGGCCGGTACGCGGTTCAGGTATAAATAAATATTTTTTTTAAAAAGTGGCCCTACTTAGGAGGATGACAACTGAGGGCCTTACCCAGAATTAGGGTTTTATCAGGTGTAACCTTTCTGTGGGGTAAACTTAGCAGTATGACAGGGTAAACACGACAGCCCTGAAGTAAATACATACATTGTGAGCTGACGCCAGGGAGTCATAGCTTCATTTCTGGGGGAGGGCAAAAATGTAAAAATGAGAGGCGCGTCTTCATAGGGAGGGAAACAGAGTTGCTCTGGTGAGGTGCGCGATAAGCATTGTTTCCAAAGCTGACTGCTCAGGGGGATGGGATTTGCTGGCGATTGTGTCTCAGCGCCCAATTGATCCTTCTTGCCTGCTGGAGGAAAATGGCTCTGGGCCCTTTAAATTTTCCATCAGGGTTGGTGGGTGGTGCTGCTGGTGCTGCTGGAAGGCCAAGCTTGGACCGTAGAGGGCGCCAAGGAATCCTCTCAGGGACGTGGGGGAGGGCTCTGCTTCCTGCTTTCTTTGTGCTCACAGGAAATCTCCCACAGCACGTGCTGGGACCATAGAGGCCGGTGGCTGGCGCACCCAGAGACTTGCAGCTGCCCTGGCAGCAGCTCACAGATACCTGTGTAGCGGAGGACCCCTCTGAGCAGCTTTGTGCTATCCCCCAGCTCAGACTTCTGGTAAGTACCACAGGTTGGCTTTCTGGCAGTTTTCACTGCTGTGACACCACACCAGCTTACTGCCTGCAGTAAGCCACAGCTGTGCCCTGTCCATCAGGGTGTGGAGGGCAGCCCTGGAGGAGGGGTTCACATCGCTGGGTGGGTGCACTGCCAGGGAGGGGGTGCTCCTCCTGTACCCTGGCTTTTACTTGGGGACTTCACTTCCTCCTTAGGATGAGACTGCTCTCTGGGGCCTTTCTCAGCCTTGGATGAGAGCTCCCCGTTGGGAGGTTCTCTGTCAGCGTGCTGTGGGGGGCGTTGGGGGTTCCTTTTTATGCGTCTGTGTGTGGCTCAGCCCTGTGGTCTGGGGCTGGTTCTTCTGCCTCAGCCCTGGGAGCTGAAGGGGACTACGGGCTCTCTTTTGAGGATTTCTTTTCACTGCTGGAGGGGAATCATGCCGGATCCTGCTAAAACCCTCAGGACTCATAAGACCTGGGGAGGAGCTGCAATTACGATGGGTAGTGTCTGCTCCTCCTATCAGCTGTTCTCTATTATCCTTCATTACCCAGTACCTTTTTATTTTTTTAACATTTGTTTATGCGTAGAAGAGCTGGGGTACAGGCCAGAGGTGGGGGGTGTTAGAGGATTCTCCAGAGACACACTGGGGAGCAGAACACGCAGACCTACTGAAATACACCGCTGAGGGGAGCAGCGCATGAGGCAGCAGCAGAGGGCTGCTGCCCCACCTGGGTCAGTTGCAGGGGAGGGAGGGCTGGATTGAAGGCATGCATGCTGCAGTGGCTACATCACCAGTGAGGCCTGCCACTACCTTTTAAATTCAGTCCCCTGTTGTAAGCTCACAGTGTCTCAGGTGAGACTGTCACTGTTAAAATTACTGTGTTCTTTCCCTTCATGGGACACAGACCAAGACAGGAAATGCAAGGGGTATCAGCAGTGTTGCCACATACACAGGCAGAGGCCAGATTTGTGCAGTGGTTTTCTTGTGGCTGTAGGGCTGCTGTTGCTGAAATTTAATTGTGCTGCTTGCTGCATCACAGTCATGGTTGAATTCCCACCAGGACATGTTTGAAAATACGAAATATTTTCATGTCAAAATTAGGGGGTTTGTTGGAAAGAAAGGGGTCCTAAATGGCCGGCTTGGGAAGCTCTGTGGACCCCGACTGGCAGCAAGGGGGTATCTGCAGCCCCACGTTGCTCCCAGACAGCCCTCAGGTGTCTCCATACACTGTGCCTCAGAGGGCTGTTTAAGAGCCCTAAGATAACCCGCCCGGGGCAGATGCTCAGGAAAGGACATAGCTCCCTTCCAGACTCACCAGCCCACCCCCTGTATGACTGTGCTCTCACTAGGGTCAACCCTCCGTCTGCTCCACACTGACAGGGATACCCTAGGATCTGCTGAAATGTATCATTTGTGGGAGTACATTCTAAGCCTGCAGACCAGAGGGGGCAGACGTCACCCTAGATGGAACTGAGCTCATTGCATTGGGCACACTCACTGGAGATTCTGGATTGTGCTGTAAGCATTTGCAGCTGGACGGGCCTCTCAGGGCTTACTTATTTGTATTCAGACGGTGCGCTGGGGTTAATTTGGTTGTGGTGTCATTGTGCGGAAGGTGGGATCCACAGGCTTGGGGAGACCAGGTTGCTGGAATGGGTATAATTCATGGAGTCCACACCCCGATGTCCAGCCCTCCTTCCCACCCCCCAGCCAAGCGTGTTCCACAAGAAGGAGCAACAGACAGAGCCATGGAGAAAGGAATACCTTCACCCTTAAAATGCTCTGTGGCTACTTTCCTTGTGGGTTTCCTGTGGCTACGGAGACATCTCCATTGAGCCCGGCTCCCCAGTTTCAGGAAGCATAAATGGCACCTTCTGCAATAGCCAAGGCTCAGGGTCTTAGTGCCTCTTACCCTAGTGGAAGGTGACCAAGGACCTTGATCAACCTCCTTCATCACTCTGTGTGCTTCCTTCCCACTTTGTTCTTACCCTTCCCCTTGGTGCTCTGGTTCTGTGCTCAGCTACCAAGGGTTAGTTTTTAAGCTTGCCTTGACTACTACTTTAGTTACTTTGTATTCCACATATCACTGACAGCACCTGGTTGTTATCTTTCTCCTCCTACAGCGTTATTCCTGTCCTGTCTGCTCCATCCATGCTATACATATAGCTGTTTATCTTTTTTGCTGGCTGAGTCCTATAGTAGTATTCCGTTGTGTGTACCGGTCACATCTTCTTGGTGCACTCATCTGTTTGGGGACACTCGGATTATTTCCATGAGTAAGCTATAGCTGGTAGCGCTGCAGTAAGTTTGGGAGTGCAGCTTTAAAAGTTGTTTTGATGGGGCCAGGGGTGCGGAGGGGCACTCCCGGGTGGCACAGGGGTTAAGTCTCAGCACAGTGAAGCTGTCAGCAGCCTCTGCAGCACCAGTTTGACCCCCCGGGCAGGGAGAGGCCTCACACTGTGCTGCAGACCTCTCCTGTCTCCCTGCTGCTCTCCTCGGCAGTGTGTTTCGGTCAGTCACCCTGTTCTGCTCCCTGCTCTGTCTCGGGTGAGTCCTCTCACCCCCATACCTCTGGCCTGCACCCCAGCTCTTGTGTGCATAAATGCATAAAAAATAAATCTTTAGGGCCTCCCCTAGTGGCGCAGCAGTCGAGTGCTGCGGGTTTGATCCCCGGCCACCGGGTGAGGGTCCCACCTGGCGCGCAGACCTCTCCTGCTGCACCTGCTGCTCCCCTCAGCAGTGTACTTCATCAGTCTGCCTGTTCTGCTCCCCAGTCTGGCTCTAGTGAATTCTCTCACCCTCCTGTGCTTCTGGCTGTACCCAGTGCTTGTATAAATAAATAATAAATAATTAAAAAAGATAAATCTTTAAAAGATTTCTTTTGACAGATGCCTAGGAGCAGAATTACTGGGCCATATGGCAGATCAATGTTTTAATTGATTTAACCTCGGTACTGCTTTCCATAAGGCCTGGACCCATCTGCATTCCCATGAGCAGTGGAGGCGGGGTCCCTTTATTCACATCCTGTGCAGTGCTTGATGTCTCTGAGCTTTTCTGTATGGCCCTTTGCACGGGTGGGAGGTGGTGCCTCATCGTGGTCCTCCTTGCCTTCTCTAATGATAAGTGATGTTAAACGTGTTCTCTTGTACCTGCCGGCCATCCGAATGTCTTCTTGGGAGAACTGTCTGTCCCGTTCTTTGGTCCATCTTTTTGATTTTGTTTTTTTGTAGCATCTTGTAAGTTCTTTGTACATCTTTGATGTCAGTCCCTTGTCACGTGTGTGGTGTACAGATATTTTCTCTCAGTCATTTGGGTGTCTTGTCATTTTGGATGCTGTCTCTCTTGCTTCTCTGAAGCTTCCATCAAGTTTGATGAAGCCCCAGCTGTCTGTGTTTCTCAGCATGTATGGATTTGTTGGGGACTAATCCCTACAGGCATCACAAAACCTTTGTCATGAAATGTTTTGCCTTTGTTTTCTTTTGTCCACTATTAGTCGGTTTTGGTGTGTGCTGTGAGATCATGATCTTTCATCCTTTACATGTAGTTTTCTAGTTTTCCCAAGACCATTTGTTGAAGAAGCTTTCCTTTTGCAGGGTATGTTTATGGCTTCTTTGTCACAGATTGTTAGAGAAAGTCTCACCTTTTACCAGGCAGAGGAAGAACAAACCATACCTTAAGAAGGGTGAGGTCAGGCAGGCCTGAGGTCCTACACCTGGGTAGCCTGGTGTGTGTGTGGGCTGAGCCCAGGTTTAAATACAAAGGGCTCATTTTATACCTAACTGTCCTCCTATTTGTTACATTGATGTCGTCCCTTTCCAGCAGGCACAACCATTTGCTGCAAAGCCCCCAGGTGTGGGAGAGGGAGGGAGGACAGACAAAGGGAGAAGAGACGTGCCTCTGGAGCTAGCCTTTGAGAGACAGACCAGCTTGACTGGCTGCCCAACCCTTCTGAAATGCAACTTTGTTTAGATAGGCGGGCTGAGGCCCTGGCCAAGGATCTTTAAAGGGAAAGAGCTGTTAAGTAAGCAAGTTTGTGGATTATGCCTGCATTTGGAGTGTTGGTTGCACCTGGGCTCAAGCTCTGCTGGAATTTTTACTGTGTCCATTTGCTCAATAAGAAATTATCGCATCAAGATTAGCTACCCATATATATGTGGCTTTATTTCAGGGCTCTCAGTTCTGTTCCCTTGGTCTGTGTGTGTGTTTAGGTCCAGTATCGGGCTGTTGTAACTGCAGTGACTTTATAATGTAGCTTGAGTTAGGAAGACTGATGCCTCCATTCTCTCTCTCTTTGTCAAGACTGCTTTTGTGGGCCTTTTGTTAGGGACCTTTTGTGATTCCATATGAATTTCAGAGGTTTTTGCTCCTGTTACTGGAAATATGCCATTAATATTTTGATTGAGAGTCTATTGAATCCATACTGTGCTTTGGCCAAGGTGGCCGTTTTGGCGATGTTGATTCTTCCAATCCATGGGCAGGAAATGATTATTGGTTTCTTTGTGTGTCTGTTTCTTTCAACAGTGTCTTACAGTTTACTTTGCTTACACATTTTTGGCGCCTCTGCTAGGTTCACCCGTAGGTATTTAAGGGTATTTTTTGGTGTGATTGTAAGTGGAATTACTTTCTTCCTGTTCTGACTCATTGTTCATGCAAAGGAAGACCACGTATTTATGTGTGCTGATTTTGTGCACTGCTACTTAGCTAAACTGCTTGTGTCAGTTTTTCCATGGAATCTGGAGGATTTTCTATGTACATTGTTACGTCTTGTGCAAATTATGATAGCTTTACTTATTTCCCATTTTGGATTCCTTCTTCTTGTGTAATTACTCTGGCCAGAACTTCCAGTAACATATCGAATAGCAGTGTGGTGACACTGGACGTCCTTGTCTTCTACCAGATCATCATAGTGGACAACATCTCAGTTTTTCCTCATTAAGAATGACCCTTGCTGTGAGTTTGTTGTAAATGGCTTCTGTTATGTAAAGGTATGGTACATTTATTCCCAGTTTGTGAGGACTTTCATCACAGCCCTCAACATCATGGATGTTCGGTCTTGGCAGATGCTTGAGATGATCATGTGGTTTTTATCTATCTTAGTGTTGATGTGGTGAGTTACCTTGATTGATTTTCAGAGTGGAACCATCCTCTTGTTCTTGGTATGGATCTAAGGGGGGGTGTGTGAGTGTGTAGGTGTGTGTGTGTGTGGGGGGTAAATGGTTTTCAGGCTTTTCTGCCTGATGGGGCACCTGCAGTTGTTACATTGTTGTAAGCTGAGTTGTTTACTTCTGTGGGCCATGGGAAGAGTATTGAGACAGTCAGCCAGCCAGAGAAGGGGAGGAAGGAGTCCAGAGTGAAGAATTGCTGTCCCCTCCCCCACCTGGTTTCTGCACTGCCTGTAAAAGCTTAATAAAGCTTGAGAAAGCCACCGCGGGCTCTAAGACTCTCCTTTACCTTGTCTGCGGGGATCATAGAAAACCTGCTGGGTGCCCAGCCTGCCCGTACAGTTGGCCTGGTCGGCAGAATGATTGGATGCAGACAGATATGGAGCCCTGCAAAGATCTCAGGAGGGACTGAGAAGCAGACTGTTTGCCCATGACAATGCTTTGCAAGCCATGGCAGCACAGATTGCGAGCCATGGCCGCATAGGAGGTGACCAAAGTCCAGGAGCTGTGGGAAGAGCTGGAGACACTGCAGGAGCACAGGAGGTGGACAAGGCCCGGGATCTGCAGGACGAGACCTCCCCTGGAGGAGAAGACAGACCAGCAGGACCAGCCCAGGACCCCTGAGGCAGCTAGATCGTCAAGGAAGGAAGGACCAGATTCGGAGCTCAGCAGTGCTGATGCAGGAAGAGACTGGTGGACTTGGATTGACAATCCCACCAGAAGGCGGAGGGACTTTGGCAGGGTAATGCTCTATTTTGGGGACCCTGAGGGAGGATGGTATTGTTTGTACACCCCAGGAGATGGGAATCTGGGGGTGGCCAGTGGGCCTAGATGGCCAAAAGCAGTCTGGTACATCCCAGCAGCCAGGCAGAGGAAAACCAACTTAGAAAGGCAAGGGTTGGTGCTGAGATTGGGGAGCCTTGATCGGCTGTTAGGCAGCCCAAGTATGCTAAAGAAGGCCAGCGAGTCTCTTAAAATCACCTGTGGATGGTGCCCTGCTCACTGTTGAGTGAGGGTAAGTTGCTGAGGAACCCGTCCTTGGGGGGCAGGTGGGGAACATGGGTTGTGATGGAGCCCACAGTCAAAGAGGGGACCCAAGAGAGGCCACATGTGGAGCTTGTATCCTCGGATCCCGGTCCCCGACCCAGGTGCTTGTGCAGTGGGTTGGCCTGAGTGCAGGGGTCTGTGTGTCTCATTGGTGGCTACGAAAGCCCAGTGTTGGCATGACCGCAGACAGAAAACCCTGAGGATTGGGCGATTTCCCCCAAGAGTACAGAATCGACAATCCAAGAGTGAGTGCATCCTGGGGGTGTATGCTGTGTGGCTTGTGGCTGAGACCACAGTCAGAGAAGGGCAGGAAGGAAGCCTGACAGCTTCTGGCGTGTGACGGCAGATGCCTGGGTGGGCCCCCCTCACATGAGCAGCAGAAGTGGTGGCTTATCTGCTGGTGCCAAGAATTGTTTTTTGCCACTAGGTTGGTGCCCTGCCTGGAATTACTTATGTTCTATTTTCTTTTGTGGGTCATGGCTGCTGTGTTTGTTAAAGGGAACTTGCAGATGCTTGTATATCCATTATATGGCAGAAAACCCTGAGGGGTGAATTGTAGGGTAAATGGTTTTCAGGCTGTTCTGCCTTCCCACCGTTAGCATTACCCTGGCTGATGGGGTACCTGCAGTTGCTACATTGATGTAAGCTGTCTTGTTGACTGTCTTTGGGTGTGGAGGAGTATTGAGATCATCAGGAAGAGAGGTGGAAGCAGGAGGGAGGCAGGGGAGAGACGGGGAGAAAAAGCCAGAAGGGAGAGAAGCCCAGAGTGAAGACTTGCGGGGGGGCTTGGAGGCTTACTGGCTTTCTGCACCTGCCACCCCCACATGCCAGCCGTGGACCTGCTTGCCACACTACATGTAAAGCTCAATCAGAGCCTGAGAAACCCACCCAGGGCTCCAGGACACTGCACAGTAGCCTTCCTGCCCCTGCAGTGTGGAATCCTTTCAGTGCATCATCGGATTCAGCTTGCTAGGATTTTATTAAGGATATTTGTGACTGTTCATTAGGTGGACTGGCCTGTAGTTTTGTTGTTTCTGTTTGATTTTTGGTATAGACTAATGCGGCCCATAAAAAGCATTTGGGACTATCCCTTCATCAATTTTTGGCAGTGTTTGAGCAAGGTAGGTGTTTGAGCAGGTAGTTCCTCTTTGAAGGCTTGGAAGAATTCACTTGTGACACCATCTGGTCCTGGACTTCTGCTTTTTGTGAGAGTTTTGATCACTTTCCATTTCCTTGCTTGTGGTTAGTGTGTTCAGGTTTCCTGTTCCTCTTCAAATGATTGTATGCATCTCAGAACTTTTGTTAGTAGAGAGATGGCAGGAAAGGACAGTAGTCCTTTATTGTCCTCTGAGTTTCTGCAGCATCTGCTGATTTCTCTCCTTTCATTTTTGAATCTATTTATGTGTGGTTTCTCCTGTTCTTTTTTTTTTTTTTAGGATTTATTCATGCATACAAGAACCTGGGTATAGGCCAGATGTGCGGGAGGGTGAGAGGATTCACCAGAGACAGAGTGGGGAGCAGAACAGCCAGAGGGACTGAAAGCACTGCTGAGGGGAGCAGTGGGCGAGACAGGAGAGTTCTGCGGCGCCATGTGGGAATCTCTTGACTGCAGGGAATCGAACCCATGCTGCAGATGCTGTGGACTGCTTCACAGCACTGCGCTCAACCCGCCGTGCCACCAGGGAGGCCCTATTTTCTTGTATCTTCAAATAACCAGGTTTTGGTTTCATTGATGTTCTGGATTGTCATTTAAACCTCAGTTTAAACCTCTGTTCTGTTTTTGCTTTGATTTGTATTACTTCTGTTCTCCTAATGGCTTTTTGATTAGTTTCTTCATTTTCTGAGTCCTCCAGTTGAAGGAGAAGTTTGTTTGAGCTCCTCTTCTTGATGTGGGCCTGCATTGCTGTATATTTCATTGTTAGTACTTCTTTTGCTGTGTTCCATGTACTTGGATGGTTGTCTGCTTGTTTTCATTTTCCTTGAGATATTTTTGAAATTTCTTCTTTGATTTGCTTATTAATTCAGTGGGCTTTCAGTAGTGTGTTGCTCAGTCTCCATGTAATAAAATACTTCTGTGCTTTCAAAAACATAAAAATATCAATTTATTATACAGCAACCAGGACACAGGCCAGATGTGCGGGAGGGCGAGGGTGAATCATCTCTGGTGATTCACCAGAGATGGGGTGGGGAACAGAACAGGCAGACTGAGGAAATACACTGCTGAGGGAGCAGTGGGCGCTATGGGAGGGATCTGCTGCGCCGTGTGGGATCCTCGATGGCCAGCCAGGATCGAACAGGTGCAGCAGAGGCTGCAGGCAGCTTCACAGCGCTGTGCTCAACCACCTGCACCACCAGAGGAAGCCCTCTCTGCTTTCTTTTAATAGTTCACTTCTAGTCAATTATTGAACACAGATCTCTCTGATCTGAGAAGATAATGGGCATTTTTTTTAAAGAAAGATTGATTTATTTATGCATATGAGAATTGGGGTAAGGCCAGAGTTGTGGGGGGTGAGAGGATTCACCAGAGACAGTGGGGAGCAGAACAGGCAGACTGACTGAAATATACTGCTGAGGGTGTTACAGGGCAACTTGGATTAAAGGGGAGCAGCGAGCAAGACAGGTGAGGTCTGCTGCACCATGTGGGTAGCTCCCCGGAGCTGGGGGATCAAACTTGTGCTGCAGAGGCTGTGGATAGCTTCATTGTGCTGTGCTTAACCCCTTGTCCCACCACGGAGGCCCCAGGTTCAATCCTCATGTAACTATCTATCCTTCTTTTGTGTCCCAGAATGTCTTCTGTTCTGAGAATGTCACTTGAGTGCTTGATAAAAATGGTTTTCTGCCTTTCAGAGGGAGCAGTGCCCCGTATATGCCTATGAGTTCCAAGACATCTAATTCTCTATTTTAGGACATTGTATCCCTGTTTATTTTCCGTCCAGTTTATCTGTCCACTCGTTAGAATGGGTGGTGACATGCCCTACCAGAAATATGTTTTTCCAAATGTTTCATTTCATTGGTGCGGCTTCAGTTTTACACCGACCACAGTTACATCTTCTGGATGGATTGTACGAGTTATGATCATAGAGTGCCCCTCCCTGTCTCTTGTTACCTTTGTGAGGCGGAAGTCTGTTTTTGCCTCATCTAAGTGCATCTGCCCTGCCTTCTTCAGCAACCCTTTACTTTCAGCCAGGTTTGTCTCCTGGAGACAGCATACTGCTGGATTCTGATTCTCTGTCTAGAGGGACACTAAATGTGTTTTAAGTGGTGGCTTCAGTCAATTTATGTTTGAAGTGATTATGTGTATCATTGCCATTTTACTCTTGACGTCTGTGGGTCAGTCGGCTTCCTTACTTAGTTGTTTGTGTATGTTCCTCTTTTTGGTTTCAGTGTACAGGCTCCTGTCAGTGTTTCCTCAGGAGTGGTTTACTTTAAGTCCTTGCATTTCTGTATGTCTGAAAGACCCATCATTTCTCCCTCACCCCTGAGGATAGTGCAGGATAGTGTATTCATGGCTGGCAGTGTTTCCCTTTAAGTATTCAGAACATTCCATTCCCTTCTCCCCTCAGTGTTTCTTCAGAGAGGTTTAATGTTAGCCTGATGGGCTGTCTTCCTAGGTTATCTGTGCTCCCCCAACCTTGCCTTCCTCAGTATTCTTTCTTTGTCCAGAATCTTTGGAAATTTCAGTGCTCTTATGACTTGGTACGGATCTTACTGTGTCTAGGTATGCATTGTGTCTTTTAGCTTTGTGTATTTGTGCATTTATTCGCCTCTTGAGTTTTGGGAAGTTAAAGTAAGACTTTAATTACATTTTCTGTATCTTTTTTTCTCTCTTACCCACAGGTATCCCCATTATTCTATGTGGCTTTTTCTCTTGGATAGTCTCAGAGTGTTTCCCCTTTTTATTTTGCTACTTCCTTTCTCTCATTCCTTCCCTGCACTGATGTGGTCCATTAGGTCTAGTCTATTTCCATAACTTCCTTCGAATTTTTTAATCGCTCATAATTTTTTTTAAAGAACCCTATTAATTTTTTAAAGACTTATTTATTTATACAATCACTGGGTACAGTCAGAAGCACAGGAGGGTGAGTGAATTCACCAGAGCCAGAGGGGAGAGCAGAGCAGGCAGACTAAGTATACTGCTGAGGGGAGCAGCGGGTGGTGGGAGAGGTCTGCGCGCCATGTGAGACCCTCGCCCGGTGGCTGGGGATCAGACTGGCGCTGCAGAGGCTACGAGCAGCTTCGCAACCCAGTGCTGAACCACTGTGCCACCGGGGAGGCCCATCTAATATTTTTCTTTTAAAATCCTTAAGCACCATTTTATCTTATTTGGAGTACTACATTTTTTTTCAATATTTTATTTTATATAATTCTTACCTCATTTTTCATCTTTGCACAATGTATACATTTTCAGTTTGGCTATATTCCCCATACAATTGCATCTCCCCCTTATTTTGACTCTAGCCCTTCCTCTCCCCGCTCCCCACTTCCCTGGTAGGGTGTCTCTGGATTATAGTTGCTTGTTGATTTTAATCTTTACTTTGCATTGATTAGTCTTTTTTTCTGGTCTCTTATTTAAGTTTTCTAAATTACAGCTATGATTGAGACCTCCCGGTATTTTTTCTTTTTCTGACTGACTTATTTCGCTGAACATGATCCCTTCTACCTCCTTCCATGTTGTTGCAAACTGCATGTGTTTATCTTTTTTTCAATTTATTTTTATTTTTTTAGATTTATTTATTTATTTATACAAGCACTGGGTACAGTCAGATGCGCAGGAGGGTGAGAGAATTCACCAGAGCCAGGGCAGGGAGCAGAACAGGCAGACTGACGAAAAAGTACACTGCTCGGGGGAGCAGTGGGCTGCAGGAGAGGTCTGCGCACCATGTGGAACCCTCGCCTGGCGGCCAGGGATCGAACTGGCGCTGTAGAGGCTGCAGGCAGCTTAGCAGCCCAGCACTCAACCGCTGTACCACCAGGGGAGGCCCATGTGTTCATCTTTTTTGATTGCTGAATGATATTCCATTGTGTCTATGTACCACATCTTCTTGATCCAGTCATCTATTTTTGGGCATTTGGGTGGTTTCCAAAGCTTAGCTATTGTAAATAGTGTTGCTTTATATAAACATAGGGGTGCAGGTACCCTTTGGAATTACCGTTTCCTGTGTCATTTGGATAGATACCTAAGAGTGGAATTGCTGGATCATATGGAAGTTCTATGTTTAGTAGGTCAAGAAATCTCCACACAGCTCTCCATAGTGGTTGGACCAGTTTGCACTCCCACCAACAGGGCAGGAGAGTTCCTTTTTCACCACAATCTCTCCAACATTCGTTGTTGCTAGTTTTTTTTTTTTTTTAATATGTGCCATTCTCCCTGGTGTAAGATGGTATCTCATTGTAGTTTTGATTTGCATTTCCATAATTACAAATAATGTTGAACATTTTTTCATACTGGGGAATAAATCTAACAAAAAAGGTAAAGGACCTATACAAAGAATATTATAAAACACTGTTAAAAGAAATAGGAGAAGACGCAAAGAAATGGAAAGACATCCCTGTTCATGGATTGGAAGAATTAACATTATTAAAACGGCCATCCTACTAAAAGCAATATATAGCTTCGTTGCTATTCCAATAAAAATTTCAATGATATTCTTAAAAGAAATAGAATAATTATTGATGAAATTCATATGGAATTATCAAAAACTGCTAATAGCTAAAGCTCTCCTGGGGGGGAAAAAAATGGGGATGGAGGCATCACACTCCCAGACTTCAAACTGTACTACAAAGCCATGGTAATCAAAACTGCATGTTATTGGCACAAGAACAGACACACAGACCAATGGAACCGAATAGGAAATCCAGAAATAAACCCACAGACTTATGGTCAAGTAATCTTTGACAAAGAAGCAAAGAACATGCACTGGAGCAAAGTTTGTTCAATAAATGGTGCTGGGAAAACTGGGTCACTACATGCAAAAGAATGAAGCTTGACTACTACCTAACACCATGCACAAAAACCAACTCAAAATGTATTAAAGAACTAGACATAAAACCTGAAACTATAAAATATATAGAAGAAAACATTGGCAAAACACGACATGACATGCACCTCAAAGACATCTTTATAGACACATTACCCAAAGCAGTGATAGTGAAGGCAAAGATAAACAGCTGGGACTACATCAAATTAAAGAGCTTCTGCACGGCAAAAGAGACAATAACCAAAACAAAGATACACCCCACCGACTGGGAGAAAATTTTTGCACACAACTCTAATGATAATGGACTGATCACAAAAATCTTCATTACAAAGAGCTGATGGAGCCTCAACAAAAACAAAGAAAATAATGCAGTCAAAAAATGGGCAGAAGCGCTAACAAGAAACTTCTCTGAAGAGGAAATACAAATGGCCAACAGGCATATGGTATATTACATTTCTGAAGATTTTTCTTTTTTTGATTTAATTTCTTTCATTTCTTTGAATTTCTTTACCATTGCAACTCTGAACTCTGGGGAGATCAGATAATAGACTCCATGTTGGTTTTCACTTGGGGTTCTGAGATTTCTTTTTTTTCAGTGAGCGTTATGTTATTTGGCTTGGAGACTCAGGTTCACAGTTGTGTTTTTCCTTCTGCTCATGGGTGGTTGTGAGGCCTCTGGCCACTGTGGCTCACTCCTTGAAGCTGGTCCAGGGTCTTGTGAGAAGTCACAAGGCCTCCGTAGGTTGGGTGGCCCTGGCAGAGTCCCATAGAAGGTCACAAGACCTCTGTCACTCTGGCTGAGGGCTGGTAGGGTTTTTCAGAAGGTTGCAAGGCCTCTGACCACTCTGACACCCTCCCCAACACAGTTCTATGGTCTTCTGGTCTGGGCTTGCACTGACAGGCGCTCACACCACCTGGACCCTCCCCAAATGGACCCAGGGTCTCAGAGGCCTGGTGGAGGCTAGTTGGGTCTGCACCAGGTGTTGATGAGGGGCTCCACATTTGTTGGCTTTATTAAATACTATAATCTGTCTCTAGCTTTGTGGTATCCAGAAGAGAACCTTGGCTCAAGTGCTGTGAACCAGGCCCTGGTATTAAGTCATATGGTCTTCACAATAATGTCAGACTGGAACTCTGTCCATTTGCTAATGGAGAAACTGAGGCTACAGTCTCTGCCTCAGTGGTTCAAGCTTTACAGATACTGCTGCAGGTCACATGTGTCTGGAAAGCACCATCTCAGGCTGGGAAGGAGCTTCTTCCCTTGGGTGTAGACCATGGTCTGTACAGGCTGGTCACCAGGACATTCACTAGGGGTTGTCCGGCTTTCACCAGATGACCTTCTGCTGGGCTTAGCCCATAGGCCTAACAAGACTGACTCTTCCTCACTTCCTCCCCAGCACATGTTGGTGACTTTGTGTCTCTGAACTGTGTAAAACATCTCTCTGTTTTACTGTGTGTGTTGCTGGTGGGTATGTAGTTGAATGCTACTGTATGCTTGCTGGGTGTTGTATTGCTGGTCTGTGAGCAGCCTTGTCATTCACTTTCTCCATTTCTCCTCCTTTGGACCTTGGGTCTTGTTTTCTAGAAAGGTTGTAAGAGATGCTACATGCCATTTTTAGACATCACTAGGATCTTCTCCCATGTTTATGTGTTCCTGTGAAATGTGTCTCTGCTTTTAGGAAGCAGTACCTTAGAATTTTACCTTTTTTATGTTGTTACTCCCCTCCCACTTTGAAAATGTATTGTGTATTTGGTCTTGGTTTTAGAAGTATTTGCTTCTGCAAAGCCAAAAACATTCTGCTACATTTTCCTCCTTCGGCTTTATGATTATTTTTTAAATTTAGGGCCCTTTATCCATCTGGATTTTGCTCCTAGTTTTCTGTCTGATAAGTACATCACTTGATTATTTCCCATGCTATAGATCAGGCCCACCCCTTCTCTCCCACCACTTACATGCCATCCTTTCTCCTTGGAATGCAGAAACCACTTTGTTCTTCTCTCAGCTTCCCATGCTCTGGAGGGTCTGCTCTTATGAGCTCTGTTTTCTGTTGCTGTTTTTTTTTTTTTTAAGATTTATTTATGCACACGAGAACTAGGGTGTAGGTCAGAGTTGTGGGGGTGAGAGGAGTCAACTGAGACAGAGTGGGGATCAGAAAAGGTGGAGCCACTGAAATCCACTGCTGAGGGGAGCAGCGTGGAGACAGGAGAGGTCTGCTATGCACTGGGGGTCAGCTCCCTGGTCGGGAATGGAACTCATGCCCCAGTGGCTGGTGGTAGCTTGATTGGCTAGTGCAGAGATTTAACCCCTTGCGCCACCAGGGAGGCCCCCTCTCCTTTTTTTTTTAAAGATTCATTGCAGTCTTTATTCTTAAGGTATTTGTGGAGTTTCTTTTTTTTAATTTAATTTTAATTTTTATATTCCCCATACAATTGCAACCCCCTTATTTTGACCCCAATCCCTCCTTTCCCCGCCCCCCACCCCCTATAGAGTGTCTCTGCTTTATAGTTGCTTGTTGATTTTGATTTTTACTTTATCATAATTAGTCTTTTTCCTGGTCCGTTATTTAGGTTTTCTAGATTCCTGCTATGAGTGAGACCATCTGGTATTTTTCTTTTTCTTTTTGGTTTGTTTCGCTGAGCATGATCCCTTCCAGCTCCATCCATGTTGCTGCAAATTGCATATGTTTATCTTTTTTGAATGCTGAGTAATATTCCATGGTGTATATGGACCACATCTTCTTGATCCAGTCATCTATTTTTGGTCATTTGGGTTGTTTCCAAAGCTTAGCTATTGTAAACAGTGCTGCTATAAACACAGGGGTGCAGGTGCTCTTTGGAATTGATGTTTCTGTGTCCTTTGGGTAAATACCTAGGAGTGGAATTGCTGGATCATATGGAAGCTCTATGTTTAGTAGGTCCAGAAATCTACAAACAGCTCTCCATAGTGGTTGGACCAGTTTGCACTCTCACCAACAATGCAGGAGGGTTCCTTTTTCTCCACAACATCACCAACATTTGTTGTTGCTAATTTTTTTAATATGTGCCATTCTCACTGGTGTAAGATGGTATCTCATGGTAGTTTTGATTTGCATTTCCCTGATTACAAGTGATGTTGAACATTTTTTCATATGCCTGTTGGCCATTTGTGTTTCCTCTTCAGAGAAGTTTCTTTCTAGCTCTTGTGCCCATTTTTTGACTGGATTATTTTCTTTGTTTTTGTTGAGTCTAATCAGCTCTTTGCAGATTTTTGTGATCAGTCCTTTATCATTAGTGTTGCATGCAAAAATGTTCTCCCAGTTGGTGGAGTTTCCCTTTGTTTTTGTTAGTCCCTTTTGCTATGCAGAAGCTCTTTAATTGGATGTAGTCCCAGCTGTTTTCTTTGCCTTCACTGTCACTACTTTGGGTGATATGTCTGTAAAGATGTCTTTGATGTGCATATCATGTAGTGTTTCGCCTATATTTTTTTTGAAAGATTTAGCACTGGGTACAGTCAGAAGCACGGGAGGGTGAGAGAATTCACCAGAGCCAGAGTGGGGAGCAGAGCAGGCAGAAGGACCGAAGTACACTGCTGAGGGGAGCAGCGGGCAGCAGGAGAGGTCTGCATGTCATGTGGGACCCTCCTCCGGTGGTCGGGGAGCAGCCGGGGATCGAACCAGCACTGCAGAGGCTGTGGGCAGCTTCGCAACCCAGAGCTCAACCGCTGCACCACCGGGGAGGCCCTGTTTCGCCTATATCTCCTTCTATGTATTTTATGGTTTCAGGTCTTATGTCTAGTTCTTTAATCCATTTTGAGTTGATTTTTGTGTATGGTGTGAGGTAGTGGTCAAACTTCATTCTTTTGCATGTAGCGACTCAGTTTTCCCGGAACCATTTATTGAACAAACTTTCTTTGCTCCAAAGCATAGTCTTTGCTCCTTTGTCAAATATTAGTTGACTATAAATCTGTGGATTTATTTCTGGATTTTCTGTTCTATTCCATTGGTATGTGTGTCTGTTCTTGTTCCAATACCATGCAGTTTTGATGATTATGGCTTTGTAGTATAGTTTGAAGTCTGGGAGTGTGATGCCTCCATTCCCTTCTTCTTTTTTTTTTTTTTCAGGAGAGCTTTGGCTATTTGGGGATTTTGGTGATTCCATATGAATTTCATCAATAATTGTTCTATTTCTTTGAAGAATGACATTGAAATTTTGATTGGAATAGCATTGAACCTGTATATTGCTTTTGGTAGGATGGCCATTTTAATAATGTTTATTCTTCCAATCCATGAACAGGGGATGTCTTCCCATTTCTTTGTGTCTTCTTCTAGTTCTTTTAACAGTGTTTTATAGTTTTCTTTGTATAGGTCCTTTACCTCTTTTGTTAGATTTATTCCCAAGTATTTGATTTTTTTTTTTTTGTTTCGATAACAAAAGGGATTTTTTTTTTATTTCTTCTTCTTCTTCAGATTTACTGTTTGTGTATAGGAAGGCTACTGATTTTTGCATGTTGATTTTGTATCCTGCCACTTTAGTGAACTGATTGATGAGTTGAATTAGTTTTTCTGTGGAGTTTTTGTGGTTCTCTATGTATATCATCATATCATCTGCAAATAGTGATAGTCTGACTTCTTCTTTTTCTATTTGTATTACTTGTATGTCTTTCTCTTGTCTTATTGCTCTGGCTAAGACTTCCCAATATTATATTGAAAAGCAGTGGTGAGAGTGGACATCCTTGACTTGTTCCAGACCTTAATGGAAATGCTTTCAGCTTTTCGCCATTGAGAATGATACTGGCTGTTGGCTTGTCATATATGGCCTTTATGATATTGAGGTATGTTCCTTGTATCCCAAGAATGTCAAGGGCTTTTATCTTGAATGGTGTTGCACTTTGCTGAAAGCTTTCTCGGCATCTATTGATATTATATGATTTTTATATTTCTTTTTGTTGATGTGTTGGATAACGATTGATTTTCGGATGTTGAACCATCCTTGTGTCCCTGGAATGAATCCTACTTGGTCGAGGTGAATTATCTTATGGATACATTGTTGAATTCTGATAGCTAAATTTTATTGAGGATTTTTGAATCCGTGTTCATTAGGGAGATTGGCCTGTGGTTTTCTTTTTTTGTGTTGTCCTTGTTCAGTTTTGGTATTAGTGTAATGTTGAAATTTATTTATTTTCTTTATAATCTTATTTAAAGTGGGGTTCTTGTAGATAGTGTGGAGTTAGTTAGATTTCTTTGTTGATGTTCCAGTCAAATAATCTCTTTAAATTTTTTTGTCTTGGTACAATTTATGTTAATATAAATATATTAACATATGGTTGGATATAGGCCTACCTTGTTTGTAGGCCATCATCCCACCACCATCTGATTATTTTCTTTCTCTGTTCCATCTTTCCTGCCATGTTTTAGATTAATTCATTACTTCTTAGTATTCCTTTTTAGCTAATCTATTGGACTTTCACCTTTACCCCTTTGTATTATGTCTTTCATTGCTTTCTCTTGAAGTTATGCAAGGGACATATAAATGTTTTTTAACTTTGGCAATGTCCTCACTCCTCCTTTTCTCTTCCTCCCTTATGGGCTAATTAGGCTGTGAGGTTGGTGATGGCAGGGGATGTTGGCCAGGCCGGCAGGGGCTGCCATGCGGAATGGTGATGGTAGGTGCCACAGAAGCCGAAGAGTGCAGAGCATGTTGGAGTGATAGTCTTGGAATAGTGATCATTGGCTGTACAACTCTCTCCTCACCTCTCTTACAGGAAGCATTCACATGCACTCTGGACACCGTACCAGTGGTCTCTGTGTTTCCATTGTGGAATCCAGTGGATGTTGACAGGGGAGTTAGAAGAAACAGGAAATCACCAACTATCAGTCTGGACAGTGAATACCAAAGATGAGAACTGTGCCAAAACATACTAGGGAAATAGCATCTTTGTGGGTTTAGTTTTGATTTCTTTGTATAGGCAAACTGGGGTGCAGGCCAGAGGTGCGGGGTGCGAGAGGATTCACCAGAGACAGAGTGGGGAACAGAACAGGCAGATCTACTGAAATACACTGCTGAGGGGAGCAGCCAGGAGACAGGAGAGGTCTGCTGTGCCACGTGGGTAGTTCCCTGGCTGGCCAGGGATTGAACTTCGGCCATGATGGTGACAGACTGAGACTTAACCCTGCGCCATCAGGGAGGCCCCAAAGAGGCCAACTGGCTAACTGTCCAGTGAGGAGGCATGACAGAGTATAAGCCAGCTTACACACAGGATAACACATATTTTAAGACAGCGAACAGTACTCATGTGTGAAACACCCCATTGGTTTAGGGCAGGAGGAAGTTTACCTTACTTCAGGTTGAGGGTCTTTGATAAGTCTGAGTCTGATACTATCCAAATGGTCACAGTTATAAATAGGAGCATTGGGTGGCGAGATGCCAGCAGCGTCTCCAGGTTCCCAAGCTTTTAATCGGTAATAATGTATCCAGGAGTCATATCCATAGGCTTTTGCTGCTGTGAAAGTGGAGAAAGTGGGGGCCTTTCCAGATAGGAGCCAGACTCTGGGCTGGAAGGGAGTCTGGTTGAGCAGCACCTGTGAACCTGGTGGGAAGCAGGGAGGTGTGTGCGGATTCCTCTAGAGAGCTGCATGATCAGTGAGAGCTTTCTGAAACTCAGTCACAGAGATAATATGTTGAATAGGCTGGCAGTGTTTATGATCCACCAGAAAGTCGTTGGTCATGAAAGGCACACATAAAATTTTTCAAATGGACTTCTACCCAAACTGGTGGGTGAGTCTTGTGTTCTTATCAGAGCAATGGGAAGAAGAGATGGTGTACCTGCTGTGTAAGTTTGTGAATGTGTCTTTTTTAAGATGCTATTGGGTTAATCTTTTTTTTTTAAAGGAAATTCTTTTTTTTTTTAAGATTTATTGATTGATTGATTGATTGATACATACATACATACAAGCACTGGGTACAGTCAGAAGCGCGGGAGGGTGAGAGAATTCACCAGAGCCAGAGCGGGGAGCAGAGCAGGCAGAAGGACCGAAGTACACTGCTGAGGGGAGCAGCGGGCGGCAGGAGAGGTCTGCGCGCCATGTGGGACCCTCCTCTGGTGGCCAGGGAGCAGCCAGGGATCGAACTGGCGTCGCATAGGCCGCGGGCAGCTTTGCAACCCAGCGCTCAACCACTGCGCCACCTCGGAGGCCCTGGGTTAATCTTTTTGACTGTACTCTCAAGGAGGTCTCCAGACAGAGTGGAGTTGGTTTTCAGCTTTTCACCACTGAGAATAATATTGGCTGCAGGCTTGTCATATATGGCCTTTATGATGTTGAGGTATGTTCTTTGTATCCCGAGAATTTCAAGGGCCTTTATCATAAATGGGTGTTGGACTTTGTCAAATGCTTTCTCAGCATCTATTGATATTATCATATTTTTTTGTTTGTTTCATTTTGCTTATGTGTTGGATTACATTGATTGCTTTTTGGATGTTGAACCATCCTTGTGTCCCTGGAATAAATCCTACTTGGTCATGGTGAATTATCTTTTGGACGCATTGTTGGATTCTGTTGGCATTGTTGGATTCTGTTGGATTTTTGCATCAGTGTTCATTAAGGAGATTGGTCTATAATTATCTTTCTCTGTGCTGTCTTTGTTTGGTTTTGGTATTAGTGCAATGTTAGCTTCGTAGAACATATTTGGTAGTATTCCTTCTTTTTCAATTTCTTGAAAGAGTTTGTGTAGGATGGGCACTAATTCACTGCTGAACGTTTGGTAGAATTCATTTGTGAAGCTGTCTGGGCCTGGGCTTTTGTTTTTGGGAAGTGCTTTGATTACTGCTTCAATTTTGCTGCTTGTAATTGGTCTGATTAGGTGTTCTGTTTCTTCTTTGTCCAGCTTTGGATGATTATATCATTCCAGGAATTTGTCCATCTCTTCTAGGCTGTTAAATTTATTTGCATATAAGTGTTCATAGCAATCCCTGATTATTCCTTTGATTTCTACTGAGTCTGCTGTGAGTTCTTCTCTTTCATTTGTAGTCCTATTTATACGTGTTTTCTCCTGTTTTTTTTTTCTTTGTGAGCCTTGCTAGAGGTTTGTTTATTTTGTTTATTTTTTCAAAGATCCAACCTTTGGTTTCATTGATCTTTTGGATTGTTTTTTAAATTTCCAATTCATTTATTTCTGCTTTGATTTTTATTATTTCCTTTCTTCTACTGCCTTTAGGTTTTTTTGTTGTTCTTTTTCTTGTTCTTTGAGAAGTGAGATTAGGAGTTTCTTTGAATTCTTTCTTGTTTGTTGATGTGAGCCTTTATTGCTATATATTTTCCACTTATTACTGCTTTTGCTGCATCCCATGCATTCTGGAAAGTGGTGTCTTCCTTGTTGTTCAACTCAAAGTATTTTTTAATTTCTTCTTTGATCTCCTCTTTAGTTCAGTGGTCTTCCAGTAGTGTGGATTTCAGTCTGCATGAAGTGGGAGGGTTCTTTGTTTTCATGATTTATTTCTAGTTTGATGCCTTTATGATTGGAGAAGAGAGTTGGAATGATTTTGATTTTCATGTATCCGTTGATGTTTGTCCTGTGGCCCAGTATATGATCGAGTCTTGTAATCAGGGAAATGCAAATCAAAACTACAAAGAGATAGCATCTCACACCAATAAGAATGGCACATATTAAAGAAACTAGCAACAACAAATGTTGGCGAGGGTGTGAAGAAAGAGGAACTCTCCTGCACTGCTGGTGGGAGTGCAGAGTGGTCCAACCGCTATGGAGAGCTGTGCAGAGATTCCTTGAACTACTAAACCTAGAGCTTCCATATGATCCAGCAATTCCACTCCTAGGTATTTAACCAAAGAACACAGAAACATTAATTCCAAAGGGCACCTGCACCCCTATGTTTATAACAGCTCTATTTACAATAGCTAAGCTTTGGAAAAAACCCAGATGTCCAAAAAATAGATGACTGGATCAAGAAGATGTGGGATATGTACACAATGGAATATTACTCAGCAATCAAGAAAGATAAACACATGCAATTTGCAGCAACATGGATGGCGCTGGAAGGGATCATGCTCAGCGAAATAAGCCAGAAAGAAAAAGAAAAATACCGGATGGTCTCACTCCTAGCAGGAATCTAGAAAACCTAAATTAGGGACCAGGAAAAAGAATAACTATAAGGAAGAAAATATCAAAATAAACAAACAACTATAAACCAGAGATACACTATGGGGGGCGGGCGGGGAAAGGAGGGATTGGGTCAAAATAAGGGGGGTGCAACTGTACGGGGAATATAAAAATTAAAAAAGACACACAACAGAGTGGAGGTGGCATTGGATTCCTAATGCCCAGGAGATCCTCAGAGTTATTGATGTAATGGAGGGTCCACTGTTACTCTGAAGACGTGCACAGATTCCAGATACATTTACCGCCTCACTAACCTTTGTCCAACAAGGGAAGGCTGCTTCTTGGTGGGTTGAGGTATCTACCCAAATAAAAGGAATAGTTTCCCTGGGGTTTTGATACGTGTTGAAATCTAATTGCCAGTCTTTCCCCAGTTGTCACCCCATCCTTTGGGATGGAATGCTAGTCTCCTATTTATGGGTGTAGTTCTCTGACATTCCTCACAGGAATGAATAATATGTTCAGTAGTCTCAGCTAAGTGTGGACCTCTGAAACGTATTTTAGTCATATGCAAAGTGTTGTCCTGTGCCAAGTGGAAGGTCTGGTGTAAGGTCTTTAAGATTTTCCACTGAGGACCTCCCAGGTGGCCAATGGGTTAAGACACAGCCTATGACGCTGTCCGCAGCCACTGCAGCACGAGTTCTATCCCTGCCCAGGGAACTCTCACGTGGCACAGCACATCGCTCCCACTGCTTCCCGCAGCAGTGTGTTTCAGTCAGTCTGCCTGTTATGGTCCCCACTGTCTCTGGTGAATTCTCTCACCCACTGCACCTCTGGCCTGTGCCCCAGTTCTTGTATACATAAATAAATAAATGTTGGGGGAAAAAAAAGGATTTCCAGTGAGCCTAGAAAGGCATAAAGATCTATTCAGTGGGGGGCCTGAAGCTACCCTGAGTCATGGTGGATGAAACCCTGGGCCTGAGCCGCTTGGGTTTCTTCTAGACTGCAGGGTGGCTTAAAGGGAGTCATAAATTAATAGGCAGCCCGTATTTTGGGAGCGTCCTGCCTTTCAGGGGCCTGCCTTTCAAGCTGCTGCCTTGGCCAGCAAGTCAGCCAATCTACTGCCTGTGCAATGTTATCTGACCCAGACTGATGTCATTGGCACTACACCACTGCCACCTCCTGAGGTTGGAGTACAGCCCGTGGTATTTAATGGGAGAGTTTTTTGCTGTGGAGAGTGTCTTCTTTCCAAATCTGGGCATGTGCATGGTGGGCCCAGTATGCATTTCTGGAGTGCATATATTCCATGACTATATTTAAGGTCAGGCCACCAACTCTGCCAGCTGAGCACTGGTTGCAGGCTAGAGAGCCTCAACTTCCTACCATTGGATTTTCACAGCTTAACCCACCTTTTGGACTCAGTTTTCAAGGAGTGAACTGCCATCTGTAAAAGAACCCAATCTGCATTTTGTAAAGGAGTTTCCTGGAGATCCTCCTATGAGGAATAGGTTTGGAGGATAACCTGCTCACATTATGGCGTTCGGGCTCTTCCAGGAGAATGACAACTTTAAGAAATATGGAGGAGCACTCAAGGAGTAAAGACTGGTATTTAAACAAGCAATATTCAGAGTGCCAAAAATCCTCCCTTCGAGTTTCAAAGGGCTGCCAGGTCATATGAAGTGTGTACTATTGAGATTGCAACCCCGGTTGGGTCGGTGGCTTCTGGCATGAGTATAGCTTCTGCTGTATGCGTGGGCAGACAGACCATCCTTGTGCCACCACATCTAGCTCTTGGCTAAGCTCTCCGATAGCTCATCGTGCTAGTCCCTTTTCTTGTGTCAGGACTCCCAAGGCCATTCCTTCCTCTCTGTTACATAGAAGTTGTATTGCTTTCCCATAGGAAGGCTAAGGGCCAGGGCTCCTAACAGGGCACTTTTTAAAGCTTTGAAGGCTTTTACTGCCTCTGGTTTCCAAATGAGGGTAGTGGCTCTTGCCTTCTGTGTCTCCAATAAGGTTATATAGGGGCTGGCTAATTTCCCTAAAGACTGGGATCCACACTCAGCAGCATCTGCAATTCTTAAAAGTTCCCTAAGTTGCTGCACAGTGTGCACAAGGGGATATGCTGCAAATGGCCCTATCCTAAAGTCCTGGTTCCATTGGAAATTACTAGACCCAGACACTTTCCCGCTCCAGAAGGCAGAGTGGGCCTTGGACTTGGATACCAGGTATGCTTTCTGGACCAGGAAGTTAAGTAGGACATTTGTGGCTAGCCGCTGCTTCTCTGGAGGGAGACCACAGGATCAAGGTACCTACGTACTGTAGAATTTCCCTCATGTAGGGTCTGATGGCCAGATGCTTGGCCAGAAGCAGACCTAAGAGATGAAGGGAGTCCCTGAATCGCTGTGGGAGCACTGCTCCAATGAGCTGGCCCACCGAGGAAGGGCTTCCTTTAGGTGAAGGACAGAAAACAAAGCCGAGGCCTCAGGGATCGGGCCAGCAGGGTATAGGGACTGGGGACTGTGGTGGGGGCATAGGAGAACTATGGCCTAGTTGACCATGCAAAAGTCCTGGACTAGCTTCCAGGACCCATCCGGCATCTGGATCCTTGATGATTAGAGTATTGCAGGAGCTGTTTCAAGGAATTAGAAGCCCGTTCCTTAAGGCTTTGTATGACTGGCTGTAAGTCTGATTTGGCCTCAGAGTGCAGCAGATATTGGCGCTGATGTGGATAAGAAGAGTGATCTCCGAGGTGAATGTGTATGGGTGCTGGTGAGTGGTCATGGACTTGGATTTACTATATGGTATGCATGGCCCTGTCAGCCTTCTAGACCACATCTGTGGGTCTACTGGCAGGAAGGGTAGACAGGGAATCAGGTGGCATGGAGAGGTAAGGATGGCAGTTTGGTAGCAACAGAGTAAGTCACAGCCTAATAAGGGGTGTGTGCTCTTGGGGATTATTAAAAGGAATGGGGAAAACGGTGTGTGTCCCATCGTTAGGAGAGGAGACTGGACAAAAGTCATGACACAGCCTGCTTGATACACCCACTACCACAAGGTCAAAGGTGACAGGTGTGCCCCTGTTTCTAGGAGAACTGAAAAGGCCACCCTTGTCCTAAGAGAAAGGAGATAGTCTTGCCCTCGACCTCTGTAACTACCCGGGGTTATTTTTTTTATTTTTTTAAAGATTTATTTTATTTATACGAGAATCTGAGTACAGGCCAGATGCGCGGGAGGGTGAGAGGGTTCACTGGAGACAGAGTGGGGAGCAGAACAAGCAGATCTACTGAAATACACTGCTGAGGGCAGCAACGGGCGAGACAGGAGAGGTCTGATATGCCATGTGGTTTTCTCTCTGGCTGGCCAGGGATTGAACTCGTGCTGCAGAGGGTGTGGACTGCCTCATAGTGTGATGCTCAACCCCTTGCGCCACCAGGAAGGCTCTACCCAGGGTTCTTTTGGGGCCAGGTGGATGCTAGCCATGGCAGTCAAGGGACTCCCCTGGCCCCCCTCATTCCTGTTGCAGTATTTGGGGCTTGCGTGGCAGAGCCCTTACAGGAGGGAGCCTGTGGGGGCTTCTAAAGGCCCTCATGGCAGAGTAGGCATGGCCTTGGGGGTGGACATTTTCTACCTGGGCAGTAACATCGATAATGGGCAAACTGACTGCATCCATAACACCTTAGGCCAGATTCCTTACTGTTCTCTGGAACAGCATGTTGCAAAGCTGCCACAAAGGTGACTGCTCTAGCCTGAACTCTCTTCTCTCTTTTCCTGTTGTTCCACCTGTCTGATTATATTGTGAAAGACCAGGGTAGCATCCTGCAACAGGTTGTCTGGCGAGCTGTCCAGTGAATGCTGACTTTCATGGGAGATGTCTGGGGCAGATTGGGTGATGAACTTCCCTTTTAGCGTTCATTGGCCCTTTACAGAGTCCAAATTGAGGTTAGTGTGTTGAACTAGAGTTTTCCAGAGCCTCTCATGAAAGGCAGTGGGATTTTCAGCGAGTCCCTGTTGGATTGTACAGTTTGGCATAGTTAAAAGAATTTTGGAGCAAGAACACCTAAGGCCCTCAAGGAGGCCTAGTGAAAAGGAGCCTAGTGTTGGTCTAACTGCACAGGATCCCATGTTGGGTCTGTCCACTGACAGGGCTTGTCCTCCGGGAGAGTGGTCACTGCCTGCTAAGTGGAGTTCCTTACCAAAACCATGGGCTCAGTCCAAGACTGCATCCCTGACAGATCCAGCAGGGTCTGATCTAAAAGGAGCATAAGGTCTTTGCAATTTAGATGAAAACCCCACCCACAGAATCAATACATTGATCAGGGTTGGCAACAAAGCTATTGAGGTCTGTTTTAAATCCTTAAAATAGAAGGGATTCAGAGACTGTGGACCCCTCCGTCTTGGGTGGCTGCTTCCAGAAAGGGGAGAAATGCCTGGGGAGCTTCCTGAGCGGGCCTGCAAAGTGCAGGAGGCTCAGGAGGGGATTTCATGGTAGGAGGGCTGGAGGGCTGTCAGCTTTAGGAGGCAGATTGCGCATGGAAGGCAGTCTGATTAAAGCTGCCACAGTGGTAGTATCGAGAGAACACAGTTGGACCAAGTTAGGTGACTCGCAGAGAGCAAAGGAAAGTTGGATATATGCCAGTTCAGTCCATTCTCTCTGTGCTTCCTGCAAAGGAGATCCAGCAGGAGTATTGTCTCATTGTTGACACTGCTGTGTGTGGCCACCATTCACTATTTTCAAGGTTATATTGGGGCTACATATTTTTGCAGAAGATGATGAGTCTCTTTTTTTAACATTTTTGGGAACAGGGCCTCCCTGGGGGCACGAGGGGTTAAGTCTCAGCACTATGAAGCTATCCACAGTCACTGCAGCAGGAGTTGGATCCCCAGCCAGGGAGCTACCCACATGGCACAGCGGACCTCTCCTGTCTCACCCGCTGCTCCCCTCAGCAGGGTACTTCGTCGGTCTGCCTGTTCTGTTCCCCGGTCTGGCTCTGGTGAAATCTCTCACCCTCCCGCGCTTCTGACTGTACCCAGTGTTTGTGTAAATAAATAAATAAATCTTTAAAAAAAAAAGAAAGGTAAACCTGTCAAGAAACAGGGGAAAGGCAAATTTGTTAATGCCTATCTGAAAGACAGGTCATTTGTAAGTGCACCAGATACTTACGTTTCTCTTTGTTGCACAAGGTCATTAGAAAGAGAAAAAAGAACTATAACTTGCATCAAATTCTGACCAAAGTGCGCTTAGAATGCAGATAATATTTTTCTATGAATCACTCATTACTCGGTGATCACAATTCTTTTTTTTTTTTAAAGGTTTATTTATTTATGCATACAAGAACCAGTGCACAGGCCAGATACAGGAGGGTGAGAGAACTCACCAGAGCCAGAGGGGAGAGCAGAGCAGGCAGAATGACAAAATACACTGCTGAGGGGGCCATCAGGCGCAGCAGGAGAGGTCTGCCGCGCCCTGTGGGACCCTCGCCAGCGGCCGAGGATCGAACCGGCGCTGCAGAGGCTGTGGACACAATTCTGTGATCACAATTCTTTCAATTAAACCTGGGCTGACTTCTTATTGTATAAAGCAATTTTTTGAGTATTACAGAAGTGTTGGAACTCTGAAAAGAGTCATTCTTTGAATTACTAAAGAAAAAAATGAACCTACAAGGACATCAAAATGTTAATTACAGCTTCACTGATAGCCTAAGTGTCAGTAGGCACTTAAATTTTACTTCCTGAAGTAGGAAATTGTGAGTTAGTTAACGAGCTTCCTGAAGATAAACCTTCAATTTCCTTTGGTTGAAATTAAATATTCTTCTGTGTCTCCCAGCATTGTTCAGCTGAGCAAAGTGCCGAGATCAGATTTTAACTCTATAAAATGACACGCTGCCAGTGACCTTATAGTAAAGGTAAGTGAAATAACACTGGGAGGTGTGTGTGTGTGTGTATGTGTGTGTGTGTGTGAGAGAGAGAGAGAGAGAGAGACAGACGACAGAGAGAGAGAGAGACAGAGACAGAAAGACAGAAGGAGACAGAGACAGAGAGGTGGAAGGGGGGATCCCTGACTTTTTTCTTCAAACATATCTGATGTCAGTTTGGAGAGGTGCTGATTTTCCGAGTGGGGTCCTCACGTTTCCTCTGAAAAAGTTTCACCAGAGCTCCCTTCCAGTAATGGAGTAAAACCACTAAGCAAGTGGATGTAATAAAAAGTCCCATCAGATAAGCATTCCAATGCAGGTGCAATTAGTAAGTTTGCTTACTGCAAATCTTGCCTTTGAAGGATTCATGGCCAGGTCTCTATAGCCCTTTCTGAACAAAACTGCATTCCAAAGGAAGGGAGTCAGTTAAGGAGACTGGCGGATTTCTTTTGAGTAATCTCCAGATAGTTGTATCCCCTTCCTTATTTCCTAAACTCCCATTGTGCTGCACTAAAGGGGTTCCTTATTGTGAAACAATGGGTCAATCTGCAGAGGTAACACTTGAATATAAAAAGGAATCCCTGTGTGGCCCAGATCTTCCTACAGGAGTGCTTTCCTGTGTCTGGGTCTGCATGGGAATTAAGTTTCCCTGACCTCACGGTCTCTGGAGGTCTTATCTCTGCTGGTGAGAGTCCGTAACACCAGCAGCACATGGTGAGTATCCCAGGCAGTTTGCCCCATGAGGCAGAGAGGTTTAGTTATATCCAAAAGGGCAGGCTATTATAAAAAGGGAAGGGATGGGAGGGAGAGAGGGTAGGGTCACTACACAGACATCAGTGGAAAGAAAGAGCTGTCCTGAAAGGGATACATTTGTCAGAAGAGATGCCCACACAGACACAGGGGACATCCTAGGAGGACAGCTGCCTCTGCTGCTTTGTAGGAGACAGTTGGTGAAGAGAGACACCGGCACAGGAGAACTGCTACAGAAATTGCGCTGACAGAGCCTTCTCTTTGGGAGGGTTCATTCCTCTGTGGACTTCTTAACTGTTGTTAAATTAATTGTTTCTAGGGTTGGAGTTAAGGATTTTTTTTCTGTATTTGGTTTGACTAGGCCAATTTGGAAGGACCAATGATTCTTTACAAGGTCTTTAATCTCCATATCCCCGGCTGGTCCGCAGCCCAGTGAGTGTCTGTGGATAATTTGCTTTTCTGTCAAGCTTGTTTAATGACTACATTGATCATTTCTACCCCTACCCCCGATTTGGCCTTGTGTGAGCCGGCTTCTGGCTCCTTCTCAAATGTTCTACTCTTAAAGGCCTCCATCATAATCCTTAAAAGTTGACGGTAAAAGTGTCTTTGAAAAACGTTGCCTTGTGGACATAAAAACGTTAATTCAAAAGGACACCCTCACTCCTATGTTTATTGCAGCGCTATTTACAATAGGTAAGCTTTAGAAACAATCCAAATGCCCAAAAATAGGTGACTGGATCAAGAAGATGTGGCCCATATACACCAAGGAATTTACTCAGCAGTCAACAAGGATATAAACTAGGCCTCCCTGGTGGTGCAGGCAGTTGAGCACAGTATTGTGAAGCTGTCCGCAGCCTCTGCAATGTGGGTTTCATCCTGGCCGGCAGGCAAGAATCCCAGGTGCTGCAGCGGACCTCTCCTGACTCCCCGGCTGCTCCCCTCAGCAGTGTATTTTAGTTGGTCTGCCTGTTCTGTTCCCCACTCTCTCTCTGGTGAATCCTCTCACCTTCCTGCGCCTCTGGCCTGTTCTTGTATAAATAAATAAATCTCAAAAAAAAAAAAAAAAAGATAAACTCATGCCATTTGCAGCAACATGGTTGGAGCTGGAAGGGATCGTGCTCAGTGAAATGAGCCAGAGAGCAAAAGGAAAACACCAGATGGTCCCTCTTATGGGAGGAATGTAGAGGAACCAAATAAGCGATCAGGACACAGCAAAAAAAAAAAAAGTGAGTACAATAAAGTAGAAAGCAAAATCAATAGGCAACTATAGATCAGAGACATTCTGAGGAGGAGGGAGAAGGGTAAGGATGGGGTGGGAAGAGCACAAGGGACTACGGTGATGGTGCATGAATGAATGGTGGTGGGAATGCCGTGGGGAAATCATGCATTATACAAACATGAAGAAAATGATGTAATAAAAGAAGCATTTAAAGAAAAACATTGTTTTAGGAGATTTCAGAGTTTATGAGTTATTTTTCAGGTGTCCAGATATTGTCTGACCAGTAAGGAAAGATGTCAAAAGCCAATGCACTTACTTAAAGTATTAAGGAAGAAAATTCTAAGTTCCCTTACATTTGGTGGGAGGGAAGTTTCATATTTATTTATTTATTTAAAAGTTTTTAAAAGATTGATTTATCTATTTATACAAGAACCGGGGTAGAAGCCAGATGCCTGGTGAGAGGATTCACCAGAGCCAGAGTGGGGAACAGAACAGGAAGACTGATGAAATACACTGCTGAGGGGAGCAGCGGGCGCGGCAGGAGAGGTCCGCCATGCCTTGCGGGGCCCTCGCAGGCCGGCCGGGATCGAACCGGCGCTGTAGAGGCTGCAGGCAGCTTCACCGTGTGGTGCTCAGCCACCTGCACCCCCAGGGGAGGCCCTAAGTTTTATATTTATGATATGCATTTCATGTGAATGACCACTTTTTGGTTCTACCAAGAACGAATTTAAGGGCTCCTTTTTCAGTGTTTTGATGCGTAGAACTAATGGGGCTGGAAAGGGGGGTCGGATAGTTTTATGCTAGTATGTAAAAAGATTGAAAAGTGTCCTGCATCTTTAGAATGTTTCAATCATTTACAAGAACATAGGTACTACTATGACCTATGTACTATGCATGCCAAAAAAAGAATTCATATATTTTAACTATTTGTAAATGTTCATTTTAATGAAGAGGAGCTTTAATGTACTATAAAGTAACAGAGACATCTCCATAAAAGGGAGCTATGGTTTCCCCTGCCCCACCTAACAATGGGTGGGGCTGAGCGGCCCCAGGTGAAGTTATATGACATGGAGGCAGGTGGGCTCAAGAGAGACACACCCAAGACAGACACATGGGGAAGAAGGCCACACTTTCTCCTCGGCTTTGGACTTGCACCAGGTACCTGGAGGGCATTGGGCGAGAGATGTGAGAAGTAACCTCCCCTGTCCAGACGCCAAGAATGGACTCAGAGACTTGAGTACAACAGGAAGTGCACATCTTGTTGGGCAGGCACCGGCCCATGGGCCAGCGTGACAAGGACACTTTCATTAAGCTCATATACCCTAATGTGCAGGTCCCTTTCCCCTTTTCTCCTTAATAGTAACGGAGTGCTGAGAAGTTAGTCTCACCCACCTAAATTTCTTCCCACAATTGGTAATGCACACTAAATCCTTTCTGTTTGTTTCTTTGGGGGCCATTTGGCATGCTTTATGTTATCTCAGTGAAGCCCGTCTGGGTTTTAACGGGGTGTTTTCCTGGGTGATTTCCGGTTCTACTGTGGGATCCTGCATTCCAGGGGCTGCCACCTTTTGCAGCTCTCTGCAAAGGGGGCAAGGACAGCACTCCTCCCTTTCACCTGGAGACAGAAAACCGACTGAGCAGTATGTCTTTCCAAGAAAGAGGCAGACAATGGCAGCCATTATCTGGACTTGATTTTGCTTTTCTCCTCCTAGGCTTGCCAGGGCCCTTCTTGTGGCCTCGGTGACTCTTTGCTTTTCCCTGTTTGTTAACTAAACCCCACTATTGCTGTTCCCCGAACCTGAGTACTCATTCAGGTATGCACACGGGTGAGGAACTCAGGCAGTGACTACTAAACTACTTGGGCAGTGTCTGTGGCCAGTTTTAGTGCCTCTCGCTGCCCTGTATCACAGTGATTCTATTAAAGCTCTTTCACACTATGCATGCTTTGTTTCTGTGCATGCATGTGGCTGGACCCATTAGAGTGTGTAAGTCTGGGAGACCTGGGATACCCCTCAGCCTACCTGCTAATAACAGCAAGGGGAAAAGAATACCCTTACAAAGCTGAAAATAATTTTGGTTGATACTAAGAAAATTTAAGTTAGGCGCAACACCTTTGTATGCAACAGTCTTATCCTTAACCTTCAACAAGGAAAAAACCCCAAACTCTTGCAGTGGTATTGCATGCCCAGTCATGGCTCTTGAAGTGAATCATCATTGAACATTTGAAAACACTTAGCCATGACAGCAGTTAGTTAAACAGAGATTAGTGAATTGCCTTTATCTAAAATTTGCTCTTGATGACTAACAGGTGGTTACAGCTTAAAGCTAGGTATGAAGGCTAAACTCCCACCTACAAAGAGGACTTCAAATCATTATCCTGACTGATGTTTTACATTTCAAAGAGAAGAACTCAAGGTCATTAAAAAAGACCTTTCTGGACTGCTCTGCTGCCAAGGGCTTATGCAGCCCTTAAAAAAGAAAAGGTTTGCACGTATCTCAGAGGGACTGATGTCTTAGTTCTTGTCTTGTTTTTTGGAGTTGGTGGGTTTGGAGTGCGGGGTCCTGGGCTTCACTCTGGGAAAGGTTTCCCCAGAGCTCCCGTTTCAGCGGCAGGCGGCAAGTTTCCTGGCAAGTTTCTCCAGGAGACAGAGACATTAGTGCTATTTAAAAGGACAGGTTCATTAGGGAAAGGGACAGCAGAGTAAAAGACACTTGCATAGACACCAGTGGGCAGGAAGAGCTGCCCCGAGAGGGACAGGTTTGCTGAGAGGCCTGCCGGGTTGCAGGTGGGCGGCCTTGAGGAGAACGGCCTCCGCTGAGGGAGGTCAGTGAGGAGAAGCCCTGGCAGGTACAGGTCATGGGCAGGCTGCCCTGCAGAGGAACAGAGTTGGTGACAGGAGCACCTGCATAGTCACAGGTGGGCACTGGGAGTGCTGCTCAGGGCCTGTGCAGAGACTGCACTGATAAAGTCCTTTTCTTTTTGGGAGGGGTCACTCCTCTGTGAAGTGACCTTTTTGTTGCCAGTTTCGAATAACTAGACAAAATTACAAAATTAAAAGGGACCAGAGAGTCCAGGATGGGCCCAATCTCCATATCTTTACCCTCAGGCCTGTGCTCCACTCCCTGTAGCAGTCCTTACTGCTACCCGTACCTGCTTAGGTGTTACGCCTCTGATAAGGCACTGGCGCCTAAGGGTCCCAACCTCTACAGCTGGGTTTATGGTCAGGTTATTTCCCTCAACCCCCATCTCCTGTGAGTCAAGTTCTGGTGTTGGGACACCTCCTTTCCAGTCTTTCCATTCGTGTCCTCCATCAGGAGCAGGGAAAGAATTTACAAGTCTTCTAAAATAAATGCTCCAGAGGAGCATCTGAGAGTGCCTTTCTTATTTGGCAACAAGGGAGAGACAGCTTTATGTTTTCTTTAGTCTCACAAAACTTCCTGGACAAACAGGAACATCTTTACCAAAAAGTAGTTTAGAACGATTGCTTTTGTTTTCACGAAACTTCACTGTCACCCTCATTTAATCTAACAATTTTGTGTGGCCTCAATCAAAATAACTATCAGAATTCTTTTGTCATTTGAGTTATAATACAAGTTTCAAAACCAAAGTCCAAAGTGTGTGTAACCGAGAAACTGAGGAAGACCAATGGGGAAATACACGGCTCTTTCAGGAAATAAAACGTAGACTTATAATTTTTAATTATCACTACATACCTTAATTCTAATGTTAAGATTTCTAGAGAGTACCAGCAATCCCAACTTGGTGAGCATGGATGGAAATCTCATAGAGCATGGGTGGAAATATGAAATGGTACCAAGTCGGAAATATTTGTACACAGGTCCTTTACAGACCTGTGACCCAGAGATTTTAACCTGTTGTTGGCCCAAGTGAATAGAAAACATGTGCACACAGATGTTAGCTTGATTATTCCCAGCAATTTTATTAATGAAATCCTGAAACTGAAAACAACGTACATAAACGTTCAATTGGGCTTAGAGCAGAAAATGTGGGGTGGAGGCTTCACATGGTCACTGAAGGTGGGGGTAGAATTGATCCACATGGTCATTAAACCTGCTATAGAAATGAAAAATACCTAGGCAGGGAGTGCTTTTGGAAATGTCTGTAGGCACTGACCAGAGGTGGGGCCACTACAGAGAATCATGGGGTCCTGGTCCTTACAAATTAACCCAGTCACAGCCTGGATGTGGTTCAGTGCATTATAGATAGCAATTCCACAGAGGAATGAACGTTTCTCTGAAGGAAGAACTCTCTATCAGAGAGAGTTCTGGCAAAAGGCAGCTCTTTCTGCCCACTTGTGTCCGTAGAAGCTTGCTCTGCCTTGCAGTCTTTTACTAAACCTAACCTCTTTGGATATAACTGAATACTTTTGTGTCTTTGGCAAACCCACCACGGGCCACTGAAAGGGAAGTTCTTGGTGTGCTTTTCTCAGAGGGCTTCTGAGGACCTTGCTCACTGGACCCCAAAATCTGATCACATGACATCATCTGGCACCAACTGTGGGGACTTAAGGTTGCCAATAATATGCGGGGAGGTACATACAGTTGTCTTTACTGTCTCTCTCGAAAGGCATTGTTTGTTCAGTGAGTGTCTCACGGCCCTCAGAGAACTGGCAGTCCCTGGGCAAGCACAGTCTTTGGTGGGTCCCAAAGTGTGGGGGAACTGCCTTCTGGTTGTCCTCAGCCCCACTGGGCTTACAATTGGCTCCTCTGTTTCCCTATTTAGTCTCTTCTCTCTTAGTAAAAGCCAATACTTCTTCTTTCCCTTGAGAAGAGAGGTGCCTCTTCACCTGTTTTCAAAGCAGGTCTCTTGTCAGGAGGAGGGCATGGGAAAACCATTAGGGTGGCTGCCACTTTGTAGAAGACTCCTGTGAGAGATTAAGTTGGTGTGTACCCTGGATTAGTTCTATCCCCTGAGCCAAAAGACAAAGGCTGTGACATCTCAGGAACTAACCCTAAGCATTCCATACACGCCTCACCCCAGGGGTTTCTGCTTCTACAGTTTTAGTCTAAGACTTGGCTTTTGCAAATCTTTCCTCTGTGTGGTGGATTGTCCTCCTTCTCTGGCTTTTCCGTAGTCTGTACCTTTATCCTTTGCCACTGAACAAACACCCAGCCTAAGAAGGGTTTTCTCATGTCTGACCAGACCCTCACCCACACGTTCCACAGCCAAGGCCATGACCCCTCCCTGATATATCCTACTTTTAAGTGTCCCTCGTACCACCAGTATTTTCAGAGGCTTCTACCCTTGCTACTGGGATGACATTTTCTCTCCTGGGTTGATAAGTGGGCTCATCTTTAATTCAAGATTCAAATCCTCTTCAATATTTAACCCACTTAATCCACTACAATCACCTCCCTCTCCCCAGAGAAGACAACTAAAAGCAGGAGTTAGTGAATAGGGCTGGGGATGCTCAGGCCAAGAGGAGTCCCGTCCTGAAGTGGATATGCCCACTATATAGGACTATACCCCACAGGCTGTGCCCATACTTCTGTGACAGACTCAACCAGAAGACACCCATTTATAATAGTGGCTGCTCACTCGTTGCAATACAGGGCAGCAAGGGGCGCTGAAACTGGCAAGGACACTGCCCAAGTAGCTTAGTGTTCACTGTCTGAGTTCCTCATCGGTGTGCACGACTGCAAGGCTACTCAGGTTCAGAAAACGGCAATGATGGGATTTACTTGACAAGCCAGGGCAAAACGAAGAGTTACTGAGGCTCAGATGGCTGTTTACCTCACCCAAAGCAGTGTCCAGTGTTTCTACGTTCTAAACAAAAGCATCTAACGGGGTGTCTCCCCGCCACTGCTCTGGCAGCCAGACTCTAGGCCAGGATCCAACTCACAAAGACAGCAAGAGATACAACAGAAGATGCTCCGGAGCTGTGGAGACGCCCCAGCGCTGCACCAGACAAGCAACACTCAAAACAGCAGCTGCAGCGGCCCAGTGACCTGACAAACTGCCACGCTCACAGCTCAGCGAGGCTCCCTGCTCCGGGTCTCTGCCTTTCCTGCCAGGCTGTGGCCACAGCAAAACCGGGAAGAGTTTCAGTCGCTCTGCTGCATGCAAAGCTTCTGATCTCTTCTCTGAGATTGGCTGCTGGAGGCCTCCACCTTCAGAAGCCCACCAAGGCCTTCTGGAAGATCAACGGGCTGGGGGCAGAAATCGCTGACCCTGAAACGCAGGAGATCCGAAACTGCTGCGAATCCTGGGGCCTGCAGCAAGCCCTTATATTTCTTATCAGACCCTCCACCCCAGCAGTACTGTTTGTGTTTTCCCTGGGGCTCCCCATCCTCACTAGCATCCCCCTCCAGGGGGCACCACCGGTTAACAGTCTTTGACTTCAGTCACAGGTTATACCTGGACAGCTCGCAGTTTACCAGTGGTTACCCTCTCTGCAAGTACTCATCAATGTGGGGGGTGAGGAGGGGAAGGAAGCTTGCTCACTCCATCCCTATGACTGTCCTTGGGTTGCCTCTTGAAAATTTGGAAGGAGTGCCAGCTTGAGAGGAAAGACCTTGATTCATTATGTTAATTCAGCCTGCCTCTTTACAAATTAGACAACCAAGAGGCATGGCCAGCCTCACCTATACCATTCTCCAACCAGAGCTGAGGCAAAAGGCAGAAAAAAAATGCAGGGGAGTAAAGTGACAAACACCACCATAGCTGACTTACGTTGGGGCTGACTTTGTTCACAGCAAGCAGCTGCCTGGACCTTTGCTGTGAAGGATGATTACTGGTTGTTTGGAAAAACTTCTAACTTGCTTATTGGGTCTGTGTAAACTTTAGTTTCTGATTAAAATAAGTTAATTTGGTGAAGGAGAGAGGTGGAGAGAAAAACGGAGCTTTTTGTGGGCTAACTTCCAAACCTCAGCTGCCTGATTAGGGTCAATGAAGTGCTAAATAAGAACTTTTAATCTATCACCTCTATTGTCCTTCTCATATTCAATGAATAAGGGGTTCTTTTGTCTTAGAAATGGTTCTGGTCCCAGTAAGGTACAGCAGAAACAAGGACTTTTGGAGGAAATCTGAATTTCCTCCACTTATCTTTTAAATAGTTCTTAATCTTGGGCCTCAGAGGTCTTTGTTAATGGTTAAAATTGGAGACTTTTTCTATCAGGTAAGGATTTTAGCTTCTCTCTCATTGGAAACCCCCTTGATGGAAAAACTATATCAGAGGAGAGAGCTTAGCCACATGGCTAAGCAATAAACTAAGCAATAAACTAAAAGGCCAAAGCTTAAGATATTTCAGCAAATAGGTTGGTTGAGGTGCCGTCTAAGCCTCTTCCAGAAATTTCGGGAGGGGGGGAAATCTGGCCTTAGGAAACTAAGCTAGATTCTCTGTGCACAACTTGTTTAAAGTCACAGAGTCATTCTTAAAAATTCAAATTTAAGGTACGTTTTACCTAAAGGAGTTTAGTGAAGAAGCAGTTAAAACTTACATCAATTAAAGTTCTCAGTGTCTTCACCAATATACTGGTGAAATAAATAGTTCTTAAAATTAGCACACTTGGCCAAAATGTTAAAAGAAAATTAAGAGATCTATGCCTGTTACCTCTGGATGGCGAGGGCCATGCTACTCTTGCTGTCTGAGAAAAGTTCCGGGCGTGGGGCAGATTCCTGAAAAGTCAGGAATCTCGAAAGCTGACTCCTGCTACATTCTTCTTGTTTGTTTATGGCCAATTTTTCTGTATGCGGCAATTGTTAGGCATTTGAAAGAAAAACTGCAAATGCTGTGTGACCAAATACTAAATAACTAATTTGACAACAGTGGCCCTGTGTGATACAAACAGTACATTTTTTGGCGTTCAGTGATCTTCTGCCAGAAAGCAGTGATTCAACCTTTTGTCTTACGGAAACAAGTGATGTGTCACACCTGAAAAACTTCTGGGAAGTAAAAGCTGTAAAAATTCCCGGCCAAGTCTCTGATAAAGATTCGTGGTCTTTTAAGGCAAAGGGCATATGGAGAAGGACAACGTTTTTTGATTTGAAGTTAGAGATAGTAGTTAGTTGACAAAATAACTAGAAGAGTGACAAGTAAAAATATTGTTTTAAGTAATTAATAGAGTGTCGCTTGATCTTTGTAGTTTGGGGTTAGAGAAATGTCAGTGCAGCTTATGTGGCGCAGGGATTCTTTGGGTTTTTGATTTTTGATGATTTACTATTTTCTATTAAAATAGAATTATGTGATAGATTAGGTATAGGAGTAAGAAGTTTTTGGTTTTAGTGGTAGTTATGTTTTAGGAAAAGTTTCATGTTTAGGAAATTTTATGAAGCTTGATCAATTAGTAACTTAGAATTTAAAAGGAAGTCAGCTTTTAGTCATGTAAGTTTTGCTGCTTGCTGGTTTTAATATTAACAGAACAATTACTGGGTGGTGGAAAATAAATGATTGTTAGGGGGACATTCTGTGCGGTAACTGCATTTATACAACAATGTAAGAATGATTGTTATTGCCACGACAAGGAGTCCAAGGATGCCAGGCTGGTTTCAATAGCTATTGTCACCTTTGCAAGAGATCATGAGACCCCAGTTTGACTTTGAAAAAATACCACAATTGTTAGTTTTTCACGTGAAAGCACGTGCTTTTGTACTCCCGCAGCTTCCTTGAAATGTATAAATAAAGTACTGCTGAGACCCTGGACAGGACATACTTGCACCTCACCAAGTGTCTGTGTCTCCTCATGCCCTTTCCCCTCACTCCCTCAGATTCGTCCATACCATCTTGTCCTTAGAGGCACCCCTGACACGACAGTTTGCCGGAGCTGGCTTCTGGCGTCTGGAGGATTGTTATACTAGAATTAATTATAATTGTCACCTATATCAATTTTTTTTTAACGATTTACTCATTTATTCATTTATGCATACAAATCAGAGGTGTGGGGAAGTGGGGCGAGAGGATTCCCCAGAGACAGAGTGGGGAGCAGAACAGGCAGATCTACTGAAATACACCACTGAGGGGAGCAGTGGGCCGGGCAGGAGAGGTCTGCTGCACCACATGCTGCAGTGGCTGGCTATAGCTTGATAGCGCTGCCTTTAAGCCCTGTGCCACCAAGGTGGCCCCTAAATTTTAATATCAAATCAAAACAAAATTTGAGGTCACAATCTACAATTTTCAACTGGTTAAAAAGAACAAGTTGAAAATCTAATGGTCTAATTTATAAGCGTACCTGCTTTTTCATGGTATCATGTTTGGTGATGGAGGCTAAGAGTAGAAAATTTTGGGGTGGAGTCTTCAATTCCAGAAACTGGAGGTGGGGGTAGAAATGTTAATCCTTAACATTGGATTAATATCATCATAGAACTAGTTATAGAAATGAGATATCCTTAGGTGTCAACTGCTGTAGTAAATATCAGATGACATAAAAAAGTACCCCAAGGCACAGACCAGAGGTGGTGTTATGGAGATGGAGGGCCATTTTAGAGAAGCACCCCTCCTTCAAATCTACCTGCTCATACCCTAGAAGTATAAATTATCCAACAACAGGTAACAATTCCACAAGGCAATGAACCCTTCCCAAAAAGGACACTGTACCGGTGCAGTCTCTGCCCTGGCAAGAGGGCGCCCTCCTGCCTGCCTGGGACAGTGCAGGTTTTTCTCTTCCCCAACCTTCACCCTTGCAAAGTAGCAGAGGCAGCTCTCCTCCCAAGACTGCCCACCTGGGACTGTGCAGGCCTCTCTTAGCAAACCTGCCTCCTGCCTGCTGAGGTCCGTGCAGGCGTCCTTTCCTAATCTTTCCTTTGTTTATAATAAACCTGCCCTTTTGGATAGAACTCAACATCTCTACCTCATGGGGAAACTTGCCACATGCTGCCGAAAGGGGACATTTTCGCTGAGGGAACCCAGCGACCTTGCTCTCAGATCCCAGCACCCGTACCAGCCAACATTATTCTATGTCTGAAAGTGTTTAAATAGAAACCAGCTCAGGGCATCCAGTGAAGAAAAATAACTGGCCTGGTCTACGTCAACTAAGACAAATTTGCTTTTTAATTGTCATACCTAAACTTCTGTCTCTAAAGGTCTTTTCCAGGAAGGCAAATATGCTTATTATTTCTTCTCAAAAAATAAATTTTCTTTTCTCCATAAATGCCTGAGTTCACTGTCCTCCCCCTGGTCCTAGCTCAAGAATTAAGATGACACTTAAAATCACAGGGACAAGCTACCCAATCATACTGGGCCCCCCTACACATAGAGGGGGTATATGAAGTATTAACAACTATGATTTTTCTTGTAATTATCAATCTGTTTGATGCTTTTATGATATTTGCCAGCCTGGAAAATCCCTGATGGATACAGAACAACCTCCTTTGCACCCTTGTGTTCAAATTGGGAATTCCAGCCATAGAGAAAACTTAACCTGCAATTGATAACACCACCTCGAATCTGTCCCTTTTGTCTTTATCTTGGTAGTCGCCCAAATCGCATATAAAAACTAAAGTCTTACAAAATTAACGATGAGAATTTGTTAAACATCTAGAATCACCACTTTACCTAAAATTTTTCCTGAGCTCTCAGGTCGTCCATCAATCGCCATCTTGTTGCTTCTCCTGGCTTGTAATTTGCATGCTTCTGAGGATTGTTTAGGTGGCTTTCACAGCTGCAGCAGGCACAGAAATTGTCCACACCTGAGTCATTTGGTGGTGGTTCCCTGAAAGTGGTATCAAGTTCACCGTCTCCATCTTATTTGACTTTTGAAAACGGACAATACTTATTTCTCAGTAACTCTCAGTCTGTGAGGGGAGGTTCTATGTTCCCATCTCCTGCTTGATTGATGATGGGCAGAGCTGAGTTGGTGGAGGGCAAGAATAGAAAAACTGGAAAGGGGGCATGCACAAGTCCAGATACCTGGCTCACAAAATGCCAAGAGCTGAAGGTGGGGGTAGGAGGGATTAACACACAGCCATTGACCCAGCTATGGAAACCAAGGTCCTCAGGTGCCAGTGCCCAGATTACAAAGCCAGTGCCCAGATTACACGCAGGGATCAGACTGCTGTGGGAGTGTCTAGAGCACAGCCCCAAGGGTCAAGATATGGAAATTGAGCCCGTTGTGGAATCTCCAGTCCCTTTCAGATTCTGCATACTTACCCCAAATCACCAACTGGTGATTTGAAGGCTCACCAGGAGTGACCCCTCTCATGGAGAAGAGGACTGTATCAGTGCAGTCTCTGCTCTGGCTCAGGGCAGCAGTCCCTCTGTCCACCTGTGACTGCGCAGGTGCTTCCTGTCACCAACTCTGTCCCTCTGCAGGGCAGGAGCCTCCTGCCTGCCCGCGACCTGCATCTGCCGGGCCTTCTCCTCACTGACCTCCCTCTGTGGAGGCAGCTCTCCTCCAGGTCGCCCGCCTGAGACCACGCAGGCCTATCTCAGCAAACCGGTGCCTTAAGAGAGCTTGTCTGAACAGCCGGAGCACTGTGGTACTGGAGTGGGTGCTGTTGGAGCCCAGCAAGCTTGCTCACAGGTTGCACCCTGAACTTCGGGGCCCAGGCTAATTGAGGGCTTACCTTCCCCTGGCTCACACGGGGGCAGAGCCAAGCAACTTCTGCTGCCCAAGAGCCATGGCGGTTCTGCTGACACCCTCACCTCAGTTACACTAAATAATCACAATCAATTGATTTGTCTACCAATTAAGTTCATTTTCGTAAATTTGGACGGCTACCTGGCATAAGTGCAGCAGGAATAGTGACTAGTCACATAGTTTTGAGAGGGGGCTAGGAAAGAAGGGAAGTTCCCAATGCCTAGTCTAGGAATCTGCAGGTACACACAGCACAGGGGTGTGCAAACACTATGTGATTAATAATCTGTGACCAGGCAGGCCTCTCTCAGCAAACCTGTCCCTCTGGGAGCAGCGCTTCCTGCCCTCTGGTGTCTATGCAAGTATCTTTTATTCTTCCGTCCCTTTCCCTAATGAACCTGCCCTTTAAATATCACTAAGGTCTCTGCCCCTGGAGAAACCTGCCGCCTGCTGCTGCAACGGGAGCTCTGGGGAACCCTTCCCAGAGTGAACCCAAGGATCCTGCGCTCCAAACCCACTGACTCCAAAACCACAACAAAAGCACTGGAGAAGTAATTCAAAAGCCTGATATATGCCAGCCACTATTCTCATGATCTAGACATTCAAAACAAAGGAAGCCTCTGTTTTTCTTTTACATTAGATTCCATTGATTGCTGCCTACGTGGCTCCTCCTGCCTTCATATGAAGTTGCAGATGTCCCTGGGGTAGTATTTGCCCTTTGCCCCCAGTATGACTAAATACGCCAAACATAGAATCCACCATTTTTCACCCTTTTAAAGTATACAATTCACTAGCTTTGAGGACAATTGCCAAAATATACAACAATCAGCTGCTTCTACTTCCGGAATATTTGGAATGATGGAATAAACATCACTGCAGAAGGAAATCCTGAGCAGTATTCCCTCCCCTGTTACCAGTCCCAGAGAATCACTAATCTGGATCCTGTGTCCATGAATCTGCCTCTTGTGAGTATTTCATACAAATGGAATCTTTTCAGTATGTACCCTCTCGTTGTGTATCTACTTTTCTTTCGCACAGGATAATGTTTTTCCATGTTGTAGTACATAACACTTTTATTTTTATTTTTTTTTTTTGCCTTTTTAATTCCGGTTTTGAAATAGTATATTCTTTTCTCATATTTCCCATGATGCCCAGTTTTACAAAGTCTGTTTTTCAGTAAGAGTATAGTTTAAACATTTGATTCTGTGTTATAATATTTTAAATTGTGTAAAATACCATACTCACACCTAATCTGTATCTTGAATACTAATTTTATTAGATGGCTAAGATACAAGTTGTGAGATTTACAGTAGTGTTTTGAGTTTGTGATTTCATGCATAATAACATCTATTGCAAAAATGACAGTTGATTACATGGATTGTTTGCATGTAATGCGAACGTTTTTTAAATGTTATTTGCCTAGAGATTTTACATCATTCTTTGTGTTTAACCTTGAAGTGAATTTATTTTGTACTTTTTAAAAAAAGATTTATTTATTTGCTCATTTATTTTATACAAGCACTGGGTACAGTCAGAAGCGCGGGAGGGTGAGAGAATCCACCAGAGCCAGAGCGGGGAGCAGAAGGGGCAGGAGAGGTCTGCGCGCCATGTGGGACGGTCGCCAGCGGCCAGGGTTTGAACCGGCGCAGCAGAGGCTGCGGGCAGCCTCGCAACCCAGCGCTCAACCGCTGTGCCACCAGGGGAGGCCCTATTTTTACTTGTAATGGACTGTCGTTGTCAGTCACAATTTTGCAAACGTGTCTGGGAGAGGGGTTCTCCTATTTTATTTCATCCAAGTATTTTGTGACAGTTTCCAAGTGTTTCCTCTTGCATGTATTTGGAGAAGGTATTCACCTACTTCACTAGGTAAAGCATGACCTTTGCATTTTGCCCTAAGTTTGAGCTAAAATATAAAAGCTGATAAGTTGTTCGCTCTAACTTAGAAATTTAATTTAGATCTGTACAGCTATTTTTTAAATATTTGTTATGTGAAAGCACACGGAGGAGAGGCGCTTAAAGGTAAGACCTGTCTCCAGCCTCCTAAAGAAAATTCAGTCCCTTTGAAGTGTTACCTCAGCTGTCTTCTAACATCTAATTTGAATTGTTCCAGAGGCATTGAAATAACTGTAAAGTGTACATTAATATTTTCAGCATCGTTAGCATAGATAATAATATTAGTAGTAACGTTTTCAATTATTTTTAAAGGAGGAGTGGAGAAACAGTAGAGTGAGGATCACGGTGAGTTCAACCGTGCCTGTCTGCGTGCGTATCTGTGTAGTCGCGCGTATGAAAGGCCGATAAAAGGTGTGTAAGATTTGTGTTTCAGGTAACATTCACGTGGATTCATGATGATAAGCAACCCGTTAGTATCTCTTTACTATACCTTCGCCTTTGATTTAAAGGGGTAATGATTTTATTAAAGTCCGTGTTCATAAAGAGAGGGTAGAGCCTTCAGTTATGCGGATTAGAGTCCAACACAAACACAGCTGGGTGTTTTTTCTAGGAAGTTCTGTTTTAAGAATGGGTAAGCAGGTGGGCTTTGGCAAAGAGCCAAAGAGGAGGTGGTAGGGGCGGAGAAAGCCTTTCATTTCCTTACAAAAGGCACGGTAGGGAAATCCGAGCTTAAGATGATTTTCTGAACTTTCACGTTTCTGCCTTTGGCTGCCTGGAGTTTCGGTTGGTTGGATGGTTGGTTGGTCGGTGGGTGGGTGGGTCTGTCAGTCGGTTAGAACGGTGCCATCATATGCTTCTGCAATGCTCAGCGATGATTTCTGTGCAGGGGTGCAGGAACAGAATATCCTGGCCTTCCGGAAAACGTCTTCCTTACTTTGGAGTGACAATCCTGTCTCCAATTTTCAGTGCGAAACTGGAGGAAAAGGTAGAGAGAGCAGTCAGGAGCGCGTCAAACGACCCATGAATGCATTCATGGTTTGGTCTCGAGATCAAAGGCGCAAGGTGGCTCTAGAGAACCCCCACATGCAAAATTCGGAGATCAGCAAGCGTCTGGGATACCAGTGGAAAATGCTTACGGAATCCGAAAAATGGCCATTCTTCGAGGAGGCACAGAGACTACAGGCAGCGCACCGAGAGAAATACCCGGGCTATAAATATCGACCTCGTCTGAAAGGCGGGAAAGCGCGGCAAAGGGACCGGTCGCAGCCCACAGACTCCACTGCCGTGCGGTGCAGCCAGGTGCAAGTGGAGGAGAAGTCGTACGCTTTGGCAAACAGTGATGGCTGTACTACTGTCACACACTCACGAATGGGGCACCAGTTAAAGCACTCGCAGTGCATGAACACAGCCAACTAACAGCTGCAACAGGAACCTTTTCACAGCCCCTGCACAAACTTGCCTGAGGATCGGCTGACACCGGCTATGCAGACCTACCTGTCTATTCCTCTTTAGCATAACTTACAACCCACTTTTTCTCATATTTTCGATGTTCACGTTCTTGAGCTAACAAAGACTTCATTCGTCTCGACTTTACTATGACTTCAGCTTTAAGTTAACTTCGGAAACAGAGTGTAAACGTCCTTGGGGTGTTTAGCAATAACGACATTCTGAAGTGTCTAACTGGTGTTGAGGTAGCATAAGGGAGAACTGACTTGATAAGAAAGTATGCACACTGTGCAGGTAGAAAAACAGTGGCACTGAGCTGAAAACTCTGCAGCCCCTAAGCAATCCCTAAGAAATCTTCCCTTTGATCTTTCAGCTGCCTTGCATGTCTCTGTAAACCTGGCAATTAACCAATGGGCATGTTAATTGCATCTTCTTTACTAGAGTTTACTGTTCCTACTCCCACCTGTGGAGAAACCGGTTTGGCAACCCAATTCCTCCACTCCACACGAAATTTCCCAGCTTTGACCTCTGTTTATGTCCAACCCAACGTAACTCCAAAGTGGTAAAGTGAACTTCTATTTTACTCCCGTTCATTTTCATTTCTGTAATGATGCCACGGTTTTGCCTTTTTGTAAAAAAAAAAGCACAACAGTGGTAATGTACTTATTTCCACTGCACTTACACTTAACTTTTATGGGGGAAACACAGAATGTTGACCGTCTGAACTACTCAGAGTATGGGGTTTCAGGAATGGGAGACAGGACACCCAATCTAGTTAACTCTGAAGAGACCTCAGTGAAAACTTAAAGGTAGAGCTTATAAAATTTGCATATAGGCTAAGGTAGAAAACTGGGGGCTGGCAAACAAGAGCATCTCCTGTTTATAACAAAAATAGCTCAATGGTCAAAACACATATCATGTGAAAATCAACTTTCTTGTACATGTATTTTAAAAAATAGGATATTTTTTTATTAACAATGACTGAAACAGTAAAGCTGAAAACATTAAACTAGTATATGCTAGAGCTAAATGCCATGCATTTGAAGGAAACTTCAAGGTGATAAAGGACTTTACTTTGCTGACTAATTTGTTCCAGAAACAATGTTGCTTGATCGAAATTTATGGCAAATAAAAAAGAAATGTAGGTTCCAATAGCCGTCTCAACAGTTGCATTAATTACTTCATATCCTGAGATGTCTTATATGCATTTGATAATTCCATATGTGTGGTTATATACCTATGTATATATGTTTAAAACCTCTTATCAAACACCTAGAAATAAAACTTCTACTCTGACTTCAACCCAAAATTTTCCTTTTCTTGAACTTCAAATACATGAAAGTACAAAATGTTTATGTCTGGTTTTGATGCTTAATATAATTTCAGTGACATCCGGTTTGTTTTAGAAATTGTGTGTGTTCCATTCTGGTGTTTTTTTTTTGGGAAAATTTAAAGTGATTTATTTAGACGTTCTATATAAATCCAATATTTAATATAGTCTTTAAACATTGTCTTTTATCATAATGTGTAAGAACAATTAATGGTGATTTTTTATTTAAATATTTTATTTTATATAATTCTTACATCTTTTTTCATCTTTGAACAACGTATGCATTTTCATTTTGGTAATATGGGGCATATATGGGGATATATGGGGAATATAACCAAAATGAAAATGCATACGTGCATTGTGCAAAGATGAAAAAAAGATGTAAGAATTATATAAAATAAAATATTTAAATAAAAAAATCACCATTAATTGTTCTTACACATTATGATAAAAGACAATGTTTAAAGAATATATTAAATATTGGATTTATATAGAACGTCTAAATAAATCACTTTAAATTCTCCAAAAAAACCCAAAACAGACTGGAACACACGCAGTTTCTAAAACAAACCGGTTTTGACAGGTGAATGGATATCTGTGGGTTTGCTGTTGGGTTTTCTACTTGCTAGTGTGCCTTTACATGCATTTCTATGTCATATATATCCAGGAAAGGCACTGTGTGCATGTGTCTCTTAGCAAGTATTGGTATCATCTGAATTTCTTTGCTAAAATTGCTAGCAAGTATTCTTGCATTTTTCTAATGGATAGTTGCTGTATTTTATAAAGTACCAACTTTCAAAAAGCATTTAGCGATGAGAAGGGACTAAACTAAGAACAGGTCCTCTGGAAGCAATCTGGGCTTTACGTCTCTGCCACTTACAAGACTTGGCCTTGAGTGATTTACTTCGCTGTCTGGGACTCACTTCCTTCCCCTTTCACTAATAATAATGAAGACGGACAATCTGCACACTTCACCATGAGTTCTTGGCTTCGAGCCAATGGCCCCATTGAAAGCACTGTTCGGGGGAACAGGCGAGCATGCACAGCAAAAGCTACATGAGGCTCAAGCAAAGCAAATCTTTATCTGAAGCAAAAGCAACAAAGCAAAGCTCTGCTTGCCAAGGAGGGGACGCCAGTGAGTTGCTGGCAGTGGGACACAGGAGGCTGCTTTTATCCACTGGGGATTTGTATTAGCCGTTGTCCTCTCTTTTGGGCTCAGGGTTTGTTAGGGGTTTCTTTCACATTTTTGTTTCTTCGTAGCTGCTGTTCACTGGCCTTGATCTGTCAGGAGGACACTTTAGATGTCCGCCCCACCATCTCCCTTGGCCCACCTTCCTTATCTCCCTGCAGCTGTCTCCTGACCTTGGTCATTCCTTTACTCAACAATAGTGATATTGAAATGATGGTCAAGACTGTATCACTGCGATGCTGCGAACACTAAGTAAGTTATATAGGACCAGACTGGATTCCGTGACTAAATGTATACAAAGTACTTAGATGTCAATATTAGAAAATAAGTGAAACCGAGTTGTTATTCACTGAGAAATTATTTTAGTGGAAGAATAATATTTTAGTAGTAACTACCCATCATTGGCTCATTAAGATAGATATTCACTCATTAACCTTCGAATTAGGTAATACTTTTCCCACTGGTGTAAGAAGTTGCTTTATCATATCCCCATTTCCCATATGTAAATAAATATTTCTAAGCCTCTGCTTAATTGAACATGTGATTCTAATATTTTAATTAACATGTTCAACCTCTAATTTCACTTTGGGATACTTTATAAAAATACAAAGTGTGACCTACATGAGATAGGAAACACAGATCTCAAATATATGCATATAACTTAGTGATTACCCTGCGTCCCTTTGCAGTCATCTTCCCCTCGAATGACATAACTTCTGCCCTCAGAGATTTGCCTCATGAGAGATTAGATTACTTATTAATTGAATCATTCAGCACATGTTCTGTGTTTCTTCTTTTACTCAGCTTAAAATTTGTATGACTCTACCACAGTTCATGTAAACTCTTATTTGAGGTGATTCTGATAAGATGTTGAGCTCAGCCCACGGGGCCCTTGGGTTTCCTGAGAAGTTTCCGCCGCACTCCCCCTTTGGCTTACCCAGGAGAGGAAGACATTTGCACAGACACAGGCAGGTGACAGTTACATTTTTAAAGGACAGATTTACGAGGGAAAGGGGAAAGGAAGGCAAAGAGGCTTGTGAAAATTCTAAAAAGAAATGCTTGCATAGACATAGGCCTGCAGGATCAGGAGCTGCCTTTTGCCAGTGTAGAAACTGCTCTGATAGAGAGTTCTTCCTTCAGGGAAACGTTCATTCCTCCGCGCCGTGACTGGGTTAGTTTGTCAGGATCAGGACCCCATGATTCTCTGTAGTGGCCCTCAGTCTCCATGGCCCCACCTCTGGTCAGTGCCTACAGACATTTCCCATAGTAGTCCCTGCCTAGGGATTTTTCATTTCTATAACCGGTTTAATGACCAGGTGCGTCACTTGAACCCCCACCTTCAGTGTCTGGCCTTGTGAAGCCTCCACCCCAAGTTTTCTACTCTTGATGAAGCCTCCATCAAATCCCCCCTGACCATATCCTGCCAAAATCTTTTGGGGAGAAGAGAGAGGAAGGTCCATCTCCCATATTGCTTCAGCTAGAAGCAGGACATATGCAGTCTCTAACTACAGGTCTTGGCATGCGGTTTCCCTAATACTAGCCACTGAACTAGTGCTGCTGTTTCTGGAAGACGGCACAAGGAGAGGGGTGTCTGGGCTAGCTGTTTCTCTTGAGGACGCTGGCCCCCTTGATGAGAGGAGACGAATTTGACAATGAGGTTGAGTGTGTACAGTGTGTACAGAGGACCCCCCTCTCCGCCGTTCAAGATTTACCCGCTTCTCAGGAGGCCAGAGAGTTTCCCTTAGGCATAACAAGTAGAGGGCTGTCAGGAGGAACTTCATGGTCAAAGTTTTCAAGGGATGGATTGGTAGAGGGGGGTAAACAGTACATAAATATTAAAGATAGGAGAATTGGCTTAGGGTCTGGATTGCCCCTCACTTATTTTCTGGATGTCTGCCAGTTGGGCCATGGTCCATAATACTCTTTTGAAGAGCTATTTTCATGTAGTAAGACCAAAGAGCTATGTACATAATAGAGGTTTTAGAAATAATGTGCTGAGTGAGCAGGATTCCTTCCGTACCTCTCCTCACTGATTGCTCAAACTTGACTTCTAACACTATACTTGTATGTAGCAGTGGTGAAAGTGAACATCTTAGCATTGTACGTGATCCCAGAGGGAAAGGTTTCACACCTCAACATTGAATTATAGTTTATCTGTGTGTTTGTCATGTGTAGTCTTTATTATATTGAGGTATGTTCCATCTATCCCAACTTTTGGAGAGAGAGAGAGAGAGAGAGAGAGAGAGAGAGAGTATGTGTGTGTGTGTTTAAGCTGAAATATGTGCCTGTCCAACCTGTTATTTCTTATCAGGAGGTTAGTTTTAAAATATTAGTTACTTTTTCAATCACTACTGAAAAATTACTTGGAAGAAATGTCAAGGAAAGGGGAACTTTATTATGATGTTTGTGGTTTAGTACAGAAGAGCTCAATAAGAAATCAGTTTGAAAAATTCACATGCTCAGGGGACCTATGTATGCAGCTTGGGAATGGGTGAGACGGTGTCCGTGCATGCCATTTCTCTTTTAATGTGACACTTGGCTTTAACTGATGTATTATTGTAGAAGATGCGATTACGTGCACACATTTGTGCTTCTCGGGAAGAAAGGTAGCCATCTACTTTTCACTCTAGTTGCGTTTTCTAACATCTGCTCTTGATGTGGCCCTGTTTATGGATTTCCCCAGTGTTATAAATATGTTTGAACTCAGGCCTTAGTTTCCAGAGAAAGTGGAGAGTTGTGTCTTCTCTGTTTGTCAATAGTGATGCATATAATTAAATGAGAATGGTATTTAGAGGTAACCAATGGTATTTAAAGATAACCCAAACTGAAGGGTGTGGTTACCACCCATTTTTTTTTTTTGTTCTATTTATCTGTGATTCAGAAAAGCATACACAATAGAATAAAAAACATTAACTCCTATTACAGCAGATAGACTGCTGACTTCCTAAAGGTACTTCTTTACATTTTATTCCTTCTACCAAACCACCCACACCCATATCCCACCTGCCCCCTCCCCCATCAACTTCATCTTTTTGTCTGTTCACCCTGACAACCGTTATCATCTTACCTCTGAGTGCAAAATTTTATGTCTCCTGTTCTTTGCGTGTAATTCTTTTTTACTACATATATTCTACAGATGAGTGGGGCCTCCCAAAAATCTGTCCTTCACTTCTTGACTGATTTGACTGAAGTCAAGCCACCTCCAGACCAGTCCAAGAGCCACTATTTCATCTTTCCTCACAGCTGTTTAATGCTATCGAATGCGTGCCCCACACTTTCTCTTTCCATCATCTGTGGAAGGGTACTTGCATTGCTTCGATGACTTGGCAGTTCTCAACAGTGGTGCTCTGTACATAGGTGTCTATGGAACTTTCTGTATTGGATTTTGCCTGTTGCTTGTATAAATTCTAATAACAGTTTTGCTGGGTCAAACGGAATTTCCTTTTACTTTCTGGAGAAATCTCCATACTGCTTTCCAGATGGGCTCTGCCAGCTTACATTCCCACTAACAGAGCACAAGTTCCTTTTTTCACCATAACCTGGCCAGCATTTGTTAATGCCATTCCTTTTCCTTCTTTTATGTGGGCCATTCTCACAGGGGTGAGGGGGTATCTCAGGGTGCTTTTTATCTCTTATAGTAAGTAAGCGATGTTGCACAATCTTTCAAAAAGTCTATAGATCATCTGAATGTCTACTTTCGGGAAGTGCTGTGGGGGTGGGAGGGGGAATAAAGTTACTCATGCTCTTCTTGGCAGAAGCTGTTACCTATGAGCATGATGGATGCGCCTCATGTGCAGTTAGTGCACTTCGATGTGACTGTAAACACACACCTGGCTGTGTTCTACCTTTGCCTATGAATCATATAAAGGCTGATAGGGCCTCGGGGGGGAGATGGGGGGAACCACCACTTGTGTGCCTAGCTTCCTGTTTCATGAATTATGTATCCTTGAAGAAGTCTCTGCCCACCGTCCGTCCCATGGTTCTTCTTCAGTCTGCCAGAGTCCAGAGCGAGCCCAGCTGCCCTGGAGCATGGCCTTGTCAGGTGTCTCTGAAATCCTTGGCTCAATTTTTATTTCGCTCATTTGCTTCTTTGTTCCTGGATTATGTAGTACTTTGTACATTTTGAGGATGAACTCCTTTTCAGATGTATGGTCTGCAAATATTTTTCCCATTCTGTAGGTTGCCTTTTTATTTTGGTGGTGGTTTCTTTTGAGCTACGAAAGCATTTAAATTCTTAAATTTAATGGTAGATCTGGTTAAAAGATTAGTGCCCATTTCTGAACACAAATTTTTAAAAACATAGTTAATTGGCGTTACTCTGCAAAAATCTTTATTTCCGCCCTCCAGTTAGCGTGTCCTTACCCTCGCCAAAATAATGTCATATTTCTGATAAAGGAAAATCGTATCATATACTTTGACTTGTCACTATGTGTGTAGCCTAATATTGTAACTAATAGTAAATTTTAAGTGCTAGGAAAAATATTAAATCGCATACAAAACACTTAACATATGGATGAGGTTCTTTTTACAAGCATTACTGAAGGAATAAATTTCCTTATATTTCAATGTGATGTGTTTAATAAAAGAATGGATTTGCTAGGTCAAAATCTAATGTATTTCGTTTTTAATGGATTCTGACAAGTTGTCTTTCAAAGGTGTTATTACATTGCTGACATGTAATAGTCTCTTCTCACTTTTACCAAATCTGGTTATTTTGCTTTGAAAAAAAATGATTGCAGATGTCAAGAGTATCTCAAATCATCCGCTTATTACTTCAATGTTTTACCCTTTTCAGTGCATACGTTAATGATTTTACTTGTTTATTTGGGAACTCTAAAAGCCTGAAGTCTAAAGCGAGTTGGACTATTATGTGTCAGTGATATGTGGTCCATCCTTTAGCAATTTAAAATGTTTTCATGAAGCTTGCATTAGTTTCTTGCAAATACATAAAAGTTTGACAACATCTGTGTTAAAATAGGTTTCTGACCTATTGCTTATAATCAAATCAATAACAACAATATTAGTCTTAACCATATTTTCTGAGAAGACATATAAGCAAGTGTGTAGATTATATGTATTTGTAATGCAATCTGCTGAAAAGTTTTCGAAAGACTTCAAGTTTTTGGATAAAAGATATTCTTTCATTATAGGAGTTTAATTGAGGCATACAAATCTGAAGTATTTACTCAGTAACACTAGGAGATTTAAAATCCACTCTGAGTCAGAGTGTTGCAGTTGATCGTGTCTTCTTTCTACTTTATTCAAAACTAAAAACAGAATATGAAATGTTTCCTCCACGTGGGCTAAAATTAATTTCCTTCCTGCCTTTGCCATTTCTACTTTCCTCCTTACTACCTACCTTCTTTATTCACTTTTCTTCCTCCTTCCTTTGTCCAATGGGTAGTCCATTAATTCCTAAAAGAATGAGACTACAATTTACAATGCAAATGTCACTGTAATTACAGGTTTACAGGTTTGTATCTTACAAAGTCAGAGAAGGAGCTTTGCCAATGCTCAGGCAAGCAAGCAGTAGGAAAGTTTATTTAGGGACAGATACAGAGTAGAATTCCCAACTGCCCGCCCTCTCCCTCCCGCCCCGCCCATTGACCACTAAGTAGACTTGTGTCTAGGGGTTATAGTGTGTCTCTCTAGTCATTCTAAGGCCCCAATGGTCCTTTCTCAGTGGTTTTGTTATAGAGCAACCCCGATATTAAACGGGTTCCTGGCTGTGGGTCCTCACCCGCGCGCTTTAAAGGGACTTATGAATACTCTGCTACAGACACACACAAAAAGGTTAATAAAAAGTTTATTTACAAGAGGAAAGGAAAGAAGGAAAATGTACAACTCAGGGAGAAAATAGGGAAATAAAGTCTTTAATGCGTCCTACCCGATCCGACGACCTGGAAACCCAAAGTCACTCTCAGAGCTGGCCGGACGCTGCGAGCTGGTGGAGAGCCAAAATGGGGTCCCCCAAAGCCCACGTGTCTGCCTTTTATATCCACCTGGCTGCTTAACCCCACCCTCAGGTCCCAGCCACCTTCCCTTTGGTGGTGAAGGGATTTGGAGTTCCCAGTGTCTTTGGCTTTGACCTGGGGTGGGGGTGGAGTCCACAAAGCCTATATGGAATTTGCTTTGGCACATCCTTTTCCCCCTAACAATTCCCCCCTTTCACTTTTTGCCACCATTTCCATGGTGATGAAGATCGAATATATGGAGGTTGGGATGCAGTCTCAGATGAACATTTTTTTCAGGTTCCAGTGTGAAAGAAAACCAGTCTCTCCAGGTATTTGTCCATTGTGGAAAGCAAAAGTCCTCTACTCCAGGAAAAATAGTTCATCAGTTCAAGCCAAAAAAAAAAAAAAAAAAAAACCATCTGGAGGCATTAGTCAAAACAAGACAGCAGATATGTAAAAATCACAGGAAAAAAATCTTAAAATGGTTCAACTGATGTAAAACACAAATTTTCTCAACCTTGATCCCAAACTTTTAACAGCATAGCAAAAGTTTGCAAACTAAATCTACTTTTAAACCATTTTTCCTATTTTTGCATAAAATCACAGGGCAGAAAATCACTAACAATTTTTAGCTGGCTTTGTTGAAATACTCCATACAGGATCAGAGCGAACCGGTGGCATCCGGTCGATGTAGGCTTCAGGTATAAAGTTGGTCTCATCAGACTCCACCTGGGCTTTCCTCTTCTCGAGGGTACCAGGGCTTTTTCGTTGGCCGGGTTGTCCAGTCCTGCCAATGGAGGCAGCTTCCTCACCTTCTTTGGAGGTCTCTGGAACCCTACAAACAAGGCAAACAGGTTCTCCTCTTCTTGGTTCAGCTCTTTTTCAACTTTTTGGAAGAACTCCACACAAAGCCACACAATCAAACTCACGTCCAATTTTTTTGTTAAAACAGACAAAATCCCTATGGAAGTTATGCAAAAACAGACTCTAAGATAAGTAGCAAAAATTACTACCACTATTTGTATGCTGTGTTGGTATCAAGGGGAGAGAAAATGTGACAAGTTAGCTTTGCTGGAAAAAAAATTGCAACCTTGCTGCAGATCCTGGTTACTCAAAACAAAACAAAACAAAACAAACAAAACAAAACAAAAACTTTGTGGATTCAGGACAGAATGCATAAAAAATTACCAGTATTATGTCAAAGAAAATTTAGTAAATGTCAGGTGTATTTCCGGGTCTATTCAGTCCTTTGTAGGAAAGTTTTTTACTCTCAACTGTTCCATCAATAGGAATCTGTTGAGACCTTTTCTCCCTATATTTCCAGAAACAATTTCTGTAGATGTGAAACAATTGAATTATACAATATTACAAGGTGACAATCACCATTGAAAATTTACATACATACCCGATACTGAGAGGTTTTTCTTTTTTTTATATACACATTTTAGAAAACTACTGTTAACATTTTGTACATACCAAAGTTTTACCATTTTCCCAAGTGACAGTGCTTCCCTTCCAGTTTTACTTCATTAGGTAAAAGCCAAATAGAACAAATTCATCTAATGCCTTCCCAGGAGGAAAGGGAGAAACTTTGTGGAGTGTCTCAGGAGCTCTACTGAGGTTCCACAAAATTTCCTTGCATCAGTCAAATGACAGGCTACCAAATTTGAACTTGAATTTAGATTTCTGGGAAGCTTTGCCATAAATATCAGAAAATTAACAGAAACAACAATATTCAATCTCTATGAAGGCACCGGCTTAGTTCAGGAGCACAATGTTGACAATCAAACCATAACCTTTTGTTTTTCTCATAACTGGAGACTCTTTTTTTCCTTTCCAACGTCTATGGGCACCATGTATACCAATTTGTCAATCACTTGTGGTCAAGACGGTTAGACACAAGGACATACAGACAGACAACATATAGACACAAAGAGCTCTTTAGTTACCATTCACCACGCGTGGGATATCCCATACAACTGCAGTTTGTCTGATAGGCCAAAGTAACAATAAAAAAAAACAAGCAGAAAAAAAAAAAAACTTCAAAGTAAAAAAAAACAAAAGTTGATAGGAAATAACAAAATCAGAATTAAAAACCTTTCTATGTAAAAAAAATACTGTCAGCATATGCATGATCCTAGATGTTATTTCACATCTCCTAAACTTTGAAAGGAAGAGATTGGTTAGAGCATGGTAGTTTTTTTTTCTCAGGGTTTCTTCAGGAAAAAAAAAAAAACAAAAAAAAAAACGAGTTCTTGGCCATCCTGCAACAATAGCTGGAAAAGAAGTCAGTAACATTCAAGTTTTTTTCTGTTTCTTAAACAAATATCTCAAGTCTTCAATGGGTTCACAAGACCAATGGGACTTCGTCTGGGGGTCAGTTCCTTCTGGCGCTTTCTTAACTCTGGAATGATGTACCCAGGGTTTTATGTCTGCAAGTTTCAGAGAAGTATGTGTGCTCAGCAAAACATCATATGGACCAGTCCATTTTTCTGACAGCTGGATTTGGGCATCCCCACTCTGCCAGGTCTTCAGTAAGACCTGATCTCCAGGTTTGAAGGGATGCAATGGTTGATCAGGAGGCAAGAGATCCTTGAGTTTGCAAAGTTATGAATTACTGCCAGAACCTCCTGGATGTGTTTCACATATTGTGTGATCCGGCAATCTTGAGCTATTTCCGGACTGGCTTTCAGAACTGAGGCCTGGAAGGGTCTTCCAAACACAATCTCAAAGGGGCTTAATTGTAGCCCACTTCTAGGTGCCACTCTTATGCGGAGGAGGGCAAGGGATAGTACCTGGTCCCAACGAAGCACCTGGGGTGGGGGTGGAGTCCACAAAGCCTATATGGAATTTGCTTTGGGACATCCTTTCCCCCCTAACAGTTTCTCTCCCCCTGAGTTAATAAGCTGTGTTCAGAATTACATCCTGGTTCTCAGCTCTTATCTTAGAGGTTTTTGATCTATCTTCTTATTGCCCTTGTCCAGGAGTACCTTATTATCCCTCTTGGAATTTGCTGCCCTTGTCTCTCTCTGTATTCTCCCTAATTTCCGAGGCTCCCCTGCCCTCCACCACTCTGACCTTGGTGGCTGTCCGCCTGTCCCATTGATACAGGGCAGCAGGGGCTACTGAAACTGGCAAGGGCACTGCCCAAGTAGCTTAGCAGTCACTGTCTGAGTTCCCCACTGGCGTCCACAACTTCCCAAGCAGTCTCCAGTGTTTCCGGGTCCTAAACAAAAGCATCTAACAGGGCGTCTCCCTGCCACTGCTCTGGCAGCCGGACTCTAGGCCAGGATCCAACTCACAAAGACAGCAAGAGACACAACAGGAGACATACCCACACCTGCCGAGGTGCCCCAGCGCTGCACTGGACAAGTGACACTCAAAACAGCAGCTGCAGCGGCCCAGCCGTTACAGAGCAACCCAGATATAAAATGGGTTGCTTGACCGTTTGGTCCTCACCCGTGCGCTTAAAGGGGAGTTGTTAATGTTAAACTGTGGACACACACAAAAGGATGATAAGAGGTTTATTTACAAGAGAAGGGGAAATCGGGAAATTAATAACGCACGGAGAAAAGGAGGGAGCTAAGTTTGTAAATGCATCCTACCCGTTCCGCTGACCTGGAATCCCAATGACCTGCTGAGCTGGTGAAAAACCGAGCATGCCGTGTGGCCAAGAGCGAGACCCCTGGCCAAATGGCCAGTTACATACTCAAACAGAGAACACAGTTGCTTAACTCCGCCCTCAGGTCCTCGCAACCCTCTCTATGGTGGTCATGGGATTTGCAGTTCCCAGTGTCTTGACGAGTGGGGATGGAGTCCACAAAGCCTGTATGGAGTTTGCTCAGGACATCCTTTCCCCTAACACAGTGACCCGACAAACTGCCACGCCCGCCAGCTGGGAGGCTCCTGGCTCTGGGTCTCTGCCTTCCCTGCCAGGCTGTGGCTGCAGCAAAACCGGAAGAGTTTCAGTTGCTCAGTGCCGTGCAAAGCTTCTGATCTCTTCTCCGAGGTTGGCTGCTGGAGGCCTCCACCGTCAGAGGCCCACCAAGGCCTTCTGGAAGATCAACGGGCTGGGGGCAGAAATCGCTGACCCTGAATCTCAGGAGATCCGAAAGCGCTCTATCACAAAGTCTGAATGAATCCAACCTCTTCTGCAGGCACTTTTATTTCTTGTCAGAGTCTCCACCCCAGAATGCAGTCCTTTTTGACATTTTCCCTGAGGCTATTCATCCTCACCAGCAACCCCCTCCAGGGGGCACCACCTCTAACAGTCTAAGGCTTCAGTCACTGGTTACATACACTGTGACTCACAAGCAAATATAAAACTCTGTCTCCTAAGAACATTACAGGCTTCTGTAAGTAGGCAGCCATAAATTGCCCTTGCATGACAGTATCAAAGATACAGTATCTATTTCTCTATCTTCCTACCTATCATCTACCTATCATCTCTCTCTCTCTCTGTCCTTTCTCCATTATCTCTCGCATTTTCTCTATCATCTATCTATCTGCCTGCATATCCTTTGTCTCTGTCCATTTCTCTATCATCTCTCTGTATTTCTGTCCATCTATCATCTACTGATCTCTCTATCATTTATCTCTCTATCAATTATCTATCATCCCTCATCTGTGTATCCCTATCTATCATCTATCTCTCTATTTCTCTGTCGTCTCTCTCCCATCTTCTACCTATCATTTATCTCTCTCTGTCTCTCTATCAATATCTATTATCTATCTATCTATCTATCTATCTATCTATCTATCTATCTATCTCTATCTATGTATCACCTACGTATCATCTATCTACATCTGTCATCAAAGTATTACAATTACACAAATAACTTTTTTTTAATAAACTTGTTCACCCATTTACGTAATTTGCTCCCCTTATTTCAGGGTGTATATATTAAAGTAATATATACACATTTCTAAGGATGTATCTTTAAAATTTTTAATTTTTTTAATTGTGAAAATATATATGCAACATAAAATTACCATTTCAACCATTTAAAATTGCATGGTTTAGTTGCATTAAATGCATTTACGTTGTTATGCAACAGTCACCAGTGTTATGCTGCAAAATTGTTTTCTTCATGGAACAGTGAAACTCTAAACCTATTAAGGAATAAGTTCTTATCCTCTGTACCACCTAGCCCTTGGTATTGATGTGGTTTGAGTTAGTGCGGGGTCCTTGGGTTCACTCTGGGAAAGGTTTCTCCCGAGCTTCCCTGTCAGCGGCACGCGGCGGCGAGTTTCTCCATGAGACAGAGGCGGTCATTATAGTTAAAGGGCAGGTTTTATTAGGAAAAGGGACAGCAAAATAAAGTGCACTTGCACAGACACAAGCAGGCGGGAAGAGCTGCCCCTCTGTGGCGGCAGCCTTAGGTTTTAACATCTTCTTTTGGTAGGGAGGGGCCCATCTTTGTGAGCCATCTGTTGGTTGCTAATTTTGGATAAATATGTAGAATTTGAAAGGGACCTGAGAAGATTCTACAAGGGCTCCATCTCCATATCTATAGTCTGCTCCTAAGGACACTAGTGTCCTCTGGTGCCTGAGGATACTAGTTCCCCCAACTGTGTGGATGGTTATGCAAATCACTTCTACCCCTACCTCTTTGTGTGAGCCAGGTTTCTGGTCGTGAGGCACCTCCTTTGTAGGTTTGTTTGTTTTGTTTTTTCCTATTCCTGGCTCCATCATTGTCATTGGTGCACTTTCTGTCCCTAGAATCGTTGAGTCTGTTGAGGGGAAAATCATGGTATTAGCCAGAGAGGCAGGGGCAAAAGAGTTCAGCGGAGACAAAATGAGGAACAGAAAAGGCAGATTTGTTGAAATACCCTGCAAGGGACCAGGGGCGAGAAGGGAGGGTCTGCATGGGAAGAAGTGGCTGGGGCTTTTTGTAACCTGTTTCCTGGGCATTTCATCACTGGAGGAGTTGGTCACTGCTGTTTGCCATCTGTTGGGACATCAGGTTTCTGGGGGGAAGGGACTTCAGCACAGGAGGTGTCCTGCCTTGTTCTGTTTGCCCTGTTTCTGCCTTTCCTCCTGTTTTTGTCGGGGGTTCTCCTAACTGTCAGGCAGGTTCCCATGACAACCCTCTGGGCTCTTCTATGTTGTGTCTGCCAGCATTGTTCACCTGAGCAAAGTGCAGAGACCAAGACTTAACACTGTTAGAATTACTTCTGATATGAAGGCTTGAACACTGAAAACCCTAAAGTGACAAACAAGGCCACTATTGCCCTTGCAATTGCTCTAACTGAACTATTTCTTTCTGTTTTCGAAGTCTTAGGTATGTGGGATCACAACTAGAACTGTGAAGACTTCTGCTGGCAACACTCCACATTATTAATTAATTAATTTGGAGCTTGATTTTTCATTCTGTGGGGGGTATGGGGTGGACCCAAAACCTTGATCTTGATTTTCTTGGCCTATGGAGTATAACTTTAGTTGTACAAGATAATGTACATGGGGTAAATAATAACTGAAAGGTACAGCATGGTAAAGAAAAGGAGAGCCAGGCTAAATTTCTCAAAGGAAGGGAAAATTTATTGTGTCCCGGGCAGACCTCAGGGACCCAAGGTGGGGGTCAGTGAAGCCGCACACGTTGTCAGGGGGAAGCAGGGATTTATAGGGTGAGGAGAGGTCAGGTGGGAGACTGGGTTGTAAGGCAGGAAAAGTTTGTTGTTGGGGGGGGGGGGGGGCGGAGGAGGAGAGTGTCTTTGTCTGAATCCTCCAGGGGGGCCTCTGCATTCCTGTTCCCAGGTGGGCCACCTGGTGGGTTTTTGCATTCCGGCCTCTTGCCTGGACCTTTCATACCAGCCTTTTGTTGATAGGAAAAGGGGCGACGGTTCTTTCTTTGGCTACTTCCTGCTGAAAGGGGGCAAAGACCAAGGGGGTGACTCAGGCCTGGTTATGAGGGTCTTCTGCAGGCATGCGAGAATGTGGGTGGAGAAGGAGTTGGTTAAAAGTGGTAGGAGACCTTTCCTGAATGCGAGCCTGTATGAATTTTAGGAGGCAAGGAGGAAAAAGAAAAAAAATAAGGTTATTATTAATATTGGCCCTAAGAGTGGGAGGAGCCATGACACTATAGGATTTTGAAACCATGTCAGCGGAGAGTTGGAGCCCCTGCTTTTACTAGTGATAACATTCTTCCCTGAGGAACAGGCAGGTACCCCCCTTATTAGACGTTAACAGGCCCAGAGCCCGCCGGGTTTTGGAGAGTGACCTGTGCCAGGAGGTGACCTGTCTTTTTAATGATGGTAAAGACAGAGGTTTTTTCTAAGGAGGTATTTATTCGTTAACCGAAATGTTAGAAGCACAGGAATGAAAGCTGGCAAGGACGTCAGTTTGCTAGCAGGGGTAGCTGTGATTGGAGTCCCATAGGGGGGACTGAGAGTTGGGGAGTCTGGCAAGCAGTGTCCGTTTTCTTGGTCGTAGTGGTATTGAGATTAATTGGAACTGCCGCCAGTAGAGGCCTCTGAAGGGAAGCACCAAGGAAACAAGAGGTGTTAGTCCCAAAAGAGTCATTTAGGAAGGTTATAGCGTTTTGGATTTTGAATCCAGGTTGAGGGTGTCTCGGTTTTTTCTGATGAGGTTAGCTAATTTTATAGGACTTGTTCCGAATGGAGGATGTCCTGGGAGACTGGGACTGTGGCATTTTGTGTCGGGACATATTCCCTTGAGATGGACAGTGTGGCCGCCGGATAGGAATGGCAGCCAGTGTACTCTGCGACTTGGACTCCCTGTACCCAGCGTTGGTCCCAAGGATCTGAAATAGCATAGCTAACTTGATTCATATTGAAGCCCGTATTATGACGGACCAGAGAGAACATTTGGCCTTTGTCTGGAAGGGGCAGTGTACATGACTGGTAAGGACACCCCCCATATTTTCTATAGGTATTTTTGTGATCTAAGGTTAGTTGTGATCTAAACCTTAGTGATCTAAGGTTTGATGGTAAAGAAGCAAAACAAGGTGTTCATAGGATTATTAATCGACGAGTTAGGGTGAGAGTGATAGGTGCTGTGCATCTGGCCCGTGGGCATCCGCAGTACCCACCTAGTGGGTGGTCTCCGTGGATCCTGAGACAAAGGTCTCCCTAACTTTGAATTTCCACATACAGGACACTGAGCGAGGGGAGATTTTGACAAGAAATGCACATCCTAGTAGGACCCAGGTTATGACATACATACTGTTTGTCTTCAGGGGCACATTTGACCTGTGATTGATGGTGCCAGGAGGGGTGTCCCACAAGTTTTACCGCTGTAGGCGTGGTGAGAGTGACCGTGTGCGGACCGGTCCATGGAGGCTGCAGTGGTTTTGGTTGAAGCGATTTGAGCAGGACTTAGTCTCCCGGGTGCAGTGGTGGGGAAGGTCGATTGGAGGTCGAGATCCGAGGGAGGACTGAGTAAGTACCGGTCTGTGTGTTCCCGGAGCAGTTGCGTGAGTAGGGAGAGATCAACCCTGTCCTGGTAAGTGTCCATACAGTTGGTGAACTGCAAAAGAAGAAGGTGGGCGAACTCCCCCTTGCCGTGATACGCGAGCACAGGTTTGACGACGGGAACATATTTGTCAGATTTTTGCACTCAAGGAGGGGTGGAAGAAGAGCAGACTCAGGAATTGGCATTCATTAGGCTCATAAGTCAGAGTGATGGAGGGGACAGATGGAGAGAGAATAGGGGCAGGGTCTGCAGCAGAGTCAGTTGTGAGAGCGAAAGCCCTTGCATCCGCCTTGTTATTACCTGTGGTAACATACGAATTGTCAGTTGGTGCCCTTTACAATGGATAATGGTGACTTCAGTTGGAAGCTACAAGGCTGCTAAAAGCTTAAGGATAAGTTTAGTGTTAATGATGGGGACCCCTTGGTGGAGAAGAATCCCTTTTCCTGCCAAATTGCCGCATGACTGTGAGCAATAAGGAAGGCATATTTTGAATCCGCACAGATGTTTGCTGAGGGTAAGGGCCCTGGTTAAGTGATATGAGTTTTGCCTTTTGGGATGTGGTTCTTCCGGGCAGTTGTCGATTACCTGATTGATGGTAACAGTGGCATAGGCAGCCCTCCCGCTGACTGCGCGCATCTTCGCAAGAGCTGCCCTCTACAAACAGAGTCCAGTAGGCATGTGACAAAGGGGAGTCAGTTAGACCCAGTCTGGAGGTTTTTATTTTTCTTTTTTCCCCAGGATTTCAGGACACAAATGAGCGGCAGGAGGGGGCTGGAGACAGGCAGAAGAGCGGCTGGGTTGAGGGAATTAGACTGAGTGAGACTCACCAGAGGGTTTTCGATAAAAATATATGGAAATCTTGTGAGCGGGCAGGAGTGAGAGTGGAGAGCGAGCGGCAAGACAGGAGGACCTGAAGGCGGCGCGGGGAATGTACCTGGACAGGTCTTCCCAGAGTAAGTTTGAGGGGTTCCCGGGTGAGTAGAGCTGCTGCCGCCAGGGCTCTAGGGCAGGGTTGCCAGCCCCTGACGGTGGGATCCATCTGCTTGGAGAGATAAGCGATAGGACACAGGGCTGGCCCGAGAGGCTGGGAAAGGACGCCTGCCGCCATACCCCGATGTTCGGCTGTGAACAGGAGCAAAGGCTTTTCTGGATCAGGAAGGGTAAGGGCAGGTGCCTTAAGAAGGATATGTGTGAGTAAAAGGTAGGCCCTGTGGACCTCCCCGAGGGATTGGAGACGTCCTTCAGGGAGGCTTTTGCTGCATCATATAGTGGCTTAGCTAGGAAAGCAAAATTAGGGATCCAGTGTCGGAACAATCCAGCCAAACCTAGGAAGGAAAGGATTTGTTCTGCCGATTCAGGGAAGGGAAGGTCCTGGATCGCCTGCTTGCGGTCCACCGTCAGCTCTTTGGAGGAAGGAGTTAGTCGAAGACCCAGATAGACGACTGTGGAAACTGAGAGTTGCACTTTCCATGGGGAGACACGGTATCCTTTGGAGCACAGGAAGGCGAGGAGTTGTGCCGTGTGTTGCTGAGATTGTGCCAGAGAAGGACGGCAGAGGAGGAGTCAGCAACACACTGGAGGAGAGTGCTGGGTGGAGTGTTACATGACGAGAGATCATTAGCTAGTGCTTGACCACACGAAAAAGGGCTGTCCTGGACACCCTGAGGCAGGACTGTCCAGGCCAGTTGCTGGGAGGCTTGTATGTCCGGATCTTCCCAAGTAAAAGCAAATAGAAAATAACATTGAGGATTGAGAGGGATGGTAAAAAAAAAAAATCTTTGAGGTGAAGTACAGAGAAGTGTGTGGTGGAAGCCAGTATATGTGGTGGAAGGGTGTAGGGGTTGGCACTACAGGATGGATAGGCACCACCACTTCGTTAATGACACGAAGGTCTTGAACTAGGCGATAAGAACCATCAGGCTTTTTTAACAGGGAGGATGGGAGTATTATCGGGCAGGTTGATAGGAGTAAGGAGTCCTATTCCCAGGAGTCATTGAACGATGGGTTTGAGACCCTGACAGTGAGTGAGGCGAGATTGGAAACTGGGGGTGAGAGGGAAAAGAAGAGGGAGGTCCTTAAGGCGAATGAGGACTGGGGTACGATGGGTGGCAACAATCAGGATAGAGATATTGCAGACCGGGGGTGGACAGTGGAAGGAGAAGGCAGGACAGCGGGTAGTCCTGAGGAGGATTAGGAGATGTTTGGAGCCGTGGGAGGATGAGAGCAGCGCTAGGTTCTTGGAACCATGAGTAGTCCCGAGTGTGGTCAGGAGGTCATGACCCAGGAGCGGTGTGGGGCAAGAAGGCATGACTAGGAAAGAGCGGACCGGTGGTCCCTGAGCTGAGAAGGAAGGCCATCAACACCCATAACCAAGGCCTGAGAAGGATAAACTTGACTAGAATAGGAGGGGAGGACAGAGAAGGTAGACCCCGTGTCAACCAGAAAGGAGATGGACTTACCTGCTACCTTTCCCGTCACCCTGGGCTCCTCGAAGGTCATCGGAGTTGATGAGTCTGGGCCTCTTCAGTCCTCAGCCGCCAAACCCAAGACCGCCGGTGGCAAGAGTTGCAGGGGCTGGAAGGACTGGCCCACCACAGCCAGGCGTGGAGGGACAGTCACTTTTCCAGTGACCCTGGACGTTTCAGATGGGGCACGGTCCTGGCGGAGGGCGGGGGTTGGGGCGTACTCTGGACCAGTGGCCTTCTCGGCCACACTTGAAGCAGTCTCCCAGCGGCGGTTGGTTGGGGCCCATGGGGCCCATTGTTATCCTCTGTCGGCGCCAGGCGCTGTGGTCGGTCGTTGGAGGGGCAGGGCCTGGCTGTCTCAAGGCAGCTACTGGGGCCTGAGCTTGAAGCTCAGCCTTCTGGTGACTACGAGTTCCCTTTCTGCCCTGTCCCGTTCCTCCCGGTTGTTAAATACTGTAAAGGCCATGTTCAGCAGATCCCAGACAGGGGTTTGAGGGCTGTCCTCACCCTTCTTAAGCTGTTTTTTTTTTTTTTTTTTTTTTAATGTCTGGGGCTGACTGAAATATAAAATGGCTACTGTGGTGCCTCCAGGCGAGTCAGGGTCAAGCCTGGTATGGTGCTGGAGCGCCTCCGTCAGGCGGCTAAGGAGGACAGGAGGGTTTTTTTGAGGAACACTGGGTAATCTCTCTGAGCTTATTAAAGTTTATAGGTTTAGGCGTCGCTGCGGTTGGAGACCAGCTAGGGGACAGGTCAGAGGTCAGGATGGAAGAGAAGATAACACGCAATTATGACATGTAAGGTCATAGGCTTGGGTAAGATAATGAAATTTTTAGGTGTAGGTAGCGGGATCGTTTGTGAAAGAGCCAAGACGCTTTTCAAGTTGGGAGAGATCAGACAGAGAGAAAGGAACATGGACTCTAAATCCTCCTTCAGTCCCCACCCACTTCCCTGCAGGGAGGGAGAAGAGGATAAGCAGGACAGAGGGTGTGGTGGCTAGGAGGTGAAAAGAAAGGGGGCAGGGGCTGGATTGGGGAGCTGGAGGAGGTGAAGGCTGAGAATCTAGAGGATCAGAGAATGCAGAAGAGGGGTCCGGAGAGGGCGAAGAGTGAGAGGAGTCTCGAGACTTAGAAAGTATGGCAGGTATTTTAGGAGGGAGGGAAGGGGCGGAGCGCAAGAGAAAGACAGCCTGGCCCTAAAGGATCTCTGACCATTTTCCATTGCGGGGACAGAATTGTTTAGGTGTGTAAGGACCGAGAAGTCAAAAGTGCCATGCTCGGGCCAGTGGGAGCCATTGTCCAATTGATACTGAGGCCGTGCAGTGTTGCAGTAAAAGACGAGACGCTGAGGGCGTTCTGTGGCCTAAGTCCCAAAGGATTGAGATTTGAGAGAAGGCATCCCAGTGGGGTGGCCGGGCTTCGCTTGGAATTTGCAGACCCCATGACTAAGTCGGCTCCTTTCCCAACTAACGGGGGTGGGGCACAGAGTTAGGACGCAGCATCCCACGAACCTGATCTGGCCGTCAGGGGCGCAGGCCCCGAATCGTGGCGTCCCCCGATTTGGTCCTGGCCTTTGGAACGGGGGCAAACAAGCTAGGGGGACGTCTCCACCGCTGGGTTGTTGCCTAGGATTCGGGCACCTAGTCTGGATGGGTGTCCCCAGACCCAGGGTCTAGGTGTAATGGGAGTTGGCTGATGTGGGCCCATGGTTTACCGGAACAGCCAGCCGAGGAGGTGGGGGTTAGGAGAGGAGCCGAATAGCCAGAGGCGAGGGCCTCCCAGGAAGGAGGGTCAGGCAGGTGACTTACCCCAAGGATTAAGGCCGGTGGTGGGTGTGAGGCGTCTGCAATGGAGAGGAGAGGTCCCAGGGACGAGAAGGCGGCCCCTGCGCCAGGGGACACAGCCTTCCTGGGTTTCGGCACCATGATGAAAGGTTTGGCGCGGTAAAGAAAAGGAGAGCCAGGCTAACTTTCTCAAAGGAAGGGAAAATTTACTGTGCCCCGGGCGGACCTCACGGACTCAAGATGGGGGTCAGTGAAGCCGTACACGTTGTCAGGGGGAAGCAGGGTTTTATAGGGTGAGGAGAAGTCAGGTGGGAGACTGGGTTGTACGGCAGGAAAAAGTTTGTTGGGCGGGGGCAGTTTCTTTGTCTGAATCCTCCAGGCGGGCCTCTGCTTTCCTGTTTCCAGGTAGGCCACCTGGTGGGTTTTTGCATTCCGGCCCCCTGCATGGACCTTTCCATAACTAAGAGAATAGTCTGTGTCTATGTGTTTTGCGTGTGTTTTTATTTCCCTTTATTTCTAATTGTCTTGGCCTCTAGACATTGTAACGTTGGCACAGAAGGTGGCTGTACTCATTTTGACCTAGGAGTTATAATGGATACTGATAGGAGCACTTCTAGCAAATATGATCGGATCCGGGATAATATTTGGTTAATGTGAGCTAACTTGGAATTTAATGGTTTTTTGGGAAATATGTAAATGTGATTTTTTTTCCATATTGTTTATGGCAAGGCTTTCCCGAAATGTAAATTGAAGGGAAATTTATTTGGTAGTCTTCCATTTGATTGATCCAAAGAAATTTTGTGGAACTCCAGTAGGGCTCCTGATACATTCCATGAAGATTTTCCATTTCCTTGTGGGAAAGACATTAGGTGAATCTGACCTATTTGGTATTTACCTGGAAAACTGAAACTTAATGGGACACATTGTCACTTGGGAGAAATGTATGACTATGGCTTAAACATAAATGTTAATGTTGGTATTCTAAATTTGTATGAAATCTTCAAGTATCTGACGTGTAAATTGTCGATTTTGATTGTTGTTGTCCAGCAGTATTGTTCCTATGTCTATAATTTGGCATCTGCAAAAATTGCTCTGGAGAAATTAATGGAAGTGAGACTGTAACAGGGGGGTCCCCAGGAAAGGGGGAGGTTCCAGGTTTCCTGCCCCACCCAAAGGGAGGGTGGAGCTGAGCAGGGAGAGAAGAAACTGCAGAGGAGACTGAGGGAGGAAGGAAGCAGGAAGGAGCCAGAAGGAGACCTGGAGGAGGCACGTGGAGCCGAGACACACGTGGAGAAACTGTGCTGCCTTTTGGTCGTGGACTGGCAGACACCGATGTGGGTGAGAGACCCGTGGGGAGGTGACAATGGCGGGTTTTGTCTTGATTTTGATTTTGCTCTTTTCAGACTTGTCCCAGATTTGTCTGGTTGTTTATGGTCTTTTTCTGTGGGTTCCCACCTGAAGATGCTTTAGACCTGTGGCAGGCTTTGGGGCCTTGCTCTGGGTCAGTCCTGCTTGGGTGGACTTTTACCCACGAGGGGACGGGTGACTTTGGGTGCTTGATTTAGGAACTATGTTCTTTGCCTTTCCTGTATTATTATTCGAATACTAATTGTATTTGAAAGGTTTGGCGCGGTAAAGGAAAGGAGAGCCAGGCTAAGTTTCTCAAAGGAAGGGAAAATTTATTGCGCCCCGGGCGGACCTCATGGACCCAAGGTGGGGGGTCCGTGAAGCCATGCCTGTTATGGGGAGAGATGTCCCTTTTATAGGGTGAGGGGAGGTGAGGCAGGAAAACCGGGTTGGTGGGAAGCGGGGTGGCGGGGGCAGGTTTAGGCTGAACAAAGTTGTTTTCCATGGAGCCGAGTTGTTTTTCTCCTGTGTATGGCTTCAGTTTCGGTTTGATGGTATCAGTGGTCCTGGTGTCAGGACCATCTTGTCTTTTTCTACGAGGGCTTCCTCATTCTTGGCCCCTGCATCAAGACCTTTCAGTTTTAAAGTTCCTTCTCAGTAAAGTCTCATTTGTTTTGTGTTCATGCAGCGGATGGCAGAAACTATTTAGAGCGGGCATGTTTGTGGGGTCTGGGGTGCCCCTCTCCCTGCACTGTAACAAGATCTCAATTCATTTGAATGGATGCAATGTGGAACTGAAAACTGCATACAAAGGACTGGGTGGACTTTTGAAAACGAACATGATTATTGGCAAGTTTTTGTTTGACATAATACAGTTGTTGTTTGTTCTGTTTTGACTGGTGATGATATGCAGCAACGTTACATTTTTGTGAACAGAAGTACCTTGTGTTTACCTCTGGCCTTGATACTGACATAGCATGGAGAAAAATGGCAATCATTTTTTTACTACTCGCGACAATGGGCCTTTTTTGGCCCAATTTCAACAGGAAATTTTGAGTCCTTAACCTAGAGAACTGGAAACATGTTTCATTGCATGGCTTTCATTGAATTTATTCCAGGAGTTGAATACAAGCTGAACCAAGAAGAGGAGCTACAAGCTCTTACAAGCTCTACTTTGCTTGTAAGGGTCCAGAGACCTCCAACTAAGGTGGGAAAGCTCGCCTCCACTGGCAAGATTGGACAACCCCCAGGAAAACACCTGGGAAACTCGAGAAGAAGAAACCCCAGGGGGAATCTGGCAAGCCTGTGGCCTTGATCCTGAGGCCTGCATGGACTGGATGTTGAGAGCTCAGTCAGATCCCATATGGAGCATTTCAGCAAGGTCAGCTAAATTGTTGCTTGGCTATTCTGCCCTGGGACTTTTTGCAAATAAAAACCAAACAAACATTTATAGTAAGTGGGCAGGTTTGGGGTCCTGGATTACCCCTCACCCCTGCCCTGTAACAGGAGAAGTGGAGATAGGCAGAGGAGGTGACCCTGTATCCAACAAGAAGGTGATCTCATTGTCTGCTACTTCTAGGGTCATCTGAGGCTTGTCTACAGAGATAGTAAGCAGAGGAGCCTGCCTCACCCCTGGGCTTCTTCAGAGGGGGTCTTGTCCTTCTGCACCAGTTCTTTATAGTCAGTGACCATAGCCAGAGGCAACTGATGGTTATTTTTCCTTCCCATCTGGCCCATGGTTTGGCCTAGCCCCCTCCCTCTCTCAAGATTGGGAGAGTCCCTTTTCCATTGCCCTGTGCACATCCCCTTAGGATACGCTCAGCTAAAGTAGCCCAGTTCCTGGTGGAGCAAACCGGCTAGGGGCCTTTAAGAGGTTGAGTTCCTGGATGCATTGGGTGTCTCTGAGGTGGCAGGGACTGTGAATGGCCACCACCATACATTGACTCTTACTTTCTTGTTCTTTTCCCCTCTAGCTGAGGGAGGCAAGCTTCCCCACCTTTGTTGGAAGTCTCTGGACCCTAAAGCAAAATGGACCATTCTCCTCCTTGGAATTTCAATCAAAGCCAGGCATTGAAACGTGTTTCCAGTTTTCTAGATGGTCTCTTCCAGCTTCACTGATCTCTTCCTGTAAGTGGAGACACCTTGAAGGTGTCCAGAAGTGTGGGGAAAGGGGCCTGAGGCCCTTGATCCAGCCTCTGGAGCTTGTACCTGATGTCAAAGCAAAACTGGATAATGAAATGAACTGCCGGCATGGCTTGGGTCCAGATTAGCGTGCTTTATCATGACTTTAGCAACACTAGCCTGAAATATGTAGACTTTTCACTGGGCTCCTGAGTAATCTTCCTCAGCTTGTCATAATTGACTGACTTGACAGTGGCCTTCTGCATGCACAGAAGGAGGCAGGTGGTTATACGGTCTTGAGAGGTTAGACCCTGATAAAAAGATAAGGACTAGGGCCCATGACAGGAGATATAACAGGAGGGGTGGGGACTTGGACCCTGGAAGACATGGGACCCTGAGAGCTGTAACAAGAGAGGAAAGTCATCAACAAGAAATGCCCTTGACACTATCACCAGTTAGGCTAGGGCACTGGCTATGGTTGAACAATCAAGAAACGGAACGATCACCACAGCTTATGCCCCTAGGCCCAAAGCTTGAGCATAACTATAAAAGCCCCGAAGCCGTCTTCACCAGTGGCAACTCATTCGGGACCCATCCCGTGTGGGCTTGTTTGGAAGCTGATTTTGCTGCTTATCTGTCCTTGATAAATCTCAAGCCTGCTTGCTGCTGGCAGGACTTAGCTTGTTTCTTTAACTCTTGCAGCTTTGCTCCCAGGAGCTGGCCTGTGTCTTTATTTTACTTTAATTAATTATTTTTTTTTGCTCAGTTTGCTTGCTTACTGCTGTTCGAATGTGGGGATTCAATTCTTTGTTACACCAGCGTCAGCTCCTGCTTGGGTCTGTTTCATAAACCCAGTGTCAGTTCCTGCTTGGGTTTATCCCGCTTGGTTTTATCCCTGCTTTCATGACCAGGTCTCAGCCTGACGTCCCTAATGATGGTCAGTGTTAGCAACTTAGTTTTTAAGGATCTTTTTATGTTTTAACTACACAGAAGTGAAAAGGTCAAGGGAGGCCGGCAAGGGCACCACACCTAGGACGGGAATAATCTGCACATGCACACTAGCACTCTGTGACCGATGATCTGTGTTCTTCAAACCACAATGCTTGCTTTGACCTGGGATTCCTGCCCTAATGATGCCCCAGTGAGCATGAGGCATTGACACCCTCTCCCAACCCCCGAGAAATTAACCAAGCAGGCTGCATGTACCAGGTTCAAGATAACCGCGTGGCTGATAAGAGATCTGGGGGCTGAACGTGAGCAATACCAAGGACGTCAACTGTGGCGGGCTGTTCTGGTGGGCTCTTTGTGTATGGCTGCTTCTGTTCCACTCACTGCTCAACAGCCAGCCAGAGGTGAGCTAGCAGGACGGTTTCTTCAGGGTGATGTCGCCACCGTTCTCAGATTGCTGGCCAGCTACCTAAGTGAACATGCTGCTTTAGATTTCTTCCTGTCTCTGCTCCCTGGCATCTGCAGTGACAGGCAGCAGGGCCCTGCATTTCCAGTAATAATCTAAGCTCTCTATGTATTAGGTATATGCCTAAGCTCCCCATTCTGTGGCATTGGTTATATGACTGCCTCTATCCCAATACCACATTGTTGATTACTTTACCTTTGTAGAGAAATTTAAAATCAGTTTAAAATTGAGTCTTTCAACTTTATTGCTTGTTTGGGTGCGTGGAGTCCCTTGAGAATTTACCTGATTTTTCTAAAGGGCTTGTTTTTTTCTGTAAAAATCAAGATTTTGATTGTGATAACACTGAATCAATGGATCGGTTTTGTGATCCATATTAGTCCATATACTTGTGTAATCGGTAACAATCGTAATCATTCATGATTAAAATCTGCATAGTACACACCTACACGCAGGGCAGCTAATAGTGAAGTGTAACGGCACTATTAGAAGACAATGATGTGTGTGCCCTGGGTGTACATTCCAAGGAACAGCTTATCTTTGTTTATGCTAAATGGCCCGGTTTATTTGTAGCTTTCTTTGGAGAGTTTGAGTGCTTTGTTGTTTGGGGGCTACCTAGACCACCATCTTGCTAATACCCCACAACAATGCTCATGTAGTGAATATTTCAATGTAGTTATTGTATTCTTAAGCTCGAATACATATGTTCTACTTCTTTATAATGCTCTTATTTGTTGCATCATTTTTATAAACTCCTGCAATATCTTTTGATGGTCGTCTTGAATTATTTGTTAGATAATTCACGTGACTGTTTTATCTAGCGTGGGTTTCTGAAGGGTTTTTGTCGTTGTTGGTGCCAGATTGGGTCATGTTTTCCTTTGATATTTCCCCCCATGTTTCTTGTGGCTTTGTGTTAGAGTACATGACTAAGACAAAAACAGCCCTTTATTCTGGTCTCCACAAATTGACTGTAGATAGGGAAAGACATTTACTTTTATGGCCTGGATGTACAAATCCCAATTATAGGGATTTGCTGGTCTTTTTTCCTAAGGAGCTTACAGTCTCTTTTTACCTTTGATGTCAACTTATACCAGTTGTCAAGTTATACCAGTTTCTCTGTAAACTTCCCAGCCTTCCCTTGTTTTCACCTGTTCCTAAGCTTCAAGAACACTCTGAGTCTTGTCATTGCTCTGAATTCTGTAGGACCAAAACTAGTCCTTTGGGTAGACATTCCAAAATTTGGAATTCTGGATGTCTACTTCCCTTCTTTCCTTCTGCAGGCACAAGCTGGCATTCAGTATTTTTATCCACTTACTTCGCACTGAATCTGGAAGGAGGAGTATGGCCAGACCGTTGTTGCTCTTGTCATTTTGATCAGGCCATACTATCTGATGAAGCTCTCCAGAAAGTCAGAATGTTGGGTTTCATTCTCTCTTTTCCACTCTGGAAAGAACTAATGGATCAAGGTTTTGGAGCAGCTCTGGAATCCAAGGATCCCAGGCAGGCTCTTTCTTGGTCCTGTGTTCGGTGAGGAAGGAATTCAATGAGGAGACCAAAGTCAGAGAAAAGCAAGCGACTTATTGCTAGACAGGAGGAAGGACAGGGACACTCTCCCAGTGGAGAGGGGTCCTGAGCGGGTCGCCACTGAGGGGGTGAAAAGTAGGTATTTACATGGGTGCACAGCACACCGTGAGGACCAGACCATTTTTTTTCTTTTTTTTTTTTCAGATTCATTTATTTATTCAAGCACTGGGTACAGTCGGAAGGGTGGGAGGGTGAGAGAATTCACCAGAGCCAGAGTGGGGAGCAGAACAGGCAGACAGACGGAGCACACGGCTGAGGGCTGAGGAGAGCAGCGGGCGCGGCAGGAGAGGTCTGCGCGCCATGTGGGACCCTCCTCCAGTGGCCGGGGATCGAACCGGCACTGCAGAGGCTGCGGGCAGCCTCGCAGCCCAGCGCTCAACCGCTGGGGAGGCCCCAGACCATTTTTCTGATGGTTGAGTCTGGGCATCCCCACTTTGTCAGGTGTTAAGTAAGACCTGATCACCTGATCTGAATGGATGCAACAGAGCTCTGCAACATTCTGTGCATTGCCAAAACCTCCTGAATGTGTTTCCATACTGCTTGACCCTGCACGCCTGTTCAGTTTCTGGTGTGGCATTCAAGACTGAGGCCTGGAAAGATCTCCCAAGAATAATTTCAAAGGGGCTTACTTGTAGCCCCCTCTAGGTGCCACTCTGATGTGCAGGAGGGCACAGTCTTCTTCAGCATGTGATTCCTTTTCTCTGTCTCACCGGAAGATTGTGATGTCCAGCAACACGTGGTTTCCAAGTTATTTGTAAGGCAACCCTTACAAAGGGTTGGAATTATTTCTGAAGAGAGTTGGAATTATTTCCCAACGAGGAATTATTTCCTTTAACAACTGTTAAATTTTGCCACCTCTGAAGCCTTTTCTCTCCTATTGGGAGGTTCTCCAACCCATCTCAGACGGTGTCTACAAATGCTAGTCGATACTTAATATTGCCAGTCATCCTGAACACCTGTGTAAACTCCACTTGCCAGTCCTCAAAAGGGCGCTTGTCCTGATATTGTGCCCCAGCGTCTTTTTGGTGCAGGTCAGTCTAGGATTATTCTTGGCATGGCTCTGGCAAGCTTGTGGGATCCGTCCAGCTACATGGTGCAAATCGGGGCCCTTTGAATAAGGGATTCCCTCAGTGTGTGGATTCCAGCAAGGCGTCTCTCCGTAGTGGGATCCCTCATGCAGAGGGATCCCCGTTCATGGGCCCTTTCCACCTCCTCTGTAGTGTATGTGGGGACAGACGGAGATAAGTCCATGCAGGGCTGAGTGGCCCCTGGAGAGCGGGATCAGCTGTTCTGTTGCCCTCTGTCAGTTAGATCCGTCTCTTTGGTGGCCAGTGCAAGGCATCACTGCTCCAGCGTTACTGCCTCACGTAATGCCAGGAACTCTCCTTACATATTGCCAGATGTAAGGAGTCCCCTCTCTTTCCGAATGGACCTGTGTGCTGAGGATAAGGAAAGTATAACAGCATAAACACTGGCTCTCTTACCTTCAGAGAGTTCCAGGGCTGCGGTCAAGGATATGTTGGTTCAGCTTCCTGTGCAACAGCCCGTAGGAAGGGCCTCCCCCACAGATAGTCTGAAGTGTCATCCCTGCATGTCCCTGGCCCATGTAGCTGCCCCCATCTGTACACAGCCTCTGGCTTCAGCCCTGGTTGCAGTCTGAGCATTGTTGAGCTGACGATGTTACTCAAAATAGAGTTGTTTTAAAGATTGTATTAATTAACTCTAGAAAGGGTTTGGTATACTTCCTGGAGAGTAAGCAGAATACTAATGTTTAATGCCATATTATTTCTAAAAACCCAGGAGGGAATGCTCCTTAATGTATGTAATGATGCCAACATTACCCTCATGCTAAAGCCGGACAAAGACAACACAAGGCAGGAAACCTATTTTCCAATAGCCATGAATAATACCGACATAAAATCTACAATGAAATACAAGCAAATTCAATTCAATAATCCATTTTAAGGATTATACACCATGATCAAGGGGTATTTATCCCAGGGAGGCAAAGGTGCGTACACATAAATCAACCAGCGAAATATGTTACTTCAACAAGAGAAAAAACTGTTCATAATATCAATAGGGACAGAGAAATTATTTGCTAAGATTTAGCACCCATTCACGATAAAAAATCTCAAAGCAATGTGGGGTAGAAGGACCATACTTTGAGAAAGTAAAATTCATAGATCACAGCCAATATAATACTCATCGTGAAAAACTGAAAAGCTCTCCTTTTATTTATTTATTTTTTTAGATTTATTCTGTTTATTTATGCATGCAAGAGCTGGGGTGTAGGCCAGAGGTGTGGGGCAAGGGAAAGTGAGAGGACACACCAGAGACATTTGGGGAGCAGAACAGACGGATCCACTGAAAGACACTGCTGAGGGGAGCAGCCGGGAGACAGGAGAGGTCTCTGTGCCGTGTGGGTCACCTCTCTGGCTGGGGAGCCAACTCATGCCTCAGCGGCTGGCATAGCTTGAAGGTGCTGAGACTTTACCCCCTGAGTCACCAGGGAGCCCCCTCCGAGGCTTTCCTTTTAATATCAGGAATGAGACAAGAATACCTACTGCCACCACTTCATTTTAATGTAGTATTAGTGGTTAAAACCTAGAGAAGTCAGACGACAACCAGAAACAAAAGGAATATAGATTAGAGAAGAAGTGACATTATCATTATTTGCAGACGATAGCATATATAGAAAACTGGACTCTTCCTAAAGCCTGTTAGAAATCATGAATGAACACAGCAAAGTGGCAGGTTACAAATATCTGCTACATTTTCATATGCAAGCAGTGTTTGTGATTAAAAAAAAAAAAAGAAATTCAGAAAGTAATTTTGCATTCACAGTTGCATCAAAGTGAATCAGATACTTAGGAGTTAACCTAACCAAAGAGGTGAAGGATTAACACAGTAAAAACTGAAAGGTTTGTCAAGGGATATGATCATCATATAGGGAGATGGAAAGATTTGCCATGCTCATGCATGGGGAGGATCAATGTAGTCAACATGACTATCCTACCAAAAGAGTTACATAAATTTAATGCAATGTGTATTCAATACTAACAATATTCTTCAAATAAATTAAACAATACATATTAAAATTTACATGAAACCATAACATAACTTCAATAGTGAGAGTAACCCTTAGGGAAAAAAAAGGAGAAAAGTGGATGCCTCATGTTACCTGTATTTAAACTATACAGCAGGATCATTAAAACAGTGTGATATGGACATAAAAATAGACACATCGATAACGGACCAGACCTAAAAGACCAAAAATAAATCCATGTATATTACAATACATAGTTGCCTATTTAATTATATAATTAATATATAATACAGCAATTACAAGCATACAATGGGGAAATGCAAGTCTCTTCCAACATCTGATCTAGGAAAACTGGATGGACACAATGTCAAACATGTGAAACAGTGAAGATGGCTCATTCTCAACTCTGTGCACAAAGACAAATCAAACTGGATTAAAGATTTAGATATAAGAACTGCAGTGAATAAAATATACAGGAAGATGGCAATAGTTTCCTGACATCAGTGTAAAGGACTCAGCTCATATGGAAAGAGAAATAAAAGCAGAAATAAACAACTGGGATAATCTGAAACTAAAAAGCTTTTACTTTTATTTTATTTTATATATTTTTTACATCATTTTTCATTTTTGCACAATGTACGCATTTTCATCTTGGTTATAGTCCCCATACAATTCCCACCCCCCAGCCTTGTTTTGATCCTACTCCCTCCTCCCCCCACCCCCTGTTGAATGTCTCTGGTTTGTAGTTGCTTGTTGATTCTGATGTTGATTTTGATTTTATTATAATTAGTCTTTTTCCTGGCCCCTTATTTAGGTTTTCTAAATTCCTGCTATGAGTGAGACTGTTAGGAGAAAAAGATGTCCTAAAGCTATTTCCATACAGGCTTTGTGGACTCCACACCTCGCTCCAAATCCCATCACCACCAAAGGGAAGGTGGCTGGGACCTGAGGGTGGGGTTAAGCAGCCAAGTTTGGTATAAAGCCAGACAGGTGGGCTTTGGAGGGGATCCCCAATTTTGGCTCTCCGCCAGCTCGCAGCGCCCGGCCAGCTCTGAGAGTGCTTTTGGGTTTCCAGGTCGGCGGATCGGGTAGGACGCATTAAAGACTTTATTTCCCTGTTTTCTCCCTGAGTTGTGCATTTCCTTATTTCCTTTTCCCTTGTAAATAAACCTTTTATTAACCTTTTGTGTATGCCTGTAGTAGAGTTTTAGTTAAGTCCCTTTTAAGCGCGCGGGTGAGGACCCACAGCCAGGCAACCCGTTCAATATTGGGACTGCCCTATAATAGTTTGGCACCCAACGTGGTTTCCAAGCTTCACCGGTGGTTGACTAGCCCAAAGTAATTTTTCTTGCGTTGGTCACCATAAAGCGCACTAGGTCTGCAGGACTCACAGTGAAAATCTTTGTTTCACGTCTTGAAAAGTCTGTTTTTTTTCCCCTCGCATACGGCTCTCGTGGGTGTGGTTTTGACCCAAACGCGGCCTCAACCATGAACTTAAGCGGTTTTATCCCTAACTTGAGTTCTTTCAGTTTTTTCCCGGCCTTGAATTTAAGTGGTCTTTTTCCGTTAAATAATACCACCAGGGCCTCCCCGGTGGCGCGGCGGTTGAGCGCTGGGTTACGAAGCTGCCTGCAGCCTCTATAGCGCCGGTTCGATCCCCGGCTGCTCCCCGGCCACCGGAGGAAGGTGCCACATGGCGCGCAGACCTCTCCTGCCGCCCGCTGCTCCCCTCAGCAGTGTACTTTGGTCCTTCTGCCTGCTCTGCTCCCCGCTCTGGCCCTGGTGAATTCTCTCACCCTCCCGCGCTTCTGACTGTACCCAGTGCATGTATAAACAAAACAAACAAACAAATAAATAAATAAATAAAAACATGCCTCCATTTAAAAAAAAAAAATACCACCAGTTTGATAAGTGTAAATAATTGGATTAAACCTAGTGTATGGCACATGATTTTACTTCTGTATACATATGTGGGTGGTTTACAAGCCATCCCTTTGCAGTCTGTGCTTCTGGGTGTTTTTTTTGGTAATGTGCATAGGCGCCATTTGCTACATTCTTGTTTTTATGAGAGGCAGAGGTTCTACTTCACATACTGAGAATGTGCTGCAACAAATTAATGCTCTTAACTTAGCTATGCAACAACAAAATCAGACTTTTGAGTCAGCTTTTAAAAGCATGCAGGATCAAGTGCAACAACAAAATCAGGCTTTTGATTTAACTATTAAGAGTATAAGGGATGAAAACCGTAACGTTTTTGAGTCAGCTTTTAAAAAAGCATGCAGTATCAAGTGCAACAACAAAATCAGGCTTTTGATTTAACTATTAACTATTAAAGTATTAGGGTATTAAGAGTATTAGGGATGAAAACCATAACGTTTTTGAGTCAGCTTTTAAAAGCATGCAGGACCAGATGCAGGCCGCCCTCCATAAACTGGATATGGCGGAGGCTCACCTAATGGTGCAGAGAAGAGATAAACCTCCTCCTTCCCATGAGGACTGCAGAAGTGCGGAGTTAGAAGAGGAGGAGTATCATTTGCTAAAAACCTTAAACACATCGGGACAAAGGCCTTCTCCACGTGAAGAGGCCCCTCCCGTGCAGACTCCTGAGGCTTCACAGCCTCCATTGCCCTCTGGGGAGGAAACTAAAATGGCATCTCCTCCCCACACTAGAAGCAGAACCCATTTTGGCAGGAAGGATCACCCTGAGGCAGGACAGTTTCCTCTTTGCCAGTTGCCGATGGGTGGCTTGAATAAACAGGGGCAACCTGCTGGGTACTTTTGGTCGCACCATCCCTTTAGCACTGGGGACCTCCTAAATTGGAGGAACTCTGTTCCCCCGTACCGGCAGGCTCCTAAGAGGATGGCGAACTTGTTTGCCTCCATCTTCATCTCCCACCGCCCTAACTGGGCAGATATACAGTCAATGTTACGTACTTTACTAGGTCTAGATGAGCGGAGGATGGTAGTGAGGAAAGCCAGGGAGGAGACTGACCATCTCTGCCAACAGGACAGCCAATCCCCAGAGCCAGAGATTGCTGTCCCAGAGGAAGATCCTGGATGGGACCCCAGCGATGGAGGAATGGCGAAGTTGGATCTATATAAAAAATGTTTATTGGTAGGACTGGAGCAGGGAATCCCCAAACAAAAAAATTTTAACAAAATATTAGAACTTGCACAAGGGGCTAATGAGGATCCATCAGAGTTCCTTGAGAGGATTATTCAGACGTATGCAAACCACACGGATATAAATCCAGATACCCCAGAAAATGCTCGTTTGATCACTATGGTGTTCATCACAAATAGTGCTCCAGACATAAGGAGAAAGTTAGCAAAGGTAGACGGCGTCACAGAGATGAGTCCGTCCCAGGTAGAGGACTTAGCATTCAAGGTTTATAATAATAGAAAGGACAGGAGAGAGGACAGGAGACCCAAGCCTGCGACCGTTTTCATACAAAGAGAGCACAGGACAGGGTTTCGGGGAAACAGTAATGGACAGAGACGTGAACCCCTAGGAAGAGATCAGTGTGCTTTCTGTAGGGAAGAGGGACATTGGAAGTACAGTTGTCCCAGGTTACAGGGAAGCGGCAGACACAGTAATTACAGAAGGCAGCATAGAAGACTGAGGACAGAACGATAGGAGGATTCCCGTAGGGGTTACAGGAGGGAATATAGGAGGAGTACACAGAACCAGGAACCAAGGAGAGAGGAAGGAAGACAAATGTTAGCACAGAGTAGAGGCTCAGATGATGACAGGGAATATGGACGGAGAAGGAATCGAGAGCCCCGCACAGAGGACAGGAGACCAGTGATAGCACAGAGTAGGGTCTCAGGTGAAGATAGGAGGGAATATAGACAGAGTAGAAGGACGCTGGAGCCAAGTGTGGAGGAAAGGAGACAAATGACAGTTCATGGAGAAGGTTCAGATGAAGAACAGGGGTGCCCGGGGCTCCACTAGATCTTTAGCCCATTAAAATAACCCCCTCGGAGCCCCGGGTAACCCTCGCTGTGGGGGATCGTCTGATTGATTTCTTGGTGGACACTGGAGCGACATACTCAGTTTTAAATTCGAAATTAACTAAAATGAGCAAAGAGACTGCAGCAGTCACTGGGATTACGGGGAGGCCACGACAGAAACTCTTCCTACAACCTTTGGAGTACCGGCTGGGCACCACACAGCTCCGGCACAGCTTCCTGTACATGGAAGAGTGTCCAATCCCTCTACGTGGTCGTGACCTTTTAAGTAAGCGCAACGCACGAATTATATTCTCACCCAAAAATCAGAGGCTTCACCTACAGTTTCCTCCAGAGCATGCTCTGCGGTTCCAGATGTTACTTACTCAAGATGCTCCACCAAAAGGTGATATTTTAACTCCAGAAATTGTTGAAAGAGTAGGTAAATGAGTATGGGCTGATGGTACCCCAGGACATGCGAAAAATGCAGAGCCTGTAAAGATAGAAGTGATAGAGGGGAGCAGAACCCCGAGAAGGAAACAACACCCCTTAAAGGAGGAGGCCTTGAGGGGAATTGAGCCAGTATTGAAAAGGTTCCTTCAACCTGGACTCATTCGGCCCTGCTGTTCACCTTACAAAACTCCGATTCTGCCAGTGAAGAAACCCCATACAGGTGAGTACTGTTTTGTCCAAGATTTAAGGGCTATTAATGATATTGTTCAGGATTTACATCCCACTGTGCCTAATCCGTACACCCTATTAACCACCATACCTGGTGACTTTGGGTGGTTTTTGGTATTAGACCTGAAGGATGCCTTTTTCTGTATCCCAACAGATGTCCAGGATCAACAGCTTTTTGCCTTTGAGTGGCAGGACCCTAAGTCCAAGAGCACTCTCCAGTATTGCTGGACTGTGCTTCCACAGGGGTTTAAGAATTCCCCAACTATTTTTGGGGAAATACTGGCCAGGGATCTCAGGAAGGTTCAACTAAACCAGGGTGTCTTATTGCAATATGTAGATGATTTATTGATTGCAAGTCCAGACTACGAATCTTGTCTGGAAAATACCATAGTGGTACTGAACCACCTGGCAGAATGTGGCTACAAGGTGTCACCTAACGAGGCACAGAAATGCAAACAAACTGTGACATAGTTGGGGTTTGAAATTAAGAAAGGCAGACAGAGCCTGATGACGGGAAGAAAAGAGGTAATTTCAGCCCTTTAGAGTCCCCAGCAACTGGGACAGTAGCATGGATTTTTGGGTATGGCTGGGTTTTGTAGGATTTGGATTCCTAATTTTGGACTAATAGCAAAACCCTTATATGATGCTCTCAAAGGCCTGGACTCTGAACCTTTGTCTTGGACTCCAGAATGTCAAAAGGCTTTCGATGAAATAAAAGTAAAGTTGATCTCAGCACCAGCATTAGGGCTTCCAGATCTTAGGAAGCCATTCACATGTAATGTACATGAGAGACAGGGGGTTGGCCTAGGAGTGCTGATCCAATTGTTGGGGCCAGAAATGCAGCCCATAGCATATCTGTCCAAACAACTGGACCACACCACAAAGGGATGGCCTCCATGTTTCCGTGCTGTGGCTGACACTTGTGACCTCCTATACAAGGCAGAGTGCGTGTGCCACATCAGGTCTTGACGTTGCTGGAACAGAAGGGTGGACTTTGGTTAACCACTGGGCAAATGGGAAAATATCAAGCAGCTCTGTTGGACAACCCTAATGTGAAACTGCAGGTTTCTAATTCCCTGAATCCTGCCACATGCTCCAAGCAATGCAGACAGATCTGAGGATGACACTTTAATCCATAACTGTTTAGAAACCACAGTCATAGTATATGCCAGCCGACCAGATCTAACTGACCAGCCTCTGCCAGATCCAGAGTGGGAGCTATTTACAGATGGCAGCAGCTTCATGGATCAAGGCTGTCGATGTGCGGGATATGCAGTGGTGACACTCCAGAATACCGTGGAAGCCAAGGCTCTTCCGGCAGGTACATCAGCACAGAAAGCTGAATTAATAGCCCTGACCCATGCCTTGGAACTCTCAAAAGGTAAAAGAGTCAATATATTTACTGACTCAAAATACTCTTTTATGATTCTCCACATGCATGGGGCCATTTGGAAGGAGCGGGGACTTCTTACTGCTAGTAACAAGGATGTCAAACACCCATTAGAAATCCTGGCCTTGCTAAAGACAGTAGCTTTACCATCACCTGTTGCCGTGATGCACTGCCCTGGCCACCAAAACGATGGATCTGACATGGCAAAGGGCAACAGGGCAGCTGATGGGGTGGCTAAGGCCGCTGCCCGCTCTGCCCTCCAGGGTGCACTCATCGCTCTGGTGGACCTGACTCAGTATGCTCCTGAATACACCCAGCAGGATGAGGAGAGAGCTCATGCATGGCGATTTACTGAGTTTGACCCCAGCTCTACTTGGAGAGTAAACTCCCATGGGATGATACTCCTCCCGGTGGCCCTGGTATATCCGGTGCTAAAACATCTTCACGAAGGATCTCACTATGGGAGAGATTCCTTATTAGAAACAGTGCGCCCATATTTGAAGGGACCATATTTGCATAGAATAGCACAACGGATCACCCGAGGTTGTCAACTATGTGCCAGGAATAACCCCAAGACTGACTCCCACCCTAAAGCCATTGGGGTTCAATATCGAGGCAAGTGCCCTTTTGAGGACTGGCAGGTGGACTTTACACAAATGCCTAGAACAACAGGCAACTTCAAATACCTATTGGTTTTTGTGGATACGTTCTCGGGATGGGTGGAAGCATTTCCCACAAAGACGGAAAGTCTTCCGAGGTTGCAAAACATCTGCTGAAGGAGATAATTCCTCGCTTTGGGTTGCCTGACTCTATCCAGAGTGATAATGGGCCAGCATTTGTCTCTGATGTTTCTCATGCAGTAAGCAGTGCGTTACAGATCAACTGGAAATTGCATGCTGCATGGAGACCGCAGTCTTCTGGACAAACGGAGAAAATGAACCACAGCTTAAAGAAAACCTTGACAAAACTGTGCCAAGAAACACAGCTTCATTGGGACCAGGTACTAACCCTTGCTCTCCTCTGCATAAGAGTGGCACCCAGAAGTGGGTTACAATTAAGCCCCTTTGAGATAGTGTTTGGAAGACCCTTCCAGGCCTCAGTTCTGAAAGCCAGTCCGGAAATAGCTCAAGATTGCCGGATTACACGATAAGTGAAACACATCCAGGAGGTTCTGGCGGTAATTCACAACTCTGCAACCTCGAGGATCTCTATGCCTCCTGATCAACCATTGCATCCCTTCAGTGCGGCAGCCTATGCCGCTGAACGCCAGTGACCTTACTGGAAAGAGGGAGGCTTTCACTCAAACACATAGTACATCTGAGTGAATAAGACCCCCTTCCGGTTTTGGCTCTTGGTGAAGAAGTTCAACTTATTAAGAGACAAATGTCAACTCGTTGCCATGTTCAATTTCATTTTATCTGTGTGACCCCTAAGGTCTACAATTCTTCTCTAAATTGGAATCTGACAAAGAATCATTTATTGGGCGTTTGGCAGGACAATGATATTTCTCATGATATTTCCTCTTTGCAATCTGAGATTTCTGTTATCAGTCATTCTCATCTCTCTGAACCTTCAATTTCTTCCTTTGCTCAATGCTTTGCTGAGTCCCTGCAGTCTCTCACTCCGTCACACTGGCTTCATTTTCTGGCTCCTTTTGGCGTTCTTGCTCTAATGGTTCTTGGTCTTTGTGCGTGTTTTCCCATTTTTTCTTGCCTTTTGGTGAAGATGATTTTTGGATTGAAACGTGACATGCACGCCATGCAGCTTAAACTTAAAAACAAAGGGGGAACTGCGGCAGCCTCTGCCGCTGAACGCCAGTGACCTTACTGGAAAGAGGGAGGCTTTCACTCAAACACATAGTACATCTGAGTGAATAAGACCCCCTTCCCCTGTGCGCTGGACTGGACAGTCAATGATGGGTAAGATCGGGGGCAGACTAAAGAAGGCACTGGCCAGCCGTATGTCTGTGACTCCTGACGACCTAAGACAGGCGCATTCCCGAGGGGCTTCATATTAATAATCTGTGGCGTTCAAATTACACAAATGGCTAAAGGCCTGTAAGCCTAATCCAGGCATTAAGCCCGCAGTAAAAAACCCCTTCTTTTGGCTGAGACCATGGCTGCTGCAGAGCGTCGCCTTCAAATAAGCTGATGGAGTCACCAACAAAACGGGTTTAACTATTAACCCGTTGGTCATTGTTCCTGCACAAGAAGTACCATAGCAACCAGTCTATAATCATACTATTTTCTTACCTACTTTACTTTTTCTATATATGTGTAAAATCAGTTTCAGGAAATGCATGATGAAGAAAATAGCGTGTGGTAAAAGTAGTCTCGGAATAATCATAATGCTTCTCACATGAGTCAAAACCACAAAAATTAAATGCTTACATAGAAAAAACATTGTTCGTGATCACTGAAAGTAAAATATAACAGTAGTTAAATATGAATACTTTCTGAATATTAGCGGCATTGGGAAAGAAACAAGAAAAACTAACTTAAGAAATGCTGTTCTGTATAATCAAAAATAATTGTGTAGATTTAGATTCCTGTAATCAGAACCTTGCGATTGTTTAGTGTATCATGCCGTGGAACATCAATCACATGTTTCTGAATGATGAAGTAGATGTCTTAGGTATTACTAAACATCTCATGCTGAGAAAAAATTAACTTGTATGAAATCATCCATTGTTAAAAAAAAGGTATAAAAGTGTATAATGATTTTGAGCACATTGCATTCAGATCTTCACTCTTGAAGTGTGTCTGCCTGTCATTTCTGCGCTGAATCCTTGACCGCCTAGCTCATCCCTGGGTCTCTCTCATCCCTGGGTCAGCCTTGCTAATCTGCCACTGTGCTGGTCGGCGGCACTTCAGATCTGGAGATCAGGTCTTACTGAAGACCTGTCAGAGTGGGGAATGCCCAAATCCAGCTGTCAGAAAAATGGACTGGTCCATATGATGTTTTGCTGAGCACACATATTTCTCTGAAACTTGCAGACATAAAACCCTGGGTACATCATTCCAGAGTTAAGAAAGCGCCAGGAGGAACTGACCGAGAGACGAAGTCCCACTGGTCTTGTGAACCCATTGAGGATTTGAGATATTTGTTTAAGAAACAGAAAAAAAACTTGAACGTTACTGACTTCTTTTCCAGTTATTGTTGCAGGATACCCAAGGACTCATTTTTTTTTCTGAAGAAACCCTGAGGGGGAAAACAAAACAAAACAAAACAAAACTAACATGCTCTAACCAATCCTCTTCCTTTCAAAGTTTAGGAGACGTGAAATAACATCTAGGATCATGCATATGCTGGCAGTATTTTTTTTTTTTTTACATAGAAATGTTTTCAATCTTGATTTTGTTATTTCCTTTTAACTTTGAGGTTTTTTTTCTCTGCTTGTTTTTTTTTGTTGTTTTTTTTTTTGTTTTGTTTTTTTGTTACTTTGGCCTATGCTGCAGTTGTATGAGATATCCCACGTGTGATAAATGGTAACTAAGAGTTCTTTGTGTCCATATGTTGTCTGTCTGAATGTCCTTGTGTCTAACAGTCTTGGCCTCCAGTGATTGACAAATTGGTATATATGGTGCCCATAGACGTTGGAAAAAAAAAAAAAGTCTCCAGTTATGAGAAAAACTAAAGGTTATGGTTTGATTGTCAACATTGTGCTCCTGAACTAAGCCGGTGGCTTCATAGAGATTGAATATTGTTGTTTCTGTTATTTTTCTGGTATTTACGGCAAAGCGTCCCAGAAATCTAAATTCAAGTTCAAATTTGGTAGCCTGTCATTTGGCTGATGCAAGGAAATTTTGTGGAACCTCAGTAGAGCTCCTGAGACACTCCACAGGGTTTCTCCCTTTCCTCTGGGAAAGGCATTAGATAAATTTGTTCTATTTGGCTTTTACCTAATTAAGTAAAAACTGGAAGGGAAGCACTGTCACTAGGAAAATGGTAAAACTTTGGCAGGTACAGAAATGTTAACACCGGTTTCCTAAAATGTGTATAAAACCCCTCAGTACCTGATATGTATGTAAATTATCAATGGTGATTGTCGCCTTGTAATATCGTATACTTCGATTGTTTATTGACAGAAATTGTTTCTGGAAAAAAACAGGAAAAAGACCTCAACAGATTCCTATTGATGGAACTGTTGAGAGTACAAATTTCTTACATAGGACTGAATATACCTGATATTTACTAAGTTTTCTTTGACATAATACTGGTAATTTTTTTTGCATTTTGTTCTGAATCTACAAAGTTTTCTTGTTTTGCTGACCAGCATCTGCAGCAAAGTTGCAATCTTTTCTTTTTCCAGCAAAGCTAACTTGTGTTTGCATTTTCTCTCCCCTTGATACCAACACACCATAAAAATAGTGGTAGTAATCTTTTACTACTTATCTCAACGTCTGTTTTTGCATAACTTCCATAGGGATTTTGTCTTCTGCTTAAACTAAAAATTGGACATGAGTTTCATTGGGCGGCTTTGAGAGGAGTTCTTCCAGAAAGTTGAAACAGAGCTAAACCAAGAAGAGGAGAGCCTGTTGCTTTGTTCGTAGGGTTCCAGAGACCTCTAAAGAAGGTGAGGAAGCTGCTTCCATTGGCAGGACTGGACAACCCGGCCAACGAAAAAGCCCTGGTACCCTCGAAAAGAGGAAAGCCCAGGTTGAGTCTGATGAGACCAACTTTGTTCCTGAAGCCTACATCGACCGGATGCCACCGGTTCATTCTGATCCTATATGGAGTATTCCAACAAAGCCAGCTAAAAAAATTGCTGTTTAGTTATTTCTGCCCTGTGATTTTATGCAAAAATAGGAAAAATGGTTTAAAAGTAGATTTAGTTTGCAAACTTTTGCTATGCTGTTAAAAGTTTGGGATCAAGGTTGAGAAAATTTGTGTTTTCATCAGTTGAACCATTTTAAGATTTTTTTCCCTGTGATTTTTGACATATCCGCTGTCTTGTTTTGGCTAATGCCTCCAGATTTTTTTTTTTTTTTTGGCTTGAACTGATGAACTGTTTTCCCAGGAATAGAGGACTTTTGCTTTCCACAATGGAAAACTACCTGGAGGGACTGGCTTTCTTTCACACTGGAACCTGGTAAAAAAAGGTTCATCTGAGACTGCATCCCAACATCCATATATTCGTTCTTCATCACCATGGAAATGGTGGCAAAAAGTGAAAGGGGGGAATAGTTAGGGGGAAAAGGATGTCCTAAAGCTAATTCCATACAGGCTTTCTGGACTCCACCCCCCCGCTCCAAATCCCATCACCACCAAAGGGAAGGTGGCTGGGACTTGAGGGTGGGGTTAAGCAGCCAAGTTTGGTATAAAGCCAGACAGGTGGGCTTTGGAGGGGATCCCCCATTTTGGCGCTCCGCCAGCTTGCAGCGCATCAGGCCAGCTCTGAGAGTGCCTTTGGGTTTCCAGATCGGCGGATCGGGTAGGACGCATTAAAGACTTTATTTCCCCGTTTTCTCCCTGAGTTGCACATTTCCTTATTTCCTTTTCCCTTGTAAATAAACCTTTTATTAACCTTTTGTGTATGCCTGTAGTGGAGTATTAGTAAGTTCCTTTCAAGCGCGCAGGTGAGGACCCACAGCCAGGCAACCCATTCAATATCGGGGCTGCCCTATAACAAGACCATCCGGTATTTTTCTTTTTTCTTTCTGGCTCATTTCACTAAGTATGATCCTGTCCAGCTCCATCCATGTTGCTGCAAATGGCATGAGTTTATCTTTTTTGAGTGCTGAGTAATAGAACGTTGTGTGTAAGTACCACATCTTCTTGATCCAGTCATCTATTTTTGGGCATTTGGGTTGTGCAACTAAAAAGTTTTTAGACAGCAAGAGGAAATATAAGTATACTTAAAAGCTCCTACTGAATGAGAAAAATAAATAACTGACAAGGGGTCAGTACTCAAGATATAATTAAAGAAAAAAACAAACTCATTGAGTTTAACAATTAGGGGAAAAAAAGATTAATAAAGGGCAGCAGGTCTGAACAGAAGACAATTCGCCATAGAGGTTATCCAGAAGGCCAATAGGTACATGACAAAACCTCATCATCACCATGATAAGGGAGATACACACAATGCCTTATCATCTCACACCTCTGAGAATAGCATCTATTAAAAAGGCCGCCCACAAGAAGAATTAGAGAGGACGGGGAGAAAGAGAAACCCTACTGTGTTATTCTTTGGAGATGTAAATTGGCATTGGAGAGTGATTTGGATTTAGCTTTTTAAAATAAAATCACCCATTATATATGACCCAGCAATCCCACCCTTAGGTATCTCTCCAAAGAACATAAAACCATGTACTCACAAAAGTGTAATTCTCTACAGTTTTCATTGCCACAATGTTTATAATAAGTAGGGCATGGAGGCAGTCTCCTTGCCCCACTGATGGAGGATTGGATCAAGAAGAGGTTTACACAACCTGGAACATTGGAATCCACACAATGAAACATCATTCAGCTATAAGCATAGATAAAAGGAATGAAGAAGATTATGTATACTCTAGCCAGTCAGGAAGACCAAAAGCAGATACTGGATGTTTACACAGTGGACACTTCAATGAAGCAAAATGCTTATTAAAAACTAGAGAAAGTTAACAAAGAAAGAAATTGAGGTTCCCCACTTCCTTATTACAAAAGTAAGGGGGAGGGAGAAAGGATTAAAGGGGTAAAACATATAAAAATGGGAGTTAGAAAGCCGTCTCTGGATTTTTCCAAAAAAAAACAAATAGGTGAATGTGTCTATGGCGTTTCTGTGGACTGAAGATAATACAGGACACAGGAACATAATCAGCTAGACAAATTTTCAGCATCTTCAAGAGCTGCACAGTCTTCAGCCATGTAAGGATGCACAATTGTGCCCTGCCCACAGATTCACCCTTCTGATATTGTATTTCCCTACTCCTGGTCCAGAAGATCCTGGGGTTCTTTTTCTCCCTCCCCCTACATGGTGGATTCCAACAGCCTTTTTCCTGCCACAGCCGTGATGACCATGGAAGCGCAGGGCATACTGCTGATTGACTATCTCTTCCTTTCTTCTTCCTTTTCTCTCCGCTGATCCTTCGCCTCTTGTCACCCCCAGGGAACATTGTGTGTCCAAAGCTGTTGACTTTCCTGCTGCATCTGTATCTACATGAGCCCTGGAGTTTAACCTTCATCAAATTTAGTCACTTGCAGGATGCTACATGATGGTTCAAGTGTTTTATCAGGCTTGAACTCCTTCCCCCCGTCCCCAAAAAGATACAGCTTTGTCTTGTACTCATCCCTATTGCCTGATTCTTACGGACACATTATCTGTTCTACAGACTCGTTTTCCATCCCCCCCGGCCTTCTTCTTCTATGTGGATCCTCATTATCTCTTCCTACCCTGTTGGATGTTGGCCTGCATCTTTTTGCTGCTGCTACCTTGTTATCCTTACACTAGCTATCGAAAGAAAGAGGCTTACTGTGCTGGTCAGAATAGGGAGGGCCTCGATCAAGCTGCAGTTTGTCAAGGTTTTAAATGACCAGGACTCTATTACTTCCATTATCCTCTTAATCTGTCAGTTCTCATCTCCTGCTCTACTCCCTACATTTCACTCTTTTACTCTAGCATGTTCTTATTGATTTTTTTTTTTTTTTTTAACTCTCCTCGGCATTCCAGGGACACTTAGCCTTAAAATCTGGGAAATTGTTTTTCCCAAGTTGTAACACACTTCTCTAGTTTTATGTATCTGTCTCATCTATCATCTGTTTACTATCTATCTTCCTATCTATGTATGTATGATCTATCTACCTATCCATCTCTTTGTCTATCCATCCACCCATCTCTTTAATGTGTCTGTCTATCTGTCTATCATTTATCTGTCATCTATATCATCTGTTCCTGACCTTTGCTAAGAATATCCTCTTAAGTAATGTTGACCTGATAACAATTCATATTCTTTATTGCCTATCCTCGGTTTGATGTCATCTCCAGCATAAATTTCTTGTTAGCAAGCTACTATCCTAACATGCTTATAGTCACACTAAAAGAATACTGAAAGAATAAGATAAATAAAAACACTGTTTTGTGTGTTCTCCTTAAAATTCCTTTTAAGAGGGCTAGTCTCGCTACCATATTAGTAAAAGAACTCCAAAAACTCACGGAGAAAAGAGGCAATCCAGTAGAAAAATGGACTAAAAGCATGATGTGTATTCACAAAGAGAAACTATTAAAGGCCTTTAAATGTAGAAACATGCCCAATTTTCACTCCTCCTAAGAAAAGCACAAAATGACAGTTTGGTAACATTCTAATTCTTTTTTTTTTTTTTTCAGCATGTAATCCCCTTTTCAGTGGTCTAAGGTGTCACCTTCTTGGAGGACAAAAGGACAAGGGGGGTGTGTATGAAAAACCTTTGGAGATATGGAGTCAGTAGCTTTGCCTTTTTTTTTTTATAATAAATTTTATTTTTATATTCCCCATACAATTGCAACCCCCCCATTCACCTCAATCCCTCCCCTCCCGCCCCCCCCCCCCCCAAAATTGTCTCTGGTTCATAGTTTTTTGTTGATTTTGATTTTCACTTTCTTACAGTTATTCATTTTCCTGGTCCCTTATTTAAGTTTTCTAGATTCCTGCTATGAGTGAGACCATCCGGTATTTTTCTTTTTCTTTTTGGCTTATTTCACTGAGCATGATCCCTTCCAGCGCCATCCATGTTGCTGCAAATTGCATGTGTTTATCTTTTTTGAATGCTGAGTAATATTCCATGGTGTATATGGACCACATCTTCTTGATCCAGTCATCTATTTTTGGGCATTTGGCCTGTTTCCAAAGCTTAGCCATTGTAAACAGTGCTGCTATAAACATAGGTGTGCAGGTGCTCTTTGGAATTGATGTTTCTGTGTCCTTTGGGTAAATACCTAGGAGTGGAATTGCTGGATCCTATGGAAGCTCTATGTTTAGTAGGTCAAGAAATCTCCACACAGCTCTCCATAGTGGTTGGACCAGTTTGCACTCCCACCAACAGTGCAGGAGAGTTCCTTTTTCTGCACAATCTCGCCAACATTTGTTGTTGCTAGTTTTTTTTTTAATATGTGCCATTCTCACTGGTGTAAGATGGTATCTCATGGTAGTTTAGATTTGCATTTCCCTGATGACAAGTGATGTTGAACATTTTTTCATATGCCTGTTAGCCATTTGCATTTCCTCTTCAGAGAAGTTTTTTTTTAGCTCTTCTGCCCATTTTTTGACTGGGTTATTTTCTTTGTTGTTGTTGAGTCTCATCAGCTCTTTGCAGATTTTTGTGATCAGTCCTTTATCATTAGTGTTGGGTGCAAAAATGTTCTCCCAGTCAGTGGGGTTTCTCTTTGTTTTTGTTATTGTCTCTTTTGCTGTGCAGAAGCTCTTTAATTTGATGTAGTCCCAGCTGTTTATCTTTGCCTTCACTATCACTGCTTTGGGTGATGTATCTGTAAAGATATCTTTGATGTGCAAATCACGTAGTGTTTCGCCTATATTTCCTTCTAAATATTTTATGGTTTCAGGTCTTATGTCTAGTTCTTTAATCCATTTTGAGTTGATTTTTGTGTATGATGTGAGGTTGTGGTCAAGCTTCATTCTTTTGCATGTAGCAGCCCAGTTTTCCCAGCACCATTTATTGAACAAACTTTCTTTGCTCCAATGCATAGTCTTTGCTCCCTTGTCAAAGATTAGTTGACCATAAATCTGTGGGTTTATTTCTGGATTTTCTATTCGATTCCATTGGTCTGTATGTCAGTTCTTGTTCCAATACCATGCAGTTTTGATGATTATGGCTTTGTAGTATAGTTTGAAGTCTGGGCGTGTGATGCCTCCATTCCCTTCTTTCTTTTTCAGGAGAACTTTGGCAATTCGGGGTTTTTTGTGATTCCATATGAATTTCATCAATAATTGTTCTATTTCTTTGAAGAATGACATTGAAATTTTGATTGGAATAGCATTGAATCTGTAGATTGCTTTTGGTAGGATGGCCATTTTAATAACGTTTATTCTTCCAATCCATGAGCAGGGGATGTCTTTCCATTTCTTTGTGTCTTCTTCTATTTCTTTTAACAGTGTTTTATAGTTTTCTTTGTATAGGTCCTTTACCTCTTTTGTTAGATTTATTCCCAAACATTTGATTTTTTTTGTTTCAATAATAAAAGGGATGGTTATTTATGGACTCAAAAAGCTTGGCTGCTGATAACGCCATCCTAAGATGTACTTCATGTGTGTTGGTGCTGAGATGTGTGGTAACAGTCTCTACAGAGGAAGCTTTGGACATACATACATGCATACATACATAGATAGACAGACAGACAGATAGATAGATAGATAGATAGATAGATAGATAGATAGATAGATAGCAATATTACATATAGAACTTATGTGAGAGAAAGATTAACTTCAAATGACTTCTAATTGTAAGTTCCACTTTTTTTTCCTTACTAATTTTGCTTGCCTATCAATAGGCATTTGCAGCATCTCTTCCTGCCACTGAAATGTCTTCCACTGAAACACCTCTCTATCTGACTGCAACATGCCTCTTCAGGTCAATCATACCTGATTCTGTCTTCTCCCTAGCATTTACACATATTTATCTATGATAAGAGATGTCCATACGGACAGACAGACACTCTTACACACATTTTAATCTATTAAACTACTTGGAAATAAATAACATGTATGAAAATACATAGCTTCTCTATAATGCATATAATGCATGCACATATAAAATTACACAGGATAAATAAAACTATCTATTGGCCTCAAAACCAATGCTGTGTTCTCCAGATAAAAGTCATACTTACGGCTATAGACAATTAATTAATAGGTCACCCACAGATTCTAGGATGGTGCCCTAGTTCAGTTGTATCTTTCTGAGGCTCCCCAACCAATATTGCCCCAAGAACTAGGCATAGAATTCTTACACCGTGCAGAAGCATTGGCCAGCGGTATTGTAAAGTGCTCTTGGACTGCAACTCAAAGGCAAAAACTTGCTGACGCCTGATATCTATGGGATGCTGAAAAAAAAAATCCTTGAAGTGCAGCACAGACTGCCAGCCCAAATCCCCATTATGGCAGTTAGCAAAGTATAAGAATTTGACACAGTTGGATATGTGTCCTGGACAAGTTCCCCAGTAGCCCTCAGATCCTGCAAAAGTTGTATTCATTTGCGTGGAGTTGCTTTATGATAAAATCAGAGGTTTGTAGGGAGAGTAACAGGGCAAAAAGAAGAAATTTTTTCTTTCTCCGACAGGAGACATTTTTCTCCTAAGTTCCCCCTCAAAGCCTCCTCTTTGGGGCCCTGCTCCCTTCCACCAGCTCTGTTTTCACAGACTCTGCATTTTTGGCATATCCTGGACAGCCATCAGCCCAAAATATAGTACTAACCCTTTCATAGATTTCTGGGCTTGTGTTTTACCTTCCGGTGGGTCATCCTGAGTACCATCAGCTATTGCAAGGCATGTTCTGTGGCACCCTTAGGGCAACCAGTGCCCCTCCGGTGAAAAAATATTCTGTCCCTTGTTTGCTAAGGAGATCATGACCAGGGTGTGGAATTGGACTTCTGTGTACAGGAAACTGTGTGCAGGTTTGCACTCAAAGGTTGTAGGAAGGCTTTCTGTTGTGGGCTTCCCATAGCCACAGTGAATGGCACAGTTTCTTGCTGATCCAAGCTACCTTAAAGATAAAACTGAATAGGTCATGCCAGTGTCCACTGAAAAGCCAATCAAACTCTCCCCCTTGTTAAGACTTACCGGGGATCCATGCCGGTTTCAGATCAAGGGGAATCCCGGGGCCCCCACGACTCCTCATTCTGGACTACCGGCGTTACCTTTCTTTCCTCTCTCTTTGCCCCTTCAGGCCTTTTCCTGTATTCTGCCCTACAAAGATTTTCCAAGACCCCACCCTGTGGGGGTGTCATATGCTTACCTTTGCTTCTTCACTTTCTCATTCATGCTTCCCTTTCTCGCTTACAGCCTCAACGTGGGACTCCTGTTCTTTCAGTGACCTTCTTCCGTACAATATGGTTCTTCCTTGGAGGTTCTCTCATCCTCCTGTGTCTCCTTGTCCCTTCTCTCTTCCTCCTGAATGCTGTCCTGTCTCCCTCCCTACAATACTGATACAGGTATACCATATGTTCCCTTCCCTCTCTTCCATTATAGAGCCTAAAGCTTATTTCCACCAGTTGGGAAGGACTCATCTCTACAGCATCCTCTGTTTTGGTTTACTTCCTCCTTACATCTGGGGTACTGATATCTTATATCCGCGCAAAGAATGTCATGTTAGTCATCCAAGCATTTTCTGGAGCATCAAGATTCACGTTAGGGTAGGCACCATACATTTTCATAATACTTTCACAGAACTCTAGCAGATCCTCAACCTTTTGCTGAAGCTCTTTCCAAAGCACGTTGCTCAGAATTCCCTGCCCTGGTCCTACTAATAGGTGTCCTGACAGTGCCCTTGCCTGGCCCCCTCACTGGGGTCCCAGTAGGGTCTACAACTGGGACAGATTCCTCTGGTCTGGGTTTCCAGACCCTCCTGGTGGAGATGATGAGCTTCTTCACTAGCCTTCCCTAAACCAACTCTCCAAATTAACATCAAATGCTAATTATATATTTTGCATAGAATGTATGTCCACCCAAGTAGGCCAATGGCAGGCAAAAATAGTTACAAACAAATTGTCTATCCTTTTAGGGTCCCGCTTGAGTGGACAGAGAGTGTTTCTCCAATCCGGGACTTTCCCAGTGATAAACAGACTATATGGCCAATGAAATCAATCAGGCTGACCCTGTTTGTCCAATCCCCCCATCGGAAATTGAAAACAGTAAGCTGATTTGCACCAGGGCAGCTCCTTTATTCAAATTGGGTGCCCAGTCCAATATGTAGGAGGAGAAGCTATTCCAGTATTATTCTGGGGTGGGGTGTGTGTGCGTGAGTGTGTGTGTGTGTGTGTAAGGGATTGTGCGACTTTGGAGGGTTCCGCAGCTGGCCCAGAGGGGACACTGGAGTTCGGGGAGGGATTCTCGACTCTTGGGTTAAAGGCCCTCAGTAAGTTTGGTCCTCTTCCCAACCTCCCCCATTACAATGATCAAGGTAAGGAGAAGGTCTCTCCCCTTGTTTTCTCTGTCCTGTGAATCGGTCCTCTGTGTTTTCCAAACATAACTTATGGAGGGCAAGCAGAATCTTCTCTTGCAGACTCCACTGAAGTGGAAGGCTCAATTCCCCTTGAGCCAATAAGGAAACTATAGAAAATACAGACACGTACCCTTGAAAATACCCCCAGAATCAAAATCCTAAATTAGAGATTGTAAATGAAACCAATATACATGCCCATTGAATCTCAAAAAAATAAAATACGTAAATAACTTGTTTACATACACTGAACCTCATCAGGTTCATCAAAGCAAACTCAGAAGGAGAAAAGCAGGAGTAGAAGGGTACAGGAAGAAGAAGAAGAAGAATGTGGAAAAGAGGAAGAAGGCAAAGCTAGCCACCTAAATTGAAGGTTAAACCCATGTCTATTCAAAAATTAATATAAAGTAGAGCCAGAGAAATCCTACCACAGGCCTAGAAATTGCAGTGCATTTGTGGTCAACACCAGAACGAGACCCTTGAGCTGGTCAACTGTGGGTTTTGGGCCCTATATTTTGTGCCATGCGGAAATCACACAAAACAACTATATTTTATACCCCAGATATAACCCAAAAGTTGCTGAGGAAAGGGCTTTCTCATTCCAATGAGAGCCTGGAGCTGGAAGCACACCTGTCAGGCTTGGCTAACCAGGAGGCGGCTTGCAGAGGCAGCAGGAGGTCAAAGCAAGCTGTGCTGCAGAGGCAGCAGTGATTGGCAGCGGGAGGTGATTGCAGATGGCACCAGCAGAGGCAGGTGACACCAGAGGCAGCAACTGTGTATGGAATGCCACTGAGGGAAGCAGCACAGGAAATAAGAGTGGCAATCTGTGATCAGAATTATTAAGATCAGGAGACAGAAACCAAAGGTCATTATCCCCCCCTGAACCCCCAAGCTGATTGCCCGAGTGAGTGCGCCACCTCAGCTTTTAAAGAATCCCGTTTAAGGATCCCTCAGCTCCCTTCTAGCTCCCAACAGCCTCAACTTGCTTTCTCTGCTCAGGAAAGGGGGGTTAGGTGCCTGGCAGCACAGCTTGGCAGGGGGGAGGTTCAGGGATAAGGGAGCAGCCCTGCTGCACCTGGGATAAGTTTCCAGCAAGAGCTCAAAGTAGGTTCCTCTCATAAGACTATCAACACAAAAGGGGCAGTATAAACTACATATAAAAATATTTGTTAAATACATTTGAAATTGAGCTAACACAAATCTGAACTAGATTGTCATAAATCAAGAAAAAAAAAAAAAGATGCTAATTGTAATTCCCCGAGCAAGCACTAAAAATTAGCAAGAGTGCAATAACAATGTAATTAAATGGATACACTAGATGAACTCCAGGTAAAAGACAGATTAGCAGAATGGGTTTTTAAAAGCATGACCCACCTACGCAAATGTCAAGAGTCAAGCAGGTTTTTAAGGAAAAACGATGAAAAGATGCCAGGGTAGCTATGCCATAGTGGACAAAAGAGACCTGGAGTAGGCTATTGTGTGTTGAAGAAGGTCATCAATTTATTTAAGAAAGGTTAGAATTATATGTTCCCCGAAGAACCAAGTCCAAGTTCCCGAGTCACAATTGATAGAATTGGAGAGAGAAATAGGCAGTTCAACAATATTGTCAGTAAATAATAGAAGAAAATATCACTGAGTAATCGGGAGGTCTAAACAACACTACAAAGCAATTAGACTTGTCAGACATCTACAGAAAACTCCACCAATAACTGCAGGACCGATTCCTCTCAAACACACAAGGACATTCTCAAGTACAGGGCATACAACATGATTCAGTAATTTTCAATGAAGTGAAGTCATTATCACATGTATTGTTGTCCGGAATGAGAGAAACCTTGAAGGAAATTTGGGGAGTTTGTAAGTAACCAATGAGTCAAACATAAATCACAAGAGAAAGCAGAAAATACTTTGAGATGAATGAGACTGAAAACACAACAGGGCAAAACAGGGTACAACAGAAGTAAAGCTCAGAGAAAATGTATTGCCCTAAATATCTATATAAGAAGGAAGACGTTACCTTCAAAACGTTCAATAGGCTAATGTGTCATCTGGAGAAATTAGAGGTGAAAAAATCGAAAGGAAATATAAAGAAATAGAAAAAGAACATAGAAAATCTGCAAAAAAGCAAAAGTTGACTCCTTGCAAAAAGCAAAAGGTAAACACCAACTATTGTACAAAAATGAACAAAATATAAACTGCATATGGAAATAAACAAAACTGGCAGATTTTAACTAACTGAACAAGAAAAGCAAGGGACGCAGCTGTGTAATAAAGTGCAGAGTCGAAATTAGTAATCGAACTTTTGAAAAGTCTGGGACCAGATGATCCTGCTGGTGAATTGTTCCAAATGTTTTCCCGAGGACAGCAAAGGCAATATGCATGAGGTACAGGGTCTGTCATGTGGCAGAAATCATCGTAGCTGATCTTTCATTATCACTAAGCAGATTACTATGGCACTAATAGCATAGCCAAAGCTTTGTTATGTAATTGTATCTCTGGTGACTTGATGTGCACTTTTATTTCATGGGAATTGGTAGCATTAGCATTTTGCTTGTCCAGTGTCACTGTTTAGGCAGTGAGCATCAGGTCATTATCCCCCCAGCTGATTGACATAATGATTTTGAAATAACTGGAGGTTTCTGTGGTGGTGCCGGGGGTATGCTGAACGACAGTTTTACGTAGTCATAAAATATGTATCAGCATGCATAATACTTACAGCGTTATTAAATTCAGCCGTGGTGTTTAGTACATGCATGCCACTGGTGCAGACTTCTAGATAATGTTGGCTTTTTCATGCTACTAATTTCAAATTTCGATCCAGATTTTTGTTATTATAGCTTTACAGAAGAAGAAACTGAAGTGCTGGTTCCGAATCAAATGCTAAGTGTGAGAGTGTGGAATGAAAAGTAGGTAGGCTTGACAGCAGATTCGAAGTTTTAACCGTTTCAGTTGCGGGTTATTTTAACGTTATGAGCAGTTCTGAATCCTGGTTTTGGCGCCGTCTGGCTGTACTGAAAGCCTGTTTTTCTAGCAGAGTGCCGCTGAGTTCTCCACCACGTAAATGTCATATGTAATTCGGCTGTGCAAAGGGTGACCTTGATTTACTGAGATGATTTTCTCTCTTTTTAGAGTCATTCACTCATGGATCTGGTTTTGCAGTTCTGCTGAGTGCAACCAGCAGGTGGAGATGTACCCCTTGCGCACAAGAGCTGGCAACGTCATAAGTGCTTCAGGAGTGTACGCAACCACAGGCGACTTGTTTGGGTCACCGCTCCGCAGCCGCCATCTTGTTTCAGCGGTTGAGGTAAAGCTGTGTGCGGTGGTTCTCGGAAGGTCAGAGAGGAGAGACGGAGCGCGGCAGCTACAGGTGTCCACCGAGTAGTCGGCGGGGAAGGAATAAGACGAAGGTGGCAACCGGTGTGACTTCGGTTGTGTGAGAAGTTGGCGGCAGCGTGACCCGGAGAACCATCATTGGTAACAAACGGCCTTTCGGGGCTCATCCCCGCGTGCCCGGGGTTCAGGTTGGCTCGGGAGGCTTTGGAGGGCCCTGAGCTGCTCCACAGTGTCCATGGGGGAGGCGGACTCAGCGATGGCACTAATAGGTCTTGGCTTTTCTCCGAAGAGCTGACCCAGCCCCCCCCGCCGGTCACTCAGAACTCCCATCTTCGGATTTCTGAGCTCTGGTAGTAGCTATACCCCATACCCTCCTGGCCACAGCATGTTGGAGCACCAGTGTAACCTTCAGCACGTCTCCCTCTTTACCTCACTTTCAGAGACATTCCCAGATACAGCCTTGAACGGAATGACTCAGCCACCCGCACAGCTCTGTTTACTGCCTTCCAGGCACCACTCTTCTTACAGCACTGACCTTTACTGAGAAGCCCCCGGTTTTCCTCTTAGACATCATCCCCTTTTTCTTTTTCCCAGCCGTCTTTTCAGAGGACCAACTGTCTTCCTTCACACCCTTCTAAGGTCGACGTGGAAGGAATTGCTTGAAAGCAGTGTTCTTTTGAAACTTCTCCACTCCCACCACTTCCTTCCCTTCCGGAAAAAAAAAAAAAAAGTCACATTTTCTTCCTACCCACTCCTGTCACACACAGCCCTTCCATCCTAGCACCTTACCTGTGCTGGCCAGTTTACCAGCTTTCAACAGTCTGTGCTTCTATATCAGGCCCTCAGGACATTTCAACATCCAGTTTATCTTCCCTCGCAGGCTCTTGTGCCCTTGCAGCCTCATGGGATACCTCTTGATCGGATATCTCATCAGGTTTCCATCAGGAGGAACCCCTTCCTACTATCTGCTTAGCTTCCACAGACCTTTGCATTACTGTCACAGAAATCCAGCCCAGTTACAGTCTACCTGTGTGTGATCACTGGACTTTGTGGGCCTAAACTGAGCATTCAGCAACCGTTCGTGGAGCCCTCCTACATAGCATGTCTTCTGTGTCTTTCTCTTCTTCTGTAAAGTGTATTTTCTAGTGCATATGCTCTTTCTTCGTATTGCTCCTAATATAAACCTGCCCTCATCACTCTCACCTCTGACCTGTTCTCTCTAGATGTCCAGCTTGCCACCGTCCAAGAAACACTGTGTTTCTGGGCCTGCTCCAAAGCCAAACTCTAACTGCTCCTCCTCCTGTTCTGTGATGTTCAAAATGCCCTTGGCTCCAACCAACGTGAGTTTCTTCTCCCTGGACACTAGCTGGTTGGTGCGGTGCTATGGAGGTTGGTGGGAAACTACCTCTGTCACATGAGCTCCATTCCTGCTCTCTCCTTGAACCTGTTTTCTCCCTCCAACCCTAGGAAATGCCAAAAAAGGGCAATGAGGCAGACATAGATGAGGGTCTTTACTCCCGGCAGCTGTAAGTGTGACCATCCTAAGGATGTCAGGAGGGGCACAGAAAGCATAGGGCCCAAGCCCTGTGGGCCAAGCCCTGACCTAGAGTCTCATCTCACCGGGCAGGTACGTTCTGGGTCATGAAGCAATGAAGCATCTCCAGACATCCAGTGTGCTGGTGTCAGGCCTTCGAGGCCTAGGTGTAGAGATTGCCAAGAATATCATCCTTGGTGGGGTGAAAGCGGTGACCTTACATGACCAGGGGACTGCCCAGTGGACTGACCTCTCCTCCCAGGTACCTCTTCCTGGCTTCTTTCCCCTCACCTGCATGGCAGCCTCCCGAACTCTGCCAGCACTTACATTCCTTCTCTTCCGCAGTTCTACCTGCGGGAGGAGGACATTGGTAAAAACCGGGCTGAAGTATCACAGCCGCGCCTTGCTGAGCTTAACAGCTACGTGCCTGTCAGTACCTACACTGGGGCCCTTGTTGAGGACTTCCTTAGTGGTTTCCAGGTACCTCGGAGCATCGTCCTGTGTCCTAATTTTTTTTCAGCGCTTAATTTAGTCTGTTTCATGGGTAGATGTGTGCATCAGCTTTAGTGCTGGGAGGCTAGGGGGATATTGGCAGGAATTCCACTGTGGATCTGCCCGTGGAAGGATCACATGATTTTCAGGAGGAAAGAAGTAGTCAAACACTGTAATGTTGTGGTTATGAACCTGGAGCTCAGAAGCCACCCTTGGTCATTGTGTACAGAGACAGCTCTTGTCGGTCTGGGACAATGAACGGTTGGTCTCATCTGTCTTAATATTTTTCCCATCTGTGGAGAAAGAATGGCTATGTTGAGGGTTAAACACTTAAGGAGTAGCAGCTGGCACAGAGTAAGCTCTGTGCACGTGTTTGTTAAGTAACTGGACCGGAAAGAGGCACCGTGGGTGAGATATGGGTCTCTGGAGTTTCCAAAAGGACAGCAGCTGTTAATATGATAGTGACTTCGAAGGAAATTCGAACAGAGAGCCCTGTAGGTCATGGCCAGGCAGGACTCTTTTGTTGTTTGTTTGTTTGTTTCTGAGAATAGGAGCGTAAGATGACGGGGGTAAAGCCAGACTTGGAACAGATGTTACCGGATTTTTGTGTCCCAGGGTCTGCTGTCTCAGTACATCTTTGCCTTTCTTGCCATAGTCTGATGTTTCATAGTTCTCATGATAGTCTCCTCTCCTCACTGAGTATAAAGCTTTACACAATTGTGTTAATTTTTTTTTATTTTAATTTTTGCTAATTAAAAATATTTGTTAATTTTGTTAAGTTATAATGAGTTAATTTTCAAATGTGCATAGAAGAGGGCTGGATCACCAAGCCTTTGAGTCCTGATACCCCAGCCACCCCTTGCCTGCTTTTCTCTTTTATTTTCTTACCCCCTTTACCCAACTGCTGGGTATGCTGAATGACTCTTGTCTTTACAGGTAGTGGTCCTCACTAACACCCCGCTGGAGGACCAGCTGCAGGTCGGTGAGTTCTGTCATAGCCATGGAATCAAGCTGGTGGTGGCAGATACTCGGGGCCTTTTTGGGTAAGCGCTTGCCTCCCCCTTTCTCCAAACCCTGCCAAGACCGGACAGGACCCCCAGACTCCCACTGCCCTAATTTTACCCTCATCCAACTGGGTGTTTGACTCTGCATGTTCCGATATGGCATGAGTGCCATCTGATTGTTAGCAGTGATGATCTGTATTTGCTTAGCAAATAGTCAGCATGCCTCTCATGGGACAAGTGGAGCACCTGCATGCATGGTTCTCAAGCACCAGTCCTGTTGTCTCCCTCTCCAGGCAGCTGTTCTGTGACTTTGGAGAGGAAATGATCCTCACAGATTCCAATGGGGAGCAGCCCCTCAGTGCTATGGTTTCTATGGTAACCAGGGTAAGGAGATTGACCTCAGGGGTGCTGGTCGGCAGGTAACCAACAAATCCTCCTTGTTTACTGCCCAGCCTACCTTTGAGGCCTTCTTCTCTTCAAACAGGATAATCCTGGAATTGTTACCTGTTTGGATGAGGCCCAGCATGGGTTCGAGAGTGGTGATTTTGTCTCCTTCACAGAGGTCCAGGGCATGAATGAACTCAATGGTGCCTATCCCATAGAGATCAAAGTACTGGGTATGTAAAGCCTAGAGGCAAGAAATGTTGTCCTTGCCGTGTGTCAGAGGTTAAGGGTAACACATACCTATCTTCTGAAACTTCTAAAAGCCAAGAGATAGCTTGTCTCTCAGAACTCTGAGCTAGGATATGGACGAGATGTGTCCATCTCTTGCGACTATAGAGCCATATGTTGCAAGTGTTTGATTCACTTTCCTTTTTATTTTATTGGATCATGCTCTGTGTTCGCTTTAAGACCTACGGTACATAGCGCTGTGTCCTTAGCATAGATATAAATAGTCTTTTATTGCTGTACATTTGAAATGAGCCTTCAAATAGTATTTCCCATTTTCTTTACAGCATTATTTGATACTGTCTTATATTTTATGTGACATAATTTGTCAGTGCATTATTTTTGCTTTAACAGATAGCTTGTATTTCTCAATCATATTGCTCTTTGTGGAGGTAACATTGGTTCACGGTATGATTTAAGGTATTGGTGCACACCTCTTCAGATGTATGTTAACCACATCACACCCCTCATGAAAGCAGTACTCCTCCACCATAATCTGTTCGGCACCTTCACCCCTTTGCTCTCTACTCACCCCTGCCTTTAACAGTTATCTTTTAAAAGAGATTGAAGAAAAACATGTTCCATTTTTGTCTGCATGGAACCTTTTCCAGTGTTCTTCTCTGTCATTGTGGGTCTTGGTTAACATCTGCTATCCCCCCTCCTACCAAAAGGATGTGCTTTAACATTTCTTGTAGTGTGGGTCTGCTAGTGGTGATTTTTTTTTTTAATTCTTCAAGGCTTCAGATTGTGTTTCTCTGTGTTTTTTGAAAGATATTTTTGTGAGGTCTAGAATACTGAGTGGGTGGTTTGGTTTGGTTTTGTTTTCCTTGCAGTGTTTTGAAGATAGTGCTATGAAAACTTTTTGCTTGCATTATTTTGCGCCAGTAGTCTGCCATCATTTTGCTTGTTATTTTCTTTGTAGTATGTTATCTCCTCTGTCATTGATATTAATCGTTTTGATTATGATGTACCTTCATAGCTTCATAGTTATCTTCATGCTTCTTTTGTTTGGCATCTCGTGAATTCGGCGTGGGTTTGTAATTCTATAAGATTTGGGGAGTTACTGGCCATAACTTTTTTTTTTTAAGATTTATTTATTTATTTATACAAAAGCGGGTACGGGCCAGATTCACGGGAGGGTGAGAGGATTCACCAGAGACAGAGCTGGGAACAGAACAGGCAGACTGACGAAATACGCTGCTGAGGGGAGCAGCCGGGGCGACAGGAGAGGTCTGCTGCGCCTTGTGGGACCCTTGCCGGCCGGCCGGGATCGAACCTGCACTGCAGAGGCTGCTGGACAGCTTCACAGCGCTGTGCTCAACCGCCTGTGCCACCAGGGAATTCCCTGACTTTTTTTAGAGTACTTCTCACTCCTTTCAACCCCACCAACATTTTTCAGAACTCCAAGTACTTCTAAGTTAAAGCTGCTTTTGTTTTTCCATTTTCCCCTTTTTCTTGTGAAAGATAGCTCTTTGGATTTTTTTTTTTTTTAAACTGATGTACTGATAATCTTTTCTCATTTTAATTTGCTAATCCCAAATAATGCTTAAAATCAGCAGACAAGAATACTGAATTAACTATAAACATATTCCATGTGTCACAAACTCTGTGCAAGCATGAACATTTTGACGGGGGTGGGGGGAAGACAGGCTGTTCAAAATGTGGGAAGTAAAAGACAAGAACTGCGATATCTGAAGTACATTTAGCCAAATGTAACAAATTCCAATGAAAATTTGGGGCTAAGTATTCCTAGCTAGGAAGAAATAAAAAGTTACAAATTTGATGAAAACTAAAGGCATGTTCTGGAAATCTTTCATGAAGAATCTGTGTTATTGAGAAACTATCTAGTTGCAGTTGGAATCCTTCAGGGCTGGCTTTTTTTTTTGTTACTAGTCTAGGGTTTGTGTGGTCCTGTTTCTGAGATACTGAATGTCTTCTGATTTGAAGTTTTTCCATCGTACACTAAGAAAGGAGTGAGAAGTACTCTGTGATCTACCTCTTAGAGCTGAAAATGGCCTCACTCACTTTGTTCAGTTTCTTGATTGCTTAACATGGAAGGATACATCTGACTAGAAGTGGAAGTCCTGCATCAGCTTTGTCACTGTTAACTTGAAATAAAGTAGGGACCAAATAAAAAACCAGTGTGATTTGTTGTCTGATCCTGGGAATTAGGGAATGTGCTCCCTTGGGCCTGAGCTAGGTCTTGCGGTCCAAGAGCTGAGAAGCAAAAGGGGTCTGGACTGAGCTAGGTACTGCAGAAAAACAAGTTCCTGGGGCTTGAGTTGAGGCTTAAATATTGGTGAAGGGGTAGGAATTGGGGCTCAGAGAGAGAGATGATTGTTGTGTTAATCTTCTTTAAGCCGTTTTGATAACTTGAACTCTGGTCTGAGTTGTGGTTTGGTATCCCTGGAGTTTAGACAGCTGGGAAGAGGAGAGAAATACATCTCTATCTCGTGTTGTAAGTGTCAGGATCTCAGGGATGATATATGTATTGACACTGAACTGATCCTGGCCCAAGGGAAGATCTCATTCCTTGAATTTCAGCTGCATGTTCCTGGCTTTCTACCTTGAGCCCAACAGTAAGGAAGGAGGATCCTGGAAGTTGAGAGGGAGGAAGTTTGCACCTCGGAACTTCTCCAGGGTGGCATTTAGGCCTGTGGTTCCTGAGGGGCCCCGAAGGTAGAAGGGGTAATGGTTTGTGGTTTCTTGAACAGAGCTTGGAGCATAGGACTCCACACTCAGAGTCGGGCTGTATAATTCCTAATTTCTTCTTTCGGTCACACCGTGGCCGAGGGTTGGTGCACGATCTGACAAATTCCCCGCCAACCTTTGCATTCTCTAGGTCCCTATACCTTTAGTATCTGCGATACCTCCAGCTTCTCTGACTATATCTGTGGCGGCATTGTCAGTCAGGTCAAAGTGCCTAAGAAGATCAGCTTTGTGAGTATGTGTGAAGGATGGGCTTGAGGGTTCCTGGCCTTTCTGGGTTTTCATTTTTTCTCTGATGTGCATTTTCTTCTCAGAAACCCTTGCTGGCCTCGTTGGCAGAGCCAGACTTTGTGATATCAGACTTTGCCAAGTATTCGTGCCCTGCTGTGCTGCACATTGGATTTCAGGCCCTACACCAGTTCTGGGCTCAGTATGGCCGGCTTCCTCGGCCCCGCAATGAGGTAGATCGATGGGCAAGCCAACTAGTGTCCTTGACCCAGAGGCCCACTGTTCCTTTCCATATAGTGGCCTGACTGGTCTTCTCCTGGTTCCTTCTGCCCTGCCAGGAGGATGCAACAGAACTAGTGAGCCTAGCACAGGCTGTGAATACTCGAGCTCTGCCAGCAGTGCAGCAGGACAACCTGGATGAAGACCTTATCCGGAAGCTGGCTTATGTGGCTGCTGGGGACCTGGCACCCATAAATGCCTTCATTGGGGGTCTGGCTGCACAGGAGGTTATGAAGGTCAGGCAGATGGGTGGAGAGGGCAAGACTGGAGATGGGCCCACTGCCTTCATGAGTCTGTCACTTGCTGTTCATCTTTTTATTCCTCTATTTAACCACCTCAGGCATGCTCTGGGAAGTTTATGCCTGTAATGCAGTGGCTGTACTTTGATGCCCTTGAGTGTCTCCCGGAGGACAAAGAGGCCCTCACAGAAGACAAGTGCCTCCCGGTATGTGATTGTGACCCATGGGAAAGGCACTTTGGAGGCTTCTGAAAGGCAGCTGTCTGACCTCCTCACTTCTGATTCAGTGCCAGAACCGCTACGATGGGCAGGTGGCTGTTTTTGGCTCAGACCTTCAAGAGAAGCTAGGCAACCAGAAGTATTTCTTGGTGAGTGATTTCCGGCAGCTCCGCTTTTGGAGTGTCCTTGTGCCTCATTAGAGCGGGTCTTCGGTTCTTGTGCCTTCATCTCATCCCTTTTTTCCACTTTATCTGTCCTTAGGAAGCCCGATGTGTACCATTCGTCTCCCTGTGGTGCCTCTTTCCATGGCTTTTTATTTCCCTGGGACTTGAATCTGCATACCTTACAACCCGCCCCTGCTATCTCCAGGGGTAAGAGCGTGAATGGGTGCTACTACCCTCAGTCATCCTGACGAGCCTCTGTCTCTCCTTGACTGCCTCCCAGGTGGGTGCAGGTGCCATTGGCTGTGAGCTGCTCAAGAACTTTGCCATGATTGGGCTAGGCTGTGGAGAACATGGAGAAGTCACCATTACAGACATGGACACTATTGAGAAATCCAATCTGAATCGGCAGTTTTTGTTCCGGCCATGGGATATCACAGTGAGTAGGCTAGACGCAGTGAGAGGGTAAACAACTCAGACTTCTCTCCCCTGGAATATCCCCAGTCAGGTCACTTCCTTATCAGCTCAGAACACTCCACTGACTCCCAGTTTCATGTGTGGTAAAATGACTTAGCCCCAGTAACTTCCACAACTTTGTCTGCCTCCTCTTCATCATCTCCTGTCTGACTTCTGTCTTCCTCAGTAACAAGCAAATGTGTTCCATTTGAACGCAGTTCCTGGGACTTGCCTATTATTAGATAAAGCAGTCTTCAGGACAGCTCTGTAAGGTGTGTTGATGAATGTGTTAGTAACAACTCTCTTCCTGCATTCCCACCTAGAAATTTAAGTCTGACACAGCTGCTACAGCTGTGCGTCAGATAAATCCACATATCCGGGTTATGAGCCATCAGAACCGTGTGGGCCCTGACACAGAGCATATCTATGATGATGATTTCTTCCAGAATCTGGATGGTGTGGCCAATGCCCTGGATAACGTGGATACCCGTGAGTTTGCAGGCAGAAGGGCAGAGTCAAGTTTGTGTGTATTTGGGGGGAAAAGAGGGGTGTATCCCGCCTCTCCTATTGTATCCTGATAATATCGCCTCATATTCCTCCCCGCACACAGGCATGTACATGGATCAACGCTGTGTGTACTACCGTAAGCCACTAGTGGAGTCGGGCACGTTGGGCACTAAAGGAAATGTGCAAGTGGTTATCCCCTTTCTGACAGAGTCATACAGCTCCAGCCGGGACCCTCCTGAGAAGTCCATCCCCATCTGCACACTGAAGAACTTTCCCAATGCCATTGAGCACACCCTTCAGGTGATCAGCACTGTAGGGAGGAGATTGCTGGGGAGGGGGTGGGGGTGGAACAGACTGGCACCTGGCAGCCTGTCAACCACCAAGCCCTTGTTGCTCAAATGATGCAAGCCTTCTTGAACATGTAACGTGCCTTTTGTCCGAGGCTTCGCTTTGCAACCAGTAACCTAAACTGTTCATGTTATGTCCTTTATTGAAGGGTATGTGACCCATGGATGGAGAGGACAGTGTCTCACCAGGAGTGGCACACTCTCCCAAGGCATTTAGGATAAGAGCAAGCTGAGACAAGGCATCAACGCAGTCAAACCACTTGATTTCCTTATAAGGCTAGCAGGTCCTGTTTTCTAGGCTGAGGGGAATAGTTAAAGCTGAGTTGTGAGGTTCGTATATTTTAGGTTATGATTGGGGGTATATTAGATTTCCTGGAGAGGTGTTACCTGTCCATAAGTGTAAATTGACTTAGGTCCAGATTTGTTACTTGTGTTGATCACGTTAACAACCTCCATTTTGTGGGTCCCACTATGCAAACTCATATTATCAGTGCCGAGACAGGACCTTGTTTTTTGGACTAACAATACCAACCCCCTCAGTTCTCAAATTATTGTCATGTAAACTGAAGTAATTATACCATCTCAGGAATACCCAAATTATTACCATAACTCACTGAAGCTCCCAGAGACTTAGAAAACTTCTTTGGCCCCAGAGTTTTCCAAAGTAGAAAAACTGGGCATTATGTGGGGTGAGAAAAGTCAAGTATGAAATAATAGGTTGTGTTTACTGTTAAAAAAAGGAGAAGAAGAAGACAGGCACCATTGCTTCCCTGGAGTCTGGGTTTCTCATTGGTTGTCAGTTTTGTCATCGTCAGACCGGCAGATACTATTTTGGCAGAGGAAGCTCACACAAGGACACCAGGAGAGAACTGTCCCTCAGTGAAGATCCAGAGTCCATGTCTTCAGTTAGGAGAGACCAGCTCGCCCATTGTTCCTCCTGTGTCCATAGGGAAAACCAGTGTATTATTATCCCTCAGACTTTTAAGACTTGTTGAGTCTTAAAAGCTTCAAATGAAGTGGCTGACAGCATCAGCTCCATATTATTATTATGTTGGTTCACACATGTTTGCTTAAAACTTTCATAAAATAATTGTGTATAATTCAGGACATATCTGAAAATTGAGGCTGTACTGTAAGCAATACAAATTTTATTGGTTTTTTGGGTGTTTTTTTGTTTTGTTTTGTTTTGTTTTTGCACAACAAAAATAATTCCTCAGTAGCATCTCTGCTAGTTACTTAATTGCCTCTAGAAAGGCCATCTTTAGATTTCCCCATTTGTGGGGATAATTCTTTTCATTGCTCTATATGTGAAACAGTGTACATTTCATTTGAATGGTTAGCGTAAACATATTTAACTGGCATTCAGAATCTAGCCTGAATTTCCAGTCCCATTGAAACCCAATAACCACTACATTATCAGAGTTATTCTTAGTGCAGCCTTTGAGGTTATGTTTAGGAAGACACCAGGAACATCTGTGTATGTATATTGTGGGCAAGAGAGGTATGTGTATTTATACAAGTGTATGTGTACATCAGATATGGTTCAGTCCTTGTTTCTCTTAGCCTGAAATGCAGGCAAGCCCATCAAAAAAGCCTTTAAAAGATACTTGCTATGTGACTCTTGTAGTTAACATCTAAGTGCCTTGGGTTCCTTATTTATAAAATGAGGGTGACAGTACTATCCCTCAGCGCTTTTGCACAACACTTACCCCTTAATATATGTTTGGTACTGTTGCAGATAAACTTCAAAGATCTACTTATTTGTTCATTCTTCGATAGCAAGTCCATGAGGTATAGCAAGTCCATGAGGTAGATCACTAGTACAGTATATTTTTCAAGACAGGATGGAGAAGTAAACCCACCATGTTATATAGCTGAAGTTACAAAACCGTGCCAAGCTGACATTTATTGACCCCCACCCCCAAATTTGTTAGAAGGCAATACTTCCATCTTTTCTTTTTAATAGCCAGCCCCCAGAACTACATAAGATTTGCTTTGATTTGTTCTTGTTTTTTTTTTTTTTTCCTTTTTACTGAGCTGAGACACAGCTAGGGTGAAGTACAAACATATTAAGTATAAGTTTCTCACACGTACACATTTGTGTCACTGTCCAGATCAAGGTCTTTGGATTTTAAGTTGAGTTGGTTGTGAATTGTGAAATTCAAGAGCCATATTTGAGGATCTTCTTCCATGTGTTCTGTCATTGCAGCCAATCTTTTCCTATTTTCTTTATTCACTGATGGTCTTTCATAATGCCTGCAGATTTCATTTTGTCTCCCATAACCTCGCCTAATTTATCTGCAGTGGGCTCGGGACGAGTTTGAAGGCCTCTTCAAGCAGCCAGCTGAAAATGTCAACCAGTATCTCACGTGAGTGATCCTTCTGTCTAGATCTCCCTCACTGTCTCCTGTCTGCCAGCCAGTGCATCCCTTAACGACTAGGTGATGAATTCTTGGGCCTTCTGCCATAAGGATCAGGAGTGGCTTTCCATGGCGTGACACACCTAAGTGTAATCCTGTCCCCTGGGCCCTCTCTCGTTCCTAACAGAGACCCCAAGTTTATGGAACAAACAATACGATTGGCAGGCACCCAGCCCCTCGAGGTGCTAGAGGCCCTGCAGCGCAGCCTGGTGCTACAACGGCCACAGAACTGGGTTGACTGTGTTACTTGGGCTTTCCACCATTGGCACGCCCAGTACTCTGACACCATTCAGCAGCTGCTGCATAACTTTCCTGAACAGGTATTGTACATTTACTGAATTCATTTGGCAGCGTACATCTCCTGGAAAACAGGAGCTTGCTATGGGCTGTTAACTTGACTCGCTGCAGTTAATTTAGCTGTTGTAGGCACACAACAAGGCCTGGAGATCATATAAAGTGATCAAGTCTGCTACTTTTGCAGTTAGCTGCCTGTTATTTTTTTTTTCTGCCATCCTCTTTTTCTCAAAATACTCAGTTTATTTTTCCCTTGATATAACATGGAATGAGTAATAACCCAATACCCGTGAAAACTGGGAGATTACAGGAGAGGAAACTAGGTAGTTCAAGTTCCAGATCAATTTTACTTTGGAGCAAGGCTCACACGCTCTGGACCTCAGTTATCTTCACCTGTTAAGTAGGAATAATGATCCTATGTTACAGGAATTTTGTGGGGATTCATATTTTTTTACTTAGCACGGGTAGTGAGAATTGTCAAAGAGAGCGCTCCTCTCAGGTCCTGTTCCCCCAGAACTTTCTATTTTCTTAGGTGACAAGCTCTGGAGTTCCATTCTGGTCTGGTCCCAAACGCTGTCCACACCCTCTAGTCTTTGATGTCAGCAATGTAAGTCTTCTCCCTAGGGTCAGGTGGAGGTAGGGGACTGGAAAGGAGACTGAGACTTTCCAAGTGACAGCTGATACACTTGGGGCCTCCCTCATGGCCTAGGGGTTAAGTCTCAGCGCTGTCACCATGATGGCCTGTGTTGGATCCCGGGCTGGTCAGAGAGCCGACCCACATGGCACAGCAGACCTGTCCCCGCTGCACCTCTCAGCAGTGTATTTCGTCAGTCTGCCTGTTCTGCTCCCCACTCTGGTGAATCCTCTCACCCCTTGCACATCTGGCTTTCACCCTAGTTCTTGTGTGCATGAATAAATAAAATATTAAAAAAAAACAAAAACAAAAAAACAATGTGTTTACCATTCCGTGCCTTGCAGTCCTTGCATCTGGACTATGTGATGGCTGCTGCCAACCTGTTTGCCCAGACTTATGGGCTGATGGGCTCTCAGGACCGCGCTGCTGTGGCCATTCTTCTGCAGTCTGTGCAAATCCCGGAATTCACCCCCAAATCTGGTGTCAAGATCCATGTCTCTGACCAGGAATTCCAAAACACTAGCAGTGCCTCTTTTGGTGAGGATGCGTGACAGTTAACCTGGAGCTGCCACCCCACATTCTCCCTGTCCTTTCAAGCCTCCCCACTCTGACTTTTCTGTTTAGATTTCAGACTCAAATATTACACATACTGCCTTTGGTGCTCATTTCCTCCTATGTAAAATTAGGGTGGTTAGTTAAGGCAGACTCTCTCATATACTCTTTTATCTTCCTAGTGTAGATCCCAGAAGGACTGATTATTCATCTCCTTTTGCCTTGTGCTGTGCTCCTTTCCTCTGTTCTATTCTGTTTATCTGTGGGGGAAAGAATTGTCACCACCTTCACCTGCAGTCTCTTTGCCGTTATTTCTTCCCTGGTTCATCTCTTTCCAGGTCTGCCCACCCATATCCTCAGCTTTTTCTGTACACGGATTTTGCCTTAATGTTGAACTCTAGTGTCTTCTCTCATCTCCCTCTCAGTGTCTCCCAGTTTCCCTAATTCCAAAGCCATGTTTGTCTCTCCCCGTTCTGTCTCAGGCTCTCAGAGCCATTCTTTTGCTTGTTGTCTGCTTAAGCTTTCTGATGTTTCCCTTTGTGTAATTGTCTCCACCTCCTCAAACATGCCCCTCATTTTCCTTTCCAGATACTGCTCTATCATGCTCCTTTCTGTGTGTTTCTCTGGTTCTCTCCCTAACTATCTCCCCTTCACATAGTTTCCCCTCTCATCCACCAAAAATCCCCTCATCTTCACCATTAATTCCCTTGGCATCTTTCTTTACATGACCTCCTATTTATGTCATTATTTATGTGTATACTTTTTCCCTATCAGTGCATTTGCCCACAATGCCCCTTCATATGTATTTTCTTTTTCCTCCTTTCTCTTCCTTTCTCCCCTGTATCTTGTCTCTCTCTGTCTGTCTTCTTCAAGATCTCCTGTCTTTATACTGTTTCTCCTTCCTTTAAAAAAATACTGATTATAAAGATGGATGTGCCATTTTGAATTGTGATAAGAATCTTCACATTACTGTGTAATACATCTCTAGAACTTTCTTATCTTGCAAGATATTGCAAAAGATAGCTCCCCAGACCCCCTTTCTGTAACCCAATTCTATTCCCTGTCTCTGCTTTTGACTATTCTGGGTACCTCATGTAAAATAAAGTAACATTCCATTGAATGAATCAGATCACATTTCCTTTACTCATTCATAACTGCAACTTTTATCTACAGTAAAAAGCACAGCTATCTACGTCCTTTCTTAAGACCTGTACTTCTATTCCTTGGTGTCTCCGGATACATATCTCCTCATGTTCCCTAACCCTTTCATAATGGGTTTTTCTCTGCCTTTGCCCCTTCCTGTACTCTTTCCCATACTGTGTCACCTTTTCAAATCTTTTCTGTCTGAACCCCTCTTACTTAACATAGGTGCTCGCGTTTATCTCATACCCTGACACACTAATGTGCCCTTCCTTCCTGTAGATGATAGCCGCCTACGGGAGCTCAAGTTGATGCTGCCCAGCCCAGAGGCTCTCACTGGGTTCAAGATGTACCCCATCAACTTTGAGAAGGTGCTAGACACGGAGTGTGGGGGGCTCTCAGTGTGGGAGGGAAGGTTTGTGATTCAGCCTACACTGTCCTGGGAAAGAAAGGTTTGCCACATGATGCTGTCATCCTTTGTAAATGGGGGAGTTTGGGGCTGGTGTGGCAGGTAATTGAGTGCGGTATACTTGAGACCCTGGGAGGCAGGCAGCATTGTTTATTTCTGAGGCTTTCTCTCCTTTCTTTCCTACTCAATAGGATGATGACAGCAACTCCCATATGGATTTCATTGTTGCTGCATCCAACCTCCGGGCAGAGAACTATAACATTGCCCCTGCGGACCGGCATAAGGTAGTGAATAGTCTAAACCTAACCTTTCATGTTTTTCCCAAGCATGAGTCTTCCACATTTGGTCCCTTCTATACACCCTGATTCTCTGACTACTACCTCAGCTGATCACACTCTGTTTTACAGAGTAAACTGATTGCAGGGAAGATCATCCCAGCCATTGCTACGACTACAGCAGCTATTGTTGGCCTTGTGTGTCTGGAGATGTACAAGGTGGTACAGGGACACCAGAAGCTTGAGTCCTATAAGAACAGCTTCATCAACTTGGCCCTGCCCTGCCCTTCTTCAGCTTCTCTGAGCCACTTGCCCCGCTCCGTCATCAGGTGGGTGTCTGCTTGTACAGCAGCCATTTGTATGGAAACCTTTGGTGAGGTAGAGTCTTTGGGAGGGGTGTGTATGTGTATGTGTCTGAAGAACTGACTTTAATCTTCATCATACCATGTGGACTTTCTATAGGTACCTGTACTTTTGTGTACCCTTTGTTGATTCAGCATACAGTTAGAGTCAACAGTAGGAGTTTCACCATTGGCCCTGTGGCACCCTGTGGCACCTATGCGAAGTAGGACTGACTGTCATGTTTGAAAAATCACAAGGAGGGCCAGTTCATTTGGAGGACATTAAATAGGACTGCAAAGAGGGTGAAGGGCTGAGTGAAAGCGATAGCAGGGTCTTCATGGTATGTCACTTTGTTGATCATCAGTTACTTAAGAGATAGGGGACACAGGAGGGTTTTGAACAAAAGAAGACAGTGATTGATGAAATTTATTAACGTGCCAACTTGACTGATAGGGGCAGGATTATCTTGGGTGACCCCCATTCTGCTAGCTTACTCTTTGTCTTGCAGTACTATAACCAAGAATGGACATTATGGGATCGCTTTGAGGTACAGGGACTGCAGCCTAATGGTGAAGAGATGACACTCAAGCAGTTCCTCAGCTACTTCAAGGTACATCCCTTCACTTACTCCACCTAGAGGTGTTGGCTGTGCAGTTAACTTGACTCTTCCCTCCAGCTGATGTCCTTCCTCTTTCCATCTTGTCCAGACACAGCACAAGTTAGAGATCACCATGCTGTCCCAAGGTGTATGCATGCTGTACTCCTTTTTCATGCCAGCCACCAAGCTCAACGAACGCTTGGATCAGCCGTGAGTTGGCCACTGGGCGGTGTGATGGCGGTTCTGCCTGGGATGGGAAGCCTCAGCTTCTAGCTGCTCTCCTCGTGTTATGGTTTTCCTGCACTCTTTGTCCCTCTGTCACCCTTCTTCTCTTGCTTTCTGCTCATTATTCTCTTCTCCCTTGCCCCAGGATGACACAAGTTGTGAGCCGCGTGTCAAAGCAAAAGCTCGGCCACCACGTGCGGACACTGGTGCTTGAGCTGTGCTGCAATAAGAGTGGTGAGGACATCGAAGTCCCCTATGTACGATACACTATCCGCTGACTCCTTTATACAACTCAGTTCCAGCCCTAGTTAATGTGTTACCAAATCCTTTCTAGTTGTGGCAAAGTCTAAGCCCAACAAGACCCATAGCCTTAGTCCCTTTCGAGTTTTTTTCTTTCCTCCTATTGTGTTTACAAGTGGAGTTCATAATAAAAAGTTATTTGTCAAGATGCAGCATATCCTTATTTTGGCAAGGGCCTTTGTATCTGAGAAGGAAAGGCTTTGTAGTACTTTTAGCTTTGTAGTGTGAGTTGATAATGCAAAGTGCCTAGCTCTGCCCTTTGCCCAAAAATCAGGTTATGAATCTCAGGAGATTAATTCCAGATGCTTTTGGTAAGTGTGGGATTTGCTGCCTTTTCTTCCAGTCCTCTCTGCTTAGAATGGTCTGCACATGCCTGTCTGTTAAATCTCATTCAGGTTCTAATGCTTTTGTATTTCCAGCTACATGGCCTGTTGATTTTGAGAAGTGGTAACAGCTTTAAGACCTAATACTAAGGCTTCTCAAGTGCATGATCTTTAATTAAAGACTCTTGTTTACTTATGTTAATTACTCATGTAAGAAAAAGCAGCGTATTTAATGCACTTATTTTTACCACATAGTGTATATTGCATAAGCGTTTGCTGCTCTTTTACAAGAATGTGCTTTAGCTTCCCTAATCCTCCTTGTTTCTGCGAAGGTTTGGCCCCATTTCACCTCATGTAATGCATTCAGATCCTTTATAAATATGATGCTCTGCTTAAAAGCTCTTGCAGAGACATGCAGTGCCTACATTACTACACACAATAAGGAGATTATTTGGATGACATTTATCCAAGAAAAGTCCTTTCCTGCTCCATCCTCTCTCTCAGCCCCAGGTCTGCTTGTTCAGTCCTTGAGGGCCGTCATATCTGCTACATGGAGGATCAGTCAAGCTGTAGAGATTAAGGGAGGCTTATCTGTTAGAGTCAACAGCAGGAGTTTCACCATTGGCCCCATGGCAGGCACTGCATGGTCTAAAGTTGTGTCCCAGTTACTGAAGACACCGATGATTTTTTGTGGTAGTCACATCTACTCATAATTGGTATCAGTTGGAAGTGCCCAAGAAACCCACTGTGGCTTATTAAGGGAAACCCTAGGTGCTCTCTTGTGTTGCTCCACTCCACATTGGGTGTCTCTGAACTTAGCTGTTGTAGCCTGTCCCAACCTCGCTGCCAACCCCAATCCATGAAAGTAACCCTCTGTCTTTTAATGACAGTTCTTGGCCTGTGTTGTTTAAGCTAGAGAGAGAGAGACAGAGAGAGAGAGAGACAGAGAGAGAGAGAGAGTCTGGGGCAGGAGGGGGACGGGAAGAGAGAGAGAGTGTCCTGAAGACCTTGAAACGTAAGGGGCAGAAATACTTCACCTCTGCTAATTTAATGGTAATGCTAACTGTCTAGTTTAAGCACTGTTTCCATTACTATGTCATCTAAGCCTGCTTTCAAGTTGCAATCTTTTGCCCCCTTTCTCCACTGCTACAGTTCCAAATCTTCTAATGACACTTGGTATAATAACATGATTTTGTTGCTCAGGACTGGTCACTAGGCCAGAGGTAGCACCTAGTGTAGAAGATAAATTTCCAGTGTGTGGTCATTAGGTGTCAGTTTTAGTCAAAACTTAAAAATGCACATGTTGATAGGGAGTACTGCATTGAGCACCAGACCTAATTTCTTCATTCTTTCCTGACTCTTCTCTGTCTAGGTCAAGTTCAGAATTAAGAACTCCACACTGAATTTCTCTCTTACACCCCTATATCCCCTGAAAGCTTACTGACCCTGCTCACTCCTCATTCCTTTTTCTCAAATTCAAACCCCTACCGGTTTACTTCTTTTCTAAATTTGCCCATCATTATTCTCCTCTGAGTATTACCTATGAAAAAAAGACTCATACTGGTTACAAGCAGCATCTCTCCTCAGGTCTGGCACAACTTTCCTCACGCAAGTGCACACAAACACACAGTGTGAGCTTTTTAAGTTGACCAAAGACAGGCATAATAGGGTGTTGCTGGCTTATGGTAGGCATGTAATCTATAAAGTAGGTGATAGCTCTCCAAGAGTGGGCAGGAAGAGTAAGCGTTGAAGGACTCTCACAACAGTAGTATTGTAATGGTTGGCTGGGTACCCAAGAAATAGTACCAATAGGAGATAAAGATAGCTGTGCTGCTAAAACATGTAAAGGTATTTTTATATATGTAAGGAGACAGATTTAAGACATAATTTACATGAAAAATACATAACCAGATAGACTATAAGGAATTGGTGCACACTAGAATTATCTTTTGACTTTATCAGAAAGGATAGTACTAAGAAGCCCAAAAGGGTATTCTGCACTCTACACACTATTCTGTACCTCCACTCTGAAGTAACCATCTGAGTTCCCCTTCAAGGTCCCCCTCAAGGACACCCCAGCCAGTATAGTAACTCCCTTCCTTGCGCATTAATTAACAGGTATAAGGAGCTCAAAATGCTCCTTGTAATCCCTTTGGAACAATCTTGGAATTAAGATCTGGGCCAGTATTTTAACGTCAGGAAGAAGAAAGAAAATTTTCCTTAGTGGGTCACTGCTTCATTCCCACACCTCTCCCTCTCCCTCCTTGATTTCCGGACCCTTGAATTCAGATGGCAGGGTGTGGGTGGGGAAACCCAGCATCCTGTAATGGAGTCTAATTTATGGTATGCCTACCCTCCTGCAAGGTGTTGCCACCCAGCTGCATCCACTACACAAGAAGTCATCTTTCTGAAAACTGGTAATACCAGAACACGGCAAAGGGAATGAGCCTTGATCTAATAGCATTTCTTTTCTAGATTTTTTTTTTTAATTTACGCTTAGAAGATCTGGGGTGTAGGCCAGAGCTGTGGGGGCTGATGGGATTCACCTGAGACAGAGTGGGGAGCAGAACAGGCGGATCCACTGAAACAGACTGCTGAGAGGACCAGCGGGGAGACAGGAGAGGTCTACTATGCCATGTGGGGCAGCACTCTGGCCAGGGATCAAACTCAGGCCGCAGTAGCTGACGAGAGCTTGATAGGGCTGAGACTTAACCCCTTGTGTCACCAGAGAGGGCAAATACGCATTTCTTTTCCTGTGAATTGAGTTTCTTGATCCAAAGCAAATATACAGGGACTTCCATGTATACTGGAGAATAAGATTCTGTGAGTCCATGAATGGCATTTTTGGCAGAAGAATTGCATGTGAAGAAGACAAATCCATAGTTAGAGGGTCTATTACAGTAACAACAAAAGCGTCCCCTTTCTTGAGGGAAGCAGTCCAGTGTAATCAGGTAACCGGTATTACACTGGGAATACAGTTTTGGTTTCTGCCCTTCAGGCATTTAAGCAGTGGGCATAGCAAGGTGGGCCTCGATGAGTACAAGTTCCTTTTACCAAACCAGGTAATCAGGGATGAAGATGGACACTATGTGATGATAAGGGGAACAACTCACCAAGAATTGCTCCAAATATAGGGCTACCTAGTTATATAAAGCAACTATTAACAGACCTAAAAAAATAAATCAACTATAATGTATTATTGTTGGAGACCTCAACACGCCTCTGACACAAACATAACAAAGACATAAAGGTCTGTGATGAAATACAAGGTCAGCAGGATTACAGGCTATTAGCAGAGTTTCCCAGCCTAAAGGTAGTACATACTCTTTCTTCTGAAGTGCACATGGAACATTTTCAAGAACAGATTATATGTTAGGACATAGAACAAGTCTCAGAAAATACGTGAAAATAGAAGTGGTATCATTTTCCTTCACTGGCCACACCACAATGCTATAAATCTAGAAACTGACCATAAAGGAAATCCTGGAACAACCCAAGATATGTGGAGACTAAACAGAATACTTTTATTTTTGTTTTGTTTTAGAGAGTTATTTATTTATGAACACAAGAACTGGGATACAGGCCAGATGTGAGGAGGATGAGAGGACTCACCAGAGTCAGAGCGAGTAACAGAAGAAGCAGATCTACTGAAACGCAGGAGAGTAGCAGGAGAGACAAGAGAGGTCTCCTGTGCCATGTGGGTAGCTCCCTGGCCAGCCGGGGATCAAATTCGTGCTGCAGTGGCTGCCAATAGCTTGATTAACTCCCGCGCCACCAGGCAGGCCCAAAACAGAATACTTTTGCACAATCCTTATGTCAATGTAGGTGTCAAGAAATAAATGAGACTAATGAAACAGACAAGTTATCAGACTCTGTGATGGTTTAAAAGCAGTACTGCATGGGAAGTTCATAGCATGCATAGGGTCATAGTATCATATAGGGTCATAGCATATATAGGGTCACATTAAAAACAGTGTGAGAAGGTGTGCCTGTCACAATCTAACTGCAGTTTAAGAGACTACAAAAAGAAGAAAAAAAATATGATAGAAGGCAGGAAGTAATAAAAATGAAAGCAAAAATAAGTGACACAAAGCAAAAAGACAGTTCAAAAGATTGGTAAAACCAAGAGTTGGTTTTCTGGGAAAAAAAAAATAACAAAGTTAGGGCCTCCCTGGTGGATGAAGGGCTTACGCACAGCACTTTGAAGCTGTCTGCAGTCACTGTAGCACAAGTTCAATCCCCAGGCAGCCAAGGTTTTGAACCCACATGGTGCATCAGACCCCTCCTGCATTGCCGCTGGTCCCCTCAGCTGTGTATTTCAGTAGATTCGTTCTGTTCTGTTCCCACTCTATCTCTGATGAATCCTCTCACTCCTGCACCTCTGCTCTGTTCCCCAGCTCTTTAATGCATAAGTAAATAAACCTTTCAAAAATATAACAAAGTTGGCAAATCATTAGCTAGGGCTACAAAGCAGAGAGACCACCCAAATTGAGAGAATCAGAAGTGAAAGCAGTCAGAACAGAAAGTGCTGAAATACACAGCGTTGTAAGAACCTATTATAAGAGTTTCTATACAAATAAGCTGGATAACCTAGAAGAAATGGGAAAATTCTTAGACTCATATAACCTCCTAAAATTGAACCAGAATGAAACAGATGGCTTACACTGTGCAGTCATAAGCACTGAAATTGAAAAAGAGTAATGAAAAGCAACCCCATAGACAAGAGTGAAAGCCCAGGAACAAGATGGCTTCAGGAGTGAGTCCTACCAAATCTCTAAAGAATACCTGGCCTACTCATACTCTCGCAACAATTGAAGAGGGTGAAAATTTCCCTAATACAGCCGATGAGGCCAACATCTCCCTGATCCCCAAATCAAACCTAGATAGGAGAAGAAAAGAAAATTATAGGCCCAATATCACTGATGAAGGAAGTTGTAAAAATTCTCAAATTCTCAAAATCCTGGAAAACTGAATACAACAACTTAACAAAAGAATCATTTGCTACAGTTAAGCAGCAGGAATGCTATATACATAAATCAATCCGGGTCATCAATCAAATGAATAAAAATGAAGACAAATCTCATGATCATTTTAATAGATACAGAAAAGTCATCTGAAGGGATGAAATATCTGCTTGTGATTTGAAAGGAAAAAAAAGCCCTCAAAGAGGGTCAATAAATGGAATCTACTAAGTATTATGAAGAATTATGTCATGAACCCACAGTCAATATCATACTAAACTGAAAGCATTTCCCCTAAGATCAGGAACAAGACAGGGATGTGTGCTATCACCTTCATAATTCAACATAGTCCTGGAAGTCCTAGCTAAAGCAATTAGGCAAGAAAATTTTAAAAAAATTAAAAGGAACCCAAATTGGGAAAGAAGAAGTGAAACTACAACTACTCTCGGATGACATGCTACTATACTTAGAGAAACCAAAAGATCCTACACAGAAAATTTCAAGAAATAAAAATGAATACAGTGCAGTAGGTGGCAGGGTACAAAATCAAAACACAAAAATCAGTGGCATTTCTATTTTTTTTTCTTTTAAAGATTGATTGATTGATGCATAAGAGAACTGGGAAATGCAAGAGACCAAAGAATTAATGGAGGAGCTAAAGAACATTGTGAAAAGCAATGAATGCAGAATAGATGAAATGGAAGAACGAATAAGTACTGTTGAAGACACAGAAATAAAAAAGAGCCAAAACAGAAAAGGAAAGAGAAGTACGAAGGAAAAAGACCAAAGAAAGACTTCAGGAACTATCTGACTCCGTGAGGAAAGGAAATAAAAGAGTTATAAGAATGCCAGAAGGAGAGTAGAGAGATGTAGGAACAGAAAAAATATTGAAGGAAACAATTGAAAAGGACTTCACAAAAGCAAAGAAGGAGCTGAAAATAGATATAAAAGGAGCAAGAGGAACACCAAACATCCATGATGAAGGGAAAAATACGGCAAGACACATAATAGTAAAGCACCACAGAATCCAAGACAAGGAAAAAATAATGAAGATGGCAAGAGGGAGGAAAGAGATAACATACAAAGGAAAAGCAATAATGCTGACATCAGTCCTCTCTGAAGAATCACTATGGACAAGGAGAGAATGGAGGAACATAGTCAGCTGACTCCAAGACAACAAATGCCAACCAATAATGCTCTGTCCTGCAAAGCTTTCCTTCCTCTATGAAGAAAGAATAAGGACCCTACCAGACAAACAGAAACTCTGGAATTTCATTACAACTATACCCCCACTACAAAAAATACTACAAGGAGTCCTAAAGCCAGAACCTCAAGGGGGAAGCATAAAAACGAAAGAAGGGGAAAAAAAGTTATTAAAATAATAAATAAATAAAATCAAAGGAAAGACAAACACAAGGGCACATACAGATGTTAACATATCAATATTTACTCTAAATGTAAATTGACTAAACTCTTCAATAAGAAGACACAGAGTTGCAGCCTGGATTAAGAAACAAAACCCAACCTTTTGCTGTCTCCAGGAAACACATTTAGCTACAAAAGATAAAAATAGGCTCAAAGTTAAAGGATGGAAAACAATCCTACAAGCAATTGTATCAAAAAAGAAAGCAGCGACAACAATACATACATCAGATAAAACAGATTTCAAACACAAACAGGTAAAAAGAGACCCCAACGGTCACTACATATGATCAAGGGGAATAATAACTCAAGAAGAAATAATACTCACTAACATATATTCACCAAACGAGGAGTACCAAAATATATCAGACAACTATTGTCATCTTTGAAAACAGACATCAGAGAAAACACACACGTAGTGGGAGACTTCAGCACACCACTATCAAGAATGGATCAACGAGACAAAAAAATAAAGACACTAAAGTTCTAAATAAGGATGTAGAGAGCTTGGGCTTAACAGACATCTATAGAACACTAAACACAAAAAAATCTGAGTACACATTTTTCTCAAGTGAACACGGATCATTCTCCAGGATCGATCACATATTGGGCCACAAGACAAACATCAACAGATACACCAAGATTGAAATCATACCAACCATCTTTTCTGACCATGAAGGCATCAAACTAGAAATAAACCGTAAAAAGAAGGCAAGGAAGTCTCCTGCCTCATGGAGATTGAAAACCACACAACTGGAAGACCACTGGACTAATGAGAAGATCAAAGAAGAAATTAAAAAATTCTTTGAATTGAATGACAAGGAGGACACCAATTTCTTAAATGTATGGGATGCAGCAAAAGAAGTAATAAGAGGAAAATATATAGCAATAGAAGCTCATCAAGTAACAAGAAATAATTGAAAGAAACAACCTAATTTCGAAGCTCAAAGATCTAGAAAAACAGCAACAAAAAAACCCCAAAACCAGAAAAAAAAAGAAATAATAAAAACCAAAGCAGAAATAAATGAAATCGAAACTAAAAAGAACAATCTAGAAGATCAATGAAACCAAGAGCTGGTTCTTTGAAAAAACAAATAAAATAGACAAACCCCTAGCCTGGCTCACAAAGGAAAAAAAGGAGAAAGCACAAATAAAGAGGATCATAAATGAAAGAGGAGAAATCACAACGGACACAGTACAAATCAAAAGAATAATCAGAAACTACTATGAACAGTTATATGGAATAAGTTCAACAATCTAGAGGGGATGGGCAAATTCCTACAACTCTACAATCACCCAAAGCTAGAAAAGAAGAAATAGAACACCTAAACAGACCAATTACAAGCAGTGAAATTGAAATGGTAATCAAAAAACTCCCCCAAAACAAAAGCCCAGGACCTGTTGGATTTACAAATGAATTCTAGCAAACAATCAGAAAACATTTAGAGCCTATCCTTCACAAACTCTTCCCAAAAATTGAGAAGGAAGGGATAATACCAAACACGTACTATGAAGCCAACATTACACTAATACCAAAACCAAACAAGGACAACCCAAAAAAAGACAACTACAGGCCAATCTCCCTAATGAACACTGATGCAAATATCCTCAATAAATTTAGCTATCAGAATCCAAAAATGTATCCATAAGGTAATTCACCACAATCAAGTAGGATTCATTCCAGTGACACAAGGATGGTTCAACATCCAAAAATCAATCAATGTTACCCAACACTTCAACAAAAAGAAATATAAAAAACAATATGATATTATCAATAGATGCTGAAAAAGCTTTTGACAAAGTGCAACGCCCACTCATAAAAAAAGCCCTTGAAATTCTCGGGATACAAGGAACTTACCTCAACGTCATAAAGGCCATATATGACAAGCCAACAGCCAGCGTCATTCTCAATAGTGAAAAGCTGAAAGCATTTTCAGTATGATCTGGAACAAGACAAGGATGTCCACTCTCACCACTGCTTTTCAATATAATACTGGAATTCCTAGCCAGAGCAATAAGACAAGAGAAAGACATACAAAGAATTCAAATAGGAAAAGAAGAAGTCAAACTATCACTATTTGCAGGTGATACGCTAATATACATAGAGAACCCCAAAAACTCCACAGAAAAACTAATTCAACTCATCAATCAGTTCAGGAAAGTAGGATACGAAATCAACACATAAAATTCAGTAGCCTTCCTATACACAAACAATAAATCTGAAGAAGAAATTAAAAAAAATCCCTTTTATTATTGAAACAAAAAAATTCAAATACTTGGGAATAAATCTAACAATAGAGGTAAAGGACCTATACAAAGAAAACTATAAAACACTGTTAAAATAAATAGAAGAAGACACAAAGAAATAGAAGAAGACACAAAGAAATGGAAAGACATCCCCTGCTCATGGATTGGAAGAATAAACATTATTAAAAGGGCCATCCTACCAAAAGCAGTATACAGATTCAATGCTATTCCAATAAAAATTTCAGTGTCACTCTTCAAAGAAATAGAGCAATTATTGATGAAATTCATATGGAAAAACAAAAAACCCTGAATAGACAAAGCTCTCCTAAAACAAATAGAAGAGAATGGAGGCATCACACCCCCAGACTTCAAACTATACTACAAAGCCATAATCATCAAAACTGCATGGCATTGGAACAAGAACAGACACACAGACCAATGGAATCAAATAGAAAATCCAGAAATAAACCCACAGATTTATGGTCAAGTAATCTTTGACAAAGGAGCAAAGAATATGCATTGGAGCAAAGAAAGTCTGTTCAATAAGTGGTGCTGGGAAAACTGGGTCACTACATGCAAAAGAATGAAACTTGACTTCTATTTAACACCATACACAAAATCCAACTCAAAATGGATTAAAGAACTAGACATAAGACCTGAAGCCATAAAATACATAGAAGGAAATATAGGCGAAACATTTACATGATATGCACATCAAAGACTTCTTTACAGACACATCACAACAAAGCAGTGATAGTGAAGGCAAAGATAAACAGCTGGGACTACATCCAATAAAAGAGCTTCTGCACAGCAAAAGAAACAATAACCAAAACAAAGAGAAACCCCACCGACTGGGAGAACATTTTTGCACACAACACTAATGATAAAGGACTGATCACAAAAATCTACAAAGAGCTGATGAGACTCAACAAAAAACAAAGAAAATAATCCAGTCAAAAAATGGAAAGAAGAGCCGAAAAGAAACTTCTCTGAAGAGGAAATGCAAATGGCCAACAGGCATATGAAAAAATGTTCAACATCACTTGTCATCAGGGAAATGCAAATCAAAACTACCATGAGATACCATCTTACACCAGTGAGAATGGCACATATTAAAAAAACTAGCAACAACAAATGTTGGCGAGGATGTGGAGAAAAAGTAACTCTCCTGCACTGTTGGTGGCAGTGCAAACTGGCCAACCACTATGACAGCTGTGTGGGGATTTCTGGACCTACTAAACATAGAGTTCCCATATGATCCAGCAATTCCACTCCTTGGTATTTACCCAAAGGACACAGAAACATCAATTCCATAGAGCACCTGCACCCCTATGTTTATAGCAGCACTATTTACAATAGCTAAGCTTTAGAAACAACTGAAATGCCCAAAAATAGACGGCTGGATCAAGAAGATGTGGTACATATACACCATGGAATATTACTCAGCATTCAAAAAAGATAAACACATGCAATTTGCAGCAACATGGATGGTGCTGGAAGGGATCATGCTCAGCGAAATAAGCCAAAAAGAAAAAGAAAAATACTGGATGGTCTCACTCATAGCAGGAATCTAGAAAACTTAAATAAGGGACCAGGAAATTGAATAACTTTAAGAAAGTGAAAATCAAAATCAACAAAAACTATGAACCAGAGACACTCTTGGGGGATGGGGTGTGGGGAGGGGAAGGATTGGTGTCAACATAAGGAGATTGCTATTGTATGGGGAATATAGAAAAAAGAGAGAGAGAGAGGAGGGGAGGGAGAGAGAGAGAAGGAGAGAGAGATAAGAGGGAGATTGAGAGGAGGGATAGAGAGTGCGAGGAAAATAAAAGAAAGAGAAAGAGAAGGAAGGGAAGGGGAGTGGAGGGGAGAGGAGGGGAGGGGTGGGGAGGGAGAGGTGGAGGGAGGGAGGAAGGGAGGAAAGAAAAAGAGAGAGAGAGAGAAAGAAAAAGAAAGAAAGAAGAAAGTGGGAGAAAGAAAGATTTTCTTCTTGTGAATCTACAAGTAGTCATGGGAAGGAAAAAAAAAATTGAGTTTGGATTTTGGAGTTTTAAATGACTGTAGCCAAATGAGTAATTTTAAAAACCCTTTCATAAGGCAGGATAAAAGAAATGAGTAGATAAAATATAGAAGTGAAAAGATTAGACTCAATTTTGCAGATCCAACATTAAAACAATAAGGTACAGTGGAGAACTACATGAGGACCACTGGTCCCAAACAAACTGTGACCTTGTATTGGGGTAAGCTCATCCTTGCCCCAAACCTAGACGCAGACACTGCCGGGTGCTCATATCTGGGCCCTGACCCACCTCAAGGTGAACTCCCAGCACCACACCAAGCGCTGTCATGACCTAGCTGCCATGCCCACCAACCAGTAAAAGCTCAAAGCACAGGAGAGGCAAGTGTCACTCAACAAAAGCCCAAACTACAGAGGAACATATCAGAAGCAATCCATAAATAACAGTGAGGAACTGGGGAGTCTGCTAATTCCTTCCATATCCATACCCCCAAATTTACTTGCCTTGTGTGAGAAAATTAACCCTTAGCCATTGGTCAGACCAAACCTCAAGGCTAAAGCAACAGCTAAGGAGTTAGTGGAAATGAGCTGAAAAGATGCACTCTTAATGGTTGGGTAAATATCTACAACTTCTGCCTATTAGACTAGAGAGGTGCCTGCACCTGGTTGGAAGCCATGACTCTCCAGCAAGCTATCTTGTGAACAGCAGTGGTGCTGCCACCGGTGAAGACTGCCCAACTATTACAGAGACTTGGTCACAAGGCAGTTTCAAGTAATCATAAGAGCAAGCCAGCAAACTCTGTTATTATCTCAAGGCTCTCAGGCAAGGGGCCCGAGCACACCCTCTTGTAATTTGGAAAGGCCATTGACATCGACTTCAGCCCTCTCCTGCATGTACCATTTCCATTTTACCAAGCAGGCATGACGGGTGACTGCTGAGCTTTTGCTGTGAGCTCTCATTAGGAACTTCAGTAAGGCAGTTTCTCAAACTGTTCAACGAGATGCCAAAATTTTGTGCTCAAGGAGAACATACCAGATGTTTGTCAGGGGTAGGTATTTTTCCAGAATGTCATTGGAAGTCAGGCAGACTTTATGTTTGGTCCAGATACTCCCAGAGGCATAGCATATGAAAGGATCTAGTACGTGATTTGCCTGTATGAGAATAGTATATGCCTTAATCATAATACGGTGTTGCGGAGATTTCTGCCCTTAGAGGGAACAAATGTTGCCCAGAATCTTGACACTTGGATCTTTGTGAGGTGAGATTGTCCTGTCACGTTGGTATAAGTAGTCTGTGAGATGTGCAGCTCTGCATAGAACTATAGTGGGTTTCTTAACCAGGAAAAACTAATTGAATCTGACATTTGTCCATGATGGGAACAGAGTACAATCTATTAGCTAAGTCAATGACCATGATGTACATACCTTGGGCCCTTTACAATTAAGCACGGATATTAATGCCAACCATTAATTTGTTGGCAAAATAATTCTGGCCTTACAGGCTTGGTCTGTTACTTGCACACACAATAAAAATATGTAGTTTTCCTTAAGTATGTTTTGCTGCTTTTATTAGCTTTCGTTTGTGACTCCGACACAGCCGGGAAAGTTGTTTATTGCAGGGAGAAAAAGTAAATATCTTTGCTAAGTTGCAAAAAAATGTTCAACTTGTCTTTAGGTGGAAACAAAAAGGGCATGATTCTCTTATGGAATTAGGTAGATAAAGGCAAAATTGTGAACTGTTAAATCAGCCATGGTAACAATAAAATCTAAACCATTATTACAGATAACTGAGCAGATGTTTAGTCATAAAAATTTGTAGAAACTGGGGCCTCCCTGGTGGCGCAGCGGTTGATGCGAAGCTGCCCGCAGCTGAGGCGCCATTCAATCCCCGGCTGCTCCCGGCCATAGGGTCCCACATGGCGCACAGATCTTGCTCCCCTCGGCAATGCTCTGGCTCTGGTGAATCTCATCCCGCGCTTCTGACTGTACCAGTATAAATAAATAAATAAATCTTAAAAAAAAAAAAAGAATATCATTAAAAAAAAATTGTAGAAACTCATTTCCCCCAGTAAGTTATCAATTAATACTGTTTTCATTGAATTTTTTTATTTATATAAAACATTTTAATGTTAGTAATTTAGACCTTAGGGCAGAACCTTTTGGCATAAATTGCTACTATCCAATGTTTTCCTTTAGTTTAGCTATATAAGTCAATATGCCTTTAAGTGATGGCGATAAAGTTAGCCAACAAAATAGAATACTATGCTAGGAAATGACTGGTTAAATTTTATTGAATAATTGCACACCCAAACAAAAGTATTGAGAGGTTTATTATTTGAACAGTCCAATATAAATATCATTCATGTATTAGGGTAGATTTTAGACACACATTTATAGTTTCAAATAATTGTTTTAAGGGGAGACGAGGAAGGGCCCGGTAAGGGAGGCTGGTGGCATGCTGGCATGGGTGGGTTGATGGGGGGAGAGTGGACCCTGTGTGCATACAGAAGAGGAAAATTAAAAAGCACAAATACAAGTTTTAAATAAGGATATCTTATTTAGATATATAAGTCATTCTATAACCCATATGTATTGTATGTGAAGATGCCATATTAGTGTAAGTTTTAAGTTAAACTGCATGCTGTAAATGTGTTTTATGTTTCACTAAGGAGGAAATAATTTTGCCATGTAAAAAAAATAATAAAAATCTAAGGCACCTGACTTAACATCTTAATAAATTGAATTTCTTTGCCAATAAGTTTAAAATGTTCATCTGTATGTGCAGCATAAGACTGTATGCACATGTATTACACATATACACCCATATAGATGAAAATACTTTTATCTCAGCTTTAAAGTTATAGTTAACATGAGAACAAACTCCCTTACGCTATAGTTCATGTTATGAGACTCATGAACTCAAATTAGATGGTAATTTTAACTCAACATAAATAAAATAATTTGATTTCAATGATGCTTTAAGTATTCATTAAATCATTGCAGCAAGACATCTAAATTTTAGGCATTTTATGTAATTTTGATATATTAGTGTATAGTCATATAAATACAAACTAAGAATTATTTCTCATTCTAATTATTTCTCATTTGACAGTGCTCCTTGTGCAATATCACTTGTAAGTAAAGTTAATTAGGATAATACATCACATATATATGGAGAGAAGACAAGTAACTGAAAGCAGGTGATAAAGATTGTCTGCAATTATTTTGATGAAATACAAAGTACTTGCTTCCCGGATAGAATTCTTAAAAGGGAAAGAAAAAAAAAGTCCTTGTCTGTTTCCTGCCAAAGGTAAACCAAAGTCCGAAAAATTGTTCACAATTTCTAAGAAAACTTGTCTTTCCAGCAACTTAGAGTTGCTGAAACTCTATGCATCCTATTGAGAGTAAAGCTTATTTTAAAAACCTTATCATGAATGCATTCAATCTTGACCATACAAGATATGCATACATTTCTTTCCCTAGATTTCTTTTCCATTAACTTTCTATAACTTTCCTTTTAAATGTCGCTTTTGCCTTGGGCCTTTTCCTTCTGAAATAATCAAAATTACTTTAAGCAAAATTGCTTCCTTTTACCGCAACAAAATGTATTTTCATTCCTTCAATCTTCTTGAATTGAAAATATACATTTTCATATATAGGGATGGTTTTCATACTATTTTTATCAGTTCTAATTACATTTAATTAGAATTATTAACATTGGTCTTTAGTTAAATCTAGTAGCATGCAATTGTGGCACACAATTGACTGAAACAGAGTATTTTTTCAGATGGACAGATTATGAGTGCATTTTATAATTCCCAGATACAGGTTTTTACTGATAGAATGCATTTTGGCATGTTCAGTAGGAAACGCTAACATCACAGACACTCAGTAATAAATCAAAAGTATCAAGGCTATGCTTAGCTATTAATAATTCAGTATTTTATTATCACTAATTTAGAGATTCAATGAACTTCAAACTTAGCAAAAACCTTAATGGCATGATTAAAAGAGCTATTTTTATTTTTTAAAAATATTTTATTTTATATAATTCTTATCATTTTTCATTTTTGCACAACGTATGCATTTTCATTTTAGTTATATTCCCCATACAATTGCACCCCCCCTTTCTTTGACCCTTCCCACCACCCCATCCACTGACTATATTGTGTCTCTGGTTTACAGCTGCTTGCTGACTTTGACCTTTACTTTGAATTAATTAGTCTTTTTCCTGGTCCCTCATTTAGGTCCTCTAAATTCCTGCTGTGAGTTAGGACATCCAGTATTTTTCTTTTTCTTTCTTATTTTGCTGAGAATGGTCCCTTCTAGCTCCATCCATGTTGCTGCAAACTGCATGTGTTTATCTTTTTTGATTGCTGAGTAATATTCCATGGTGTATATGCACCACATCTTCTTGATCCAGTCATCTGTTTTGGGGCATTTGTGTTGTTTCCATAGTTTAGCTATTGTAAATAGAGCTGCTATAAACATAGGGGTGTAGGTGCCCTTGGAATTAATGTATCTGTGTCATTTGGGTAAATACCTAGGAGTGGAATTGCTGGATCATATGGGAGCTCTAGCTTTAGTAGTTTGAGGAATCTCCACACAGCTCTCTATATAGTTGGGCCAGTTTGCACTCCCACCAACAGTGCAGGAGAGTTCTTGCTAGTTTTTTTGAAATGTGCCATTCTCACAGATGTAATATGGTATCTTATTGTAGTTTTGACTTGCATTTCCCTGCTTATAAGTGATGTTGAACATTTTTTCATATGCCTGTTGGCCTTGCATTTCCTCTTCAGAGACATTTCTTTTTAGCTCTTCTCCCCGTTTTTTGAATTGATTATTTTCTTTATTTTTGTTTTTTTATTTTTTATTTTTATTTATTTTTTTTAATAGAGGCATGCTTTATTTATTTATTTATTTATTTTGTTTGTTTGTTTGTTTTGTTTATACATGCACCGGGTACAGTCAGAAGCACAGGAGGGTGAGAGAATTTACCAGAGCCAGAGCAGGGAGCAGAGCAGGCAGAAGGACTGAAGTACACTGCTGAGGGGAGCAGCGGGTGGCAGGAGAGGTCTGCGTGCCATGTGGGATGCTCCTCCGGTGGCCGGGGAGCAGCCGGGGATTGAACCGGTGCCTCAGAGGCCGCAGGCAGCTTCGTAACCCAGCGCTCAACCACTGTGCCACCGGGGAGGCCCTTCTTTATTTTTGTTGAGTCTCATCAGCTCTTTGTAGATTTTTGTGATGAGTCCTTTATCATTAGTGTTGTGCGCAAAAATGTTCTCCCAGTCGGTGGGGTTTCTCAACTCTACAATCACCCAAAGCTAGATAAAGAAGAAATAGAACACCTAAACAGACCAATTAAAGCAGTGAAATTGAAATGGTAATCAAAAACCTCCCAAAAAACAAAAGCCCAGGACCTGATGGATTTACAAATGAATTCTACCAAACAATCGGAAAAGATTTAGTGCCTATCCTTCACAAACTCTTCCCAAAAATTGAGAAGGAAGGGATAATGTGCTATGAAGCCAACACTACACTGATACCAAAACTGAACAAGGACAACACGAAAAAAGAAAACTACAGGCCAATATCCCTAATGAACACTGATGCAAAAACCGAACAAGGACAACACGAAAAAAGAAAACTACAGGCCAATATCCCTAATGAACACTGATGCAAAAACCCTCAATAAAATTTTAGCTGTCAGGATCCAACAATGTATCCATAAGATAATTCACCACGACCATGTAGGATTCATTCCAGTGACACGAGTATGGTTCAACATCCGAAAATCAATCAATGTTACCCAACACTTCAACAAAAGAAATATAAAAACCATATGATATTATCAATAGATGCCGAGAAAGCTTTTGACAAAGTCCAACACCCATTCATGATAAAAGCCCTTGAAACAAGGAACATACCTCAACATCATAAAGGCCATCTATAACAAGCCAACAGCCAGTATCATTCTCAATAGTGAAAAGCTGAAAGCATTCCCATTAAGATCTGAAACAAGACAAGGATGTCCACTCTCACCACTGCTTTTTAATATAATACTGGAAGTCCTAGCCAGAGCAGTAAGACAAGAGAAAGACATACAAGGAATCCAAATAGGGAAGGAAGAAGTTAAACTATCACTAATTGCAGATGATATGATAATATACATAGAGAACCCCAAAAACTCCACAGAAAAACTAATTCAACTAATCAATCATTTTAGTAAAGTGTCAGGATACAAAATCCTATACACAAACAATAAATCTGAAGTAGAAGAAATAAAAAAAAAATCTATCCCTTTTACTACTAAAACAAAAAAAAAATCAAGTATTTGGGAATAAACCTAACAAAAGAGGGAAAGGACCTATACAATGAAAACTATAAAACACTGTTAAAAGAAATAGAAGAAGACACAAAGAAATGGAAAGACATCCCCTGCTCATGGATTGGAAGAATTAACATTATCAAAATGGCCATCCTGCCAAAAGCAATTTACAGATTCAATGTCAATGCTATTCCAATAAAAATTTCAATGATATTCTTCAAAGATATAGAACAATTATTGATGAAATTCATATGGAATCACCAAAAACCCCAAATGGTTAAAGCTCTCCTGAAAAAAAAAAAAGAAGGGAATGAAGGCATCACACACCCAGACTTCAAACTATACCACACAGCCATAATCATCAAGACTGCATGGTATTGGAATAAAAACGGACACACGGACCAATGGAACCAAATTGAAAATCCATATATAAATCCACAGATTTATGGTAAACTGCTCTTTGACAAAGCAGCAAAGAATATGCACTGGAGCAAAGAAAGTTTGTTCAATAAATGGTGCTGGGAAAACTGGGTCACTACATGCAAAAGAATGAAGCTTGCCTACTACCTCACACCATGCACAAAAACCAACTCAAAATGGATTAAGGAACTACTTTTAAAAAAAGAAGAAACTGGAAATATATCTTGCAGTATCATGTTGCCAAAATCTGGAGGCATGTACCCAAAATCTAGAGTAATCCTGAAAGATAACCAAAAGGCATTGTTTTTTTTTTTTTTAATTGAGGGTTGACACTAGTTGCAAGTAGTTTTACCTAATTGTACATAGCCACAGAAGTGTGCAATAGCATATCTGTGCAGCCTTATTTTGGGGGTCAACTCAAAGAAAAGATGGAAGGAAAACCCTTACTTAGAGTTTTCCTCCTCACAACAGATGGCACAAAGATGGATAGAAGTGGAAGAGCAAATAGAAGCAAAGAAAGGATTATCATCTCAGAGGGTTGTAAAACCCATTGAGGCAGGTATCCTATCCAATTTCCTTAATTTTTAAAATCCACAATTTTAAAGCTTGGAGTATGAAAATAGAAGATATAGAAATGTAAAAGAGCCTCGTATGACTAGCAGTTTTCCCATATGACAATTCTGGTTAAAATGACTACATTTATGTCTTTTCACAATTTCTATTTTTACAGGTCAATGAAAAAATAATTGGATTTTGATTTCCTTTGACTCTTCTCTGTAGTTTTAAAAGACATATTTTGGGTTTGTTTTTTTTTTTTTTCTGTTTTTATATAAATGTCCAAAGTGCTAAATCAAATTTGTTAATTTTTCTTTTAAATTAAACTTTTTAATGTTTAGTGACTTTTATCTTTGTTAAAACTGTCCATTTCTCCAGAAGATATGTTTATTGAAGGAATACTGTTGCATGAGGGACATGTCTTACAGGTCCTTCAACTCTATCTTTTCTTCTCATTTCTCTGTCCACACTCTTCTGAAAAAGGTTTTATCGTGTGCCAAATGTTGTCTGCACCAATGACAGGTTGAAATATTAAGCACTTATGATCTGAAATATTAAGCACTTATGATCACTTGCTGCTTCTAGAAATAGTTTTCGACCCCACACTAGCCTAGTTTTGACCCAAGTGGTTTCCAGCCTCTGGCTGGTCCTTAGTTTCAAAACTCTCTGACTTTTTGTCTAGATTATGACACATGACTTTGATCTAAATTCACCCCTTACTCTCAACTCTTCTCCTTTGTGATCTCATCCATATGCCAAAATAAACACTAAGAACTCCTAAAATTTTACCTTTAGTCTCGCCTATGAGTTTCACGACCATGCTGTATATGCCTATGTCTTTCTATATCTATAATCTATCTACATCTATGTGTCTGTCAATCTATATCTACATCTATCTCTATCTGTAGCATCTATATCTATAATTTACCTAAATCTATACTGTGTACGTTTACCTATATCTCTATCTACATCTATCTGTATCTGTAATATATCTACATCTATCTATAACTATCTCTACATCTATCAATAGCTATATCTATAACCTATGTATATTTATCTACATCTATATTACCATCTATATCTATATGTCAATATCTACATCTTTTGTTCGCCCTATTGTACCTCAGTCCATATATGTTAAATAGCTTCTCAACATCTCCCTGGAAAATGTAGGTCATCCTACATTTCTCTTTTTCTCTGATTGGCACCACTATTTATCCTTGACTACTTTCTTTTATCTCACTTCTTTCACTCCACATCTCAGTGCTTTTTATCTTCCTTCTTAAGTCCAACTAAATGGTTTTCCATCTTCATTATTATTCACATGTTATTTCTCAATTGGGCACATACTGATGACCTACTGAGAGGTCCTCAGCATCTATTTCTTTCCTTCTGAAACTTCAGTACTCCCCATTTTGCTGCAGCCAGAGGAAAACTCTCATTCAGTAGCTTAAAACCAGTGATAAGACTGCTGATAGATACATTAATGGTATCACTGTTAGACAAAAGAAACAAGCCCCTGAGAATAGTCTACAAAGACTCTAGGTTCTACTTATTTTGACTCAACTGTCCTGCTATTTCCTTAATGCTATAGTGACCTTTCAGTCCATGTACTTTTCTGTGTCAAAGTATGGCCTTATACTGTTCTACTTGCCTTTCTTTCTTTTCTTTTTCCCATGCCAGCAAAACTTAAAGTGTTCAGGCAAGCTTTACCTGACTTCACAAATTATAATTTTCAGTGCTATTTTATGTCCTTATTGCCAAGATGAAATGAGATCTAACCTCCCAAATGTGAGATTGTTAAGTCTTATTTGTGACTTATACAACACCTCTTCAGGTGGGAAGAGTTTGATTTCTCTTTTTTAAAACATGGAACTAATAGGAATCAGAATTAAAAAAAATATTAGCTTTAAGTAGGATTGGATGGGAAGAAACAGTGCTGTAAACCAGTGTAACCTCAATAACAAAGAATATGCATACAATGCTACAATTGCTTGAGACTTAAAACCAGCACCCTTTGGATAGCCAATCTCAGGGCATCTGAGAAAGATTATTAGCTTTCAATGACAACATATTCTTCAGTGACTTGCATGGGCAAAGAACATAACATAAGGGAAAATCTCAGAGTTCAGTTTAAGAGACAAGGTAAATGATGAGTGCTTTGGAATTACTCTCCAAAAGAAAAGTGAAATTAGAGTAGGAATGTCTTTCACTCTCTGTACCTGTGTGTACATCAGGACTCTGGAATTGCTGCTTCTCAGTGGCTGATTTTCAGTGTATCTTTTTTCCCTGTCCTAGTGGGAGCATTATTGCAGTGATCCTGTTCTCTTGTTTTCCATTTTACCTTGGATGTTTACTTGGAGCAAAAGGAGAGCAATGATACAGAGTATTTTTTTTTTTTTAATTTATTTATTTATTTATTTATTTATTTATTTATTTATTTATTTATACAAGCACTGGGTACAGTCAGAAGCACGGGAGGGTGAGAGAATTCACCCGAGCCAGAGCAGGGAACAGAAAGGCAGACTGACGAAATCACTGCTGAGGAGCAGCGAGCACAGCAGGAGAGGTCTGTTGCGCCATGTGGGACCCTTGCTGCCAGCCGGGGATTGAACCGGCACTACAGAGGCTGCGGGCAGCTTTGCAGCCAAGCGCTCAACCGCTGTCCACCAGGGGAGGCCCACAGGGTTTTTTTTTTTATTGTGGTGAAATACGTATGTAACATACACTACACCATTTTAGCAAATTCTGTATGTACACTTATATAGCGTTAAGTGCATTCACATTGACAGCCATTACTATCATTCCTAAGATTGTTTTAATATTCCCAAACATAAATTTCATAATCACTAAGCAATAATTCCCTGGTTAATAATTTGTCTTTATTTAAGGAGTTGCTGAAACAAAAAGAGTTCAGACTGCCTCTCTTATGGAGATAGCATGTGTCCCCAAAGACAAAAAATCTTGATAAAGATAAGATGAGCCTTTAGTGGATCCCTTGGTGAATGGGGGGTTATTCCATGGTAGGAATGTTTTAGACCAGGATTCCTAGAAGTGGAATCCATGCTTACCTTTGAAGTGACTCTTGGAGAAAGAAAACGAGGGATGCAAAATATGGCAAAGAGAAAATGTAGCCTCAGCATTATTCTGAGCAGCATTATTCTCAGCATTATTCTGAAACAAGTCCTTTTACTTCCATGTCACTCATCCCTACAAAGGGCTATGTAGGTTATGAGGCTTCCATGTGGTCAAATGTAATTTTCCAGGAAGGGAGCTACCTGCCGATGTTAGTAATAAGGATTTATAGAAATTTTGAAATGCCTGATGAAAAGGAATGTGGTGGAGCCCCAGACGGAGAACATCAAGTTTAGCTTGTTGTAGGCCCAGAGTGACACACTGGATCTCTTACTTCTACCATAGTTACTTCTACCATACCTCAGAGATTAATTCTACTATGGGCAACTCGAGTTTTACATAAAGGAGCACCCATACTTTAATATTACCAGAGAGTTCAAAGTATTGGTACATTGTAATTGGGCTTTAGGGGAGATAGATGTCAAGGACCATATTGGATACTGGGTAAGCAATATTTTCACAAATCCAAAGTTCTGCATTTGACTGCCCTATGCAACAGTTCTTTTACTACTCTAGATGGGAAGGTCAGCTGTCTCTAAAATGCATGTGCTATTATAAAGAAAAGTCATGAGATCCAATAATTTTGAACTGGGAGAACTTTAAAGAACAAAATAGATGAGTGGTTAATATTCAAAATATGTTCAAAGTGCCTAGAGACTTGAGGGATATGTGTAAGGAACCACCATTAGAAAGCATGGTGGGGAAAAAGAGAGAGAGAGAGGAGATTTGCAGGTCCCACACCCACCCCATAATTCTAGAAAAACCTAAATACCGTTTACCTGTTTTGTATAATATTGTCTGTGGGGGGAACAAAACAAAGAGAATTCTAAACTTAAAAAAAAAAAAAACACATGCCCATTGACAATCTGAATTAATTCCGTTAGCATACACATGAAGAAACTTATATATAAGGGGAAGTGTGTGCTCAATGCCAGAAAATTATATGTGTAACTAGGACTGGGTAAGTGTGTGAGGCTTCCTTAGGGAACATCTACTGCCAAAGTGCTCAAATCACTCTTAAGTTTGTATTTCCCTTAGACTGGGTCAGAGACTGCAGATATATACCAGATATATACCAAAAACTATCATCATCATCATCATCACCCATTGTTTTTCATACACAGGTGTGGCAGAGCATTTTGCTCTTAAAAGATGTAAAGTCTGTAAAGATGTCATAGTAGGTATTTTCATTGAATGTGTTAAAGGAAGAACATTATAAAGACCATTAAGCTCCATCCACAGCAGAATTCACTGATAGTCATCAAAAGAGAGAATCTGTATCTCTGTATGTCAAAGGAATATGTGGACAGATATATAAAAGTTAAATTCACACTTTTGAAAATTGGAGAAATAGTAAATAAATTGCATGCATACCCATCAGATATTTACTAAAATTTCATTTATTCCTGGAAGTTTTTGGAGTGGAGATCACATCTGAACTGGGTTTGCAAACAATGACAATTAGAATTAGCAGGTCATGAGCAGAATAGGAGGACTAGAGGAAATACTGAGTTTTGGCTTATTTCCTATTTCCACTACATGCATGTAGTAGCTCTTGCCTCAGCCTGATAACTGGTGATATTTTCTCTGACTAGTTCTTTTTCATATACTTTTTTGAAATATCTTTTTTTTAACATTTTAACTTTTTTTTAAGATTTGTTTATTTATTTATTTATACATGCACTGGGTACAGTCAGAAGCGCGGGAGGGTGAGAGAATTCACCAGAGCCAGAGCAGGGAGCAGAGCAGGCAGAAGGACCGAAGTACACTGCTGAGGGGAGCAGCGGGCGGCAGGAGAGGTCTGCGCGCCATGCGGACCCTCCTCCGGTGGCTGGGGGAGCAGTCGGGGATCAAACCTCTAACTGGCGCTGCAGAGGCTGCGGGCAGCTTTGCAACCCAGCACTCAACCACTGCGCCACTGGGGAGGCCCTGAAATATCTTTTAAATCATTGTGAAGTCCCACAACCATTCCCACAACCAATTCTTCTGTGACCCATCACCATAGTCCCTTGTATTCTTCCCTTCCTTGTTTTGACCCCTTTTCCGCCCCCTTCCCTCACAGAATGTCTCAGATTTATGGTTGCGTGCTATTATTATTATTATTATTATTATTATTATTATTATTATTATTATTATTATTATTGTTTTCCTGGTCCCTTATTTGGTTCCCCCAAATTCCTCCCATAACTGAAAACATTCAATGTTTCTTAATCCTTCTGACTTATTTCACTGAGCAAGATTCTGTCCATGTTGTTACGAATGGCATGACTTTATCTTTTTTTTTGGGGGGGTGGGGACATTTGGGTTGTTGCCATAGCTTACCTATTTTGAATAACACTGCAATAAATATAGGGTGCAGGTTTCCTTTTGAATTAGAGTTTTTGTGTCCTTTGGGTAGATTCCTAGGAGAGCAATTACTGGGTCATATGGATTCTCCATTTTTAGTAAGCTGAGGAAACTCCATATAGCTTTCTGTAGGGGTTGGGACAGTTTGCCCTCTCACCTGCAGTCTATGAGAGTTCCTTTATCTCCACATCCTCGTCTATGCTGGTTGTTGCCTGCTTTTTTAATGTGTGCATGCTCACTGGTGTAAGGTGGTAGCTCATTGTGGTTTTGATGTGTATTTCCCTGATTATAAGGGATGTTGACCATTGTTTTCATTTACCTGTTGGCTGTTTATGTCACCTCTTTGGAGATGTGTCTTTTTAGCTCTTCTGCCCATTTTTCCCCACTGGACTGTTTAATTTGTTCTTGTTGAGTCCTGTGAGTTCTTTGTAGATCTTTGTGATCAGTCCCTTGTCAGTTGTGTTCTGTGAAAAAATTTTCTCCCATTCAGTAGAGGGTCTCTTTGTTTTGATTAATGCCTCTTTTGCTGCACAGAAGATGTTTAGTTTGATGTCATCCTAGCTGTTCATCTTTTCCTTCACTTTCTTCGCTTTGGGGGATGAGTCTTTAAAGATGTTACTGAGATGCATGTCATGTAGTGTTTTCCCTATATTTTCTTCCACATATTTATTTTAAATATTTATTTATTTATTTATACAAGCACTGGGTACAGTCAGAAGCGCAGGAGGGTGAGAGAATTCACCAGAGCCAGAGCAGGGAGCAGAGCAGGCAGGAGGACCCAAGTACACTGCTGAGGGGAGCAGCGGGCGGCAGGAGAGGTCTGCGCGCCATGTGGGATCCTCCTCTGGTGGCCGGGGAGCAGCTGGGGATCGAACCGGTGCTGCAGAGGCTGCGAGCAGCTTCGCAACCCAGCGCTCAACCGCTGCACCACTGGAGAGGCCCTTTCTTCCATGTATTTTATGGTTTCACGTCTTACATTCAGGATTTTATCCATTTTGAGTTGGTTTTAGTGCCTGGTGTGAGGTGATGGTCTGCCTTCGTTCTTTTGCAAGTAGCAGACCAGTTTTCCCAGCACCATTTTCTGGGCAAACTGTCCTTTTTCCATTGCATATTCTTTGCTCCTTTGTCAAAGATTAGTTGTCCATAAATATGAGGGTTTATTTCTGGGTTTTCAATTGATTCCATTGTTCTGTGTATCTGTTTCTGTTCCAATTCCATTCTGTTTTAATCATTATGACTTTTTATAGTTTGAAGTCTGGGATTGTGATACATCCATTCCCCTTTATATTGAATAAGGAGAGCTTTGGCTATTGAAGGTTTTTTGTAGCTCCCTATGAATTTTGTCAATGTTTGTTCTATTTCTTTGATGAATGTCATTGAAAATTTTAAGGGGATAGCACTGAATCTGCAAATTGCTTTCGATAGGATGGCCATTTTGATGATGTTAATCTTCCAATCCAAAAGGAAGGGATGTCTTCTTCCATTTATTCTAACAATGTTTTATCATTTTCTTTGTATAAAGCCCTCACCTCTTTTGTTTTTCTTCAGACTGGTTGTTTGCATACAGAAAGGTTACTGATTTTTGTGTGATGATTTTGTATTCTGCTACTTTACTAAACTGGTCTATGACTTGCTTAGTTTTTCGGTGGAGTTTTTAGGATTCTCTGTGCATATTGTCACATCATCTGCCAACAGCGATATTTTTGCTTCTTCCACCCCTATTTGGATTCCCTGTAAGATCTGTCTCTTGTTTTATTGCTCTGGCTAGGACTTCCAGTATTATATTGAAAAGCAGTGGTGAGAGTGAACATTCTTTCCTTGTTCCACATCTTAAGGAAAAGGCTTTCTGCTTTTCATCCTTGAGGATAATGCTGGCTATGGATTTGTCATAAATGACTTTTATCATGTAAAGTCATGTTCCTTCTATCCCGAGGATTTTGAGGGCTTTCATCATAAACAGATGTTGAACTCTATTGAAAGATTCCTCAGCATCCATTGATATGATCATATGTTTGTTGTTGTTGCTGATGTGCTGGGTTATGTTGATTTTCATATGTTGAACCATTCCTGTGTCCCTGGAATCAATGCCAGTTGGTCATGGTGTATTATCTTTCTGATGCATTGTTGGGTTCTGTTGGCTAAGATTTGGCATCAATATTCATTAGGGAGATTGGCCTCTGGTTTTGTTTATTGAGTTTGGCTGTTTGGCTCTGGTGTTAGTGTAATGTTGGCTTCACAAAACGTATTTGGTAGTATCCCTTCCTCCTCAATTTTTTTTTATGTTTTATTTTACATAAATGCCCTTTTTTGTGTTTTATTTTTTTTTAATTTTTATGTATTTATTTATTTATTTTTATTACAAATTTTATTTTTATATTCGCCATACAATTGCAACTGCCTTATTTTATTTTTTAAATAAATTTTATTTTTATATTCCCCATACAATTGCAGTCCCCTTATTATGACCCCAATCCCTCCCCTCCCCACCCCCACCCCCCATGGAGTGTCTCTGGTTCATAGTTTTTTGTTGATTTTGATTTTCACTTTCTTATATTTATTCATTTTCCTGGTCCCTTATTTAGGTTTTCTAGATTCCTGCTATGAGTGAGACCATCCGGTATTTTTCTTTTTCTTTCTGGCTTATTTCGCTGAGCATGATCCCTTCCAGCGCCATCCATGTTGCTGCAAATTGCATGTGTTTATCTTTTTTGAATGCTGAGTAATATTCCATGGTGTATATGGACCACATCTTCTTGATCCAGTCATCTATTTTGGGGCATTTGGGTTGTTTTCAAAGCTTAGCTATTGTAAATAGTGTTGCTATAAACATAGGGGTGCAGGTGCTCTTTCAAATTGATGTTTCTGTGTCCTTTGGGTAAATACCTAGGAGTGGAATTGCTGGATCATATGGAAGCTCTATGTTTAGTAGGTCCAGAAATCTCCACACAGCTCTCCATAGTGGTTGGACCAGTTTGCACTCCCACCAACAGTGCAGGAGAGTTACTTTTTCCTCACAACCTCGCCAACATTCGTTGTTGCTAGATTTTTAATATGTGCCATTCTTACTGTTGTAAGATGGTATCTCATGGTAGTTTTGATTTGCATTTCCCTGCTTACAAGCAATGTTGAACATTTTTTCATATGCCTGTTGGCCATTTGCATTTCCTCTTCAGAGAAGTTTCTTTTTAGCACTTGTGCCCATTTTTTGACAGATTATTTTCTTTGTTTCTGTTGAGTCTCATCAGCTCTTTGTAGATTTTTGTGATCAGTCCTTTATCATTAGTGTTGTGTGCAAATATGTTCTCGTAGTCAGTGGGGTTTCTCTTTGTTTTGGTTATTGTCTCTTTTGCTGTGCAGAAGATCTTTAATTGGATGTAGTCCCAGCTGTTTATCTTTGCCTTCACTATCACTACTTTGGGTGATGTGTCTGTAAAGATGTCTTCGATGTGCATATCACATACTGTTTCACCTATATTTCCTTCTATGTATTTTATGGTTTCAGGTCTTATATGACAAGCCAGCAGCCACTATCATTCTCTTTTTTTTTTTTAATTTTTTTTTCTTTTTATAGAGGCATGTTTTATTTATTTATTTATTTGTTTGTTCGTTTTTTTTTTTTTTTTTTTTTTTTTTTTTATACATGCACTGGGTACAGTCAGAAGCGCGGGAGGGTGAGAGAATTCACCAGAGCCAGAGCGGGGAGCAGAGCAGGCAGAAGGACCGAAGTACACTGCTGAGGGGAGCAGCGGGCGGCAGGAGAGGTCTGCGCACCATGTGGGACCCTCCTCTGGTGGCCGGGGAGCAGCCGGGAATCGAACCGGCGCTGCAGAGGCTGCGGGCAGCTTCGCAACCCAGCGCTCAACCGCTGCGCCACCAGGGAGGCCCCAGTATCATTCTCAATGGTGAAAAGCTGAAAGCATTTCCATTAAGATCTGGAACAAGTCAAGGATGTCCACTCTCACCACTGCTTTTCAATATAATACTGGAAGACCTAGCCAGAGCAATAAGACAAGAGAAAGACATACAAGGACTCCAAATAGGAAAAGAAAAAGTCAAACTATCACTATTTGCAGATGATATGATAATATACACAGAGAACCCCAAAAACTCCACAGAAACACTAATTCAACTCATCAATCAGTTCAGTAAAGTGGCATGGTACAAAATCAACATGCAAAAGTCAGTAGCCTTCCTATACACAAACAATAAATCTGAAGTAGAAGAAATAAAAAAAAAATCCCTTTTATTATTGAAACAAAAAAAATCAAATACTTGGGAATAAATCTAACAATAGAGGTAAAGGACTTATACAAAGAAAACTATAAAACACTGTTAAAAGAAATAGAAGAAGACACAAAGAAATGGAAAGACATCCACTGCACATGGATTGGAAGGATAAACATTATTAAAATGGCCATCCTACCAAAAGCAATATACGGATTCAATGCTATGCCAATAAAAATTTCAATGTCATTCTTCAAAGAAATAGAACGGTTATTGATGAAATTCATATGGAATCATCAAAAACCCCGAATAGCTAAAGCTCTTCTGAAAAAAAAAAAAAAAAAGAAGCGAATGGAGGCATCACACGCCCAGACTTCAAACTATACTACAAAGCCATAATCATCAAATCTGCATGGTTTTGGAACAAGAACAGACACATGGACCAATGGAATTGAATAGAAAATCCAGAAATAAACCCACAGATTTAAGGTCAACTGATCTTTGACAAAGGAGAAAAGACTATGCACTGGAGCAAAGAAAGTTTGTTCAATAAATGGGCTGGGAAAACTGGGTCGCTACATGCAAAAGAATGAAGCTTGACTACTACTTAACACCATGCACAAAAACTAACTCAAAATGGATTAAAGAACTAGACATAAGACCTCCTCAATTTTTTGAAAGAGTTTGTGTAAGATAGGCACTGCTTTGTTTCTGAACGCTGGGTAGATTGATTTGTGAGCTCATCTGGTCCTGGGTTTTTGTTTCTGCAAAGGGTTTTGATTACAGCTTCAATATCACTATAACAGGCCAGGATATGTGCTCTATTTCTTTTTTATCTAGCATTGGATGATTGCATAGTTCTAGGAATTTCTCCATCCTTTCTTGATAGCTGAGATTGTTAGTTTACAATGGTTGAGAATAATCTCTGATTATTCTTTTTATTTTGACTGTGTCTGTTGTAATTTCTCTTCTTTCATTTATGATCCTATTTATGTGTTCCCTCCCCCGTTTTTATTTTGTGAGCCTGGTGAGGGCTTTGTCTACTTTGTTTATTTTTTAAGAGAACCAGCTTTTGGTTTTGTTGATCTTTTGGATTGCTTTTTTAAAAATTTCTATTTCACTTTGTTCTGCTTTGATTTTTCATTATTTCCTTTCTTATACTAGCTTTTTTAAAAAATTGTTCTTTTTCTTACTTCTTTGAGATGGGAAATGGGGTTGTTTCTTTGAGTTCTTGCTTATTTCTTGATGTGAGCCTTTATTGTTATCTTCTTTCCTCTTATTACAGCTTTTGCTGTGTTCCATACATTCTGGAAAGTTGTGTCCTCATTGTCATTCATGCCAAAGTATTGTTTTATTTCCTCTTTGATCTCCTTATTAATACAGTAGTGGGGGTTTCAAGCTCCATGAAGTAGGAGATTGAAGTAGGATTGCTTTATTTTGATGGTTTATTTTTAGTTTTGTGCCTTTATGACCGGAGAAGATAGTTGGAATGATTTTGATCTTAGTGTATCTGTTGATGTTTGCCTTCTGTCCCAGTCTGTGATCAATCCTGGAGAATGATCCATGTGCACCTGAGAAAAATGTGTGCTTGGATCTTTTCAGTGCAGTGTCATAGAGATGTCTGTTAAGCCCATGAGGTCTAGGTCCATATTTAGGGCTCTAGTGTCCTTGCTTATTTTTTGTCTCGTTGCTGTGCCCAGTGATGAGAGTGCGTGTTGAAGTCTCCTGCTGCATATCATATGTATTGTTTCCAATGTCTTTTTTTCAGAGATGATAACAATTGTCTGATGTGTTTTTGTGTGCCTTCATTTGGGGAGGATATGTTGATGAGTGTCATGTCTTCCTGACATAATAATGTAGTGTATTAAGCACAATGTAGTGACCATCTATGTTTCTTTGTATTTTTCTTTTTTTTTTTAATTTTGAAGTCTGTTTTATCTGATATAAGTATAGCTGTTCTTACCTTATTTTTTGGGCTCTCTGCATGTAGGATGGATTTCCAGCCTTTTAGTATCAATCTATGCTTATATTTTGTAGCTAAATGTATTTCTTGTGGACAGTAGAAGGTTGGGCTCTGTTTTTTTTTTTTTTTTTTTTTTTTTTTTTAACCCAGCTGGTTACTCTGAGTCTTTTTATTGATGAGTTTAGTCCATTTATATTTAGAGTATATATTGATACACTGGTGTCTGTATTTTCCATTTTGTTTGCCTTTATGTGATACCTTATTCTGTTCTTCCTATTCATTCCTCTATTGGTTTTGGCTCCAGGGCCTCTTATAGTATTTTTTGGAGAGGGGGATTAGTTGTTATGAATTTCTGGAGATTCTGTTTGTCTGAGAAAGTCCTTAAGTTTCCTTCATAGAGGAAGGAGAGATTTGCAGGGTAAAGTATTCTTGGTTGACATTTGTTGACTTGGAGTTTAATAAACATGTAACCCCATTTTCTTCTACCTGTACTGTTTCTTTGGTGAAGCCTGATGTCAGCCTCACTGGTTTTCATTTGTAGATTATCTGTTTCTTTGCCCTCACCAGTTTCATTTTGTTTTCTTTGTCTTTGACTCTTGGAAACTTTACTATTATGTGTTTTCCTGTAGTTTTCCTTTCGTTGTGGTAATTTGGTGTTCTTCTGGCTTCCTGTATATCCGTTTTCATTTCCTTTTTCATGTTTTAGTAGTTCCTGTCGTTAATTCCTTGAAGAGTTTCTTGATTCCTTAGTCTCTCCCCTCCCCTTCTGAGAGTCCTATGGCTCTCTCTTTTTTTTTTCTGACTCTTATATTTCCTTTCCCTATGGTGTCAGGTAGTCCTCAAAGTGTGCCACGGACCAGCACAGCAATGAACGATGAGGCAGTCTCAGGGTTGAGAGACTGCGCAGGGTGGTCAGGGATTCAACTAAAGAAATGACAAACAGACACACTTCAAGAGAGAGTGTAAATCTGAGTGTAATTTTCTTTGAGTTTGTGACCAGTATATATATGTTTTCTAAAAGCATAGGAACAATGAATATCAATGAAATTAGCTTGTTCATGGGTTTAGTTTATCACTGATAGGGCAGTGATTTACATCTGGACCTAGCCTCATTCCTAAGTAGATAGACCATTAGTTTTGTTTTTAAACTATATAATCGCATTTTTTTACTAACTACTTTTTTACCTAAACTATATTTTAATTATTACAGGGTTTAGTAATGTTTCATTTGAGTCAGCCTTGTGTTAAGGATTTCATATGATTTTTTGATTAACAAGCAATGACCTTTATAGAAGCAAGAAGGAAGTTTAGAAAGACAATAAGGGATTAAAGTTTGTAGTTCTAGAAAGATGGGATAAGGTTTTTTAGCATTCTTGTAGTGGTTCCTGGTGGTCCTTATCTTTTGATAAACATCTGTCTTATCTATGTTTTCAGGGAACTTTGCTGTACTTCCACTGCTTCATGGAGTTTTGCTGTTCTCCCCCTGCGTGCTGGTTCCTTGCCCAGCTGGACCTAGGGACCTTGGCAAAAGCCATTAGCCCTAAGGGTCACTGCAGGGGGAGGTACAGCAAAAGTGTTTCTTCATTCTTTTTCCTTCATACTTCTCTTTATTTTTCTTTTTTGGTTCTTTTCATGTCTGTATCTTCTAGAGTACTGATTCATTCTTTCATTTCTTCTATTCTATGTTTGTGGCTTTCCCCAGAATTCTTGAGCTCCTACACTTATCTCTGGATATCCCTCATTTCTTTCACTTTCTTGTTTAGGGATTTGTTCTCATTTCTCAGTTCATTGTTTATAGATTTTCCCTTTCTACATTATCTCTTAATTCTTTTTTAAAAAAAGATTTATTTAATTTATTTATGCTACAAGAATTGGGAGGTAGGCCAGAGGTGCTGGGGGAGGAACAGGGGGAGCAGTGAGAGGATTCACCAGAGACAGTGGGGTTGGGGCAGAGCAGGCAGATCAAACTCATGCCACAGTGGCTGACAATAGCTTGATAGTGCTGAGACATCACCCCTGCACCACCAGGGAGGCCCATTCTCTAAATTCTTTAAGTGCTCTCATTATGGCGCATCAGTTCTGAATTCTTTTTCTGCCAGGCAAAGATATTCTTCTGTGTTCATATGATTGGGTTCTGGAGGTTGACTTTCTTTCTGTGGTGTATTGCTTCCCAGAAGGGCCTGCTTGATCTCTTGTATTTTCTGTTGTTCCCATTGTTAGCCTTCAGCATTGCTCTATTCTTAGCTCCCCATTACTGCTGGTGCTGGTGGGCATGGGTTCTGATTTCTCTTGCTGAGGCGGAGATGTGTGTGCCTAGTGTTGGAGCCGCTATGGCTGGTGCATAGAGGTGTAGGTGAAGGCTCTTGTGTTTTCCCCTTCCATTGTCTTCAGATGTGCCCCCTGCTCTAGACAGGTGGTACCTCCTGCCTACTTGCTGGGTGTTGGGAGCTGCCAGAATTGGGAGTTGGGGGGCTCCTGCAGTTTCCACTTGGGTGTGTGCCCAGGCACTCTTCTATTGTGGTGAACATTGTTCTGAGCTGTGATTTGCTTCAGGAGTCCACTGTGAGGTGCCTAGAGGCCAGGTGGGATGCACATCTCTGTTGAGCTGCTAGGTCCTCCTAGGCTTGTCTCAGGAGAATACAGGGATCAAAAGAGAATAAGGTGTGAAAGAACGGATAAGAGTAAAGAGGAGGATGATACAGACATGTAAAAGGAACAAAGGTGAGAGAAGAAAGGAAGGTCCAGATGCGGGGAGAGGGAAGAGGAGCTGGGAGGATGGAATGCAGCAGATGGAGAAGAGAAAGTGGTAATAGTAATGCTGAAGGGGAGAAAGGAGAATAGAAGATGCATACAGGTATGCACACACAGAGAGACACACACACACACACACAGAGAAATAGGGAAGAAGGAAAGGAACAACAGACAACCAACTGACCAACACACACACAAACAGGTGGGGGGAGAGTTGCTTCTCAGGCTTCTGAAGGCTCCCAGTGAGCCAGTTGCTGTTTTATTCTGGTGTGCTGGAGCGCTGGAGAGCTGAGTAGGATCCTCTTCCCTGGGCCCGTTATCTTCTTTGCAGTGTATTGATGGAGGGTAAAAAATGAGCGCAGAAGGGCAAGGATTGAACTGTGGGCTGCCCAAAAGTCTCTGACGAGCTCCACTGCAGCTCTGTGTGTGTATGGACTGGCATGGTTTCTGGGCCTGTGGAGTAGTTGGGCAGTTGTGGGGCCACCAGGGGTCTTGGGGTATCAAGATGCCCCGCTGTAGGTACCAGCCCTGTGAGGCTGTGCCCGCCCGATGTCCTTCCCGCTGGTAAGCACGCCAGGTTAAATGGTATGCCCTTCCTGGTGTGACCTCAGCTACAGCCTCCCAGTTTCACATGTAGGTGGTTGTGCATTTTGTTCTGATGACTAGGCAGGCCAGAAGGAGTAAACTTTCAGCCTGCTTGCTCCCTCTGGTCGCTGCAAAAAAGGAGGGGAGGGGACTGCCACAACAAAGGGGTTCGCACCTGTGCTGTGCCTGCCCTGCGGCCCCTGTGCCAACCTGTTCTGCCCACAGTTTTCATGTGTCTCAGGAGTCCCCTGTGGCCGCCAACCTTTTTCTCCTCCTTTGCTTTTCCTGGACAAACTGAGCCAGCGTTGTGGGTGAGGGAGGGAAAAGGATTCCAGTTTGAGGATTCTCTCTTCCCTTCTTCTATCGTTCCAAATCCCCCTCTGCTTATATTCACATCACCAGCATCACCAAGTTCGTCCACCTGTCCGTCCGGGTCCCTCCAGGAATTCATTATTTTCCCCAACAGTGTCTTTATGGGAGTACTTGATAATAGCGTCCCTTCACCACCATGTTGATGACTGCTTTTTATTGGGGTGGAATAGAGGAGAGAGAGGTGTGCAGGACCTACTGCAGAAATACTTGAAAAACAACATTATGGCAGTCCTGGCTCTGCAACGAGCAGCATGGTTGGTATAGGACACCTTTGCTTTCTTTAGATTGACAACCTTTGTGTTCAACACCAACCAGCTCCTGTTAAGATATCCTCCTCAGTACTGGTGTTTCCATATGCCCACGCTGGCGCTCTTCAACCAGGCATTAACCTGTGCTTCACACTTAAATTACATGTAAAAACTCTAAAACTCTCTTTTTTTCTTTTAAAGATTTTATTTATTTATTTATTTATTTATTTATTTATTTATTTATTTATTTATTTATTTATTTATACAAGCACTGGGTACAGTCAGAAGCGCAGGAGGGTGAGAGAATTCACCAGAGCCAGAGCGGGAGCAGAGCAGGCAGAAGGACCGAAGTACACTGCTGAGGGGAGCAGCGGGTGGCAGGAGAGGTCTGCGCGCCATGTGGGACCCTCTCCGGTGGCCGGGGAGCAGCCGGGGATGGAACCAGCGCTGCAGAGGCTGCAGGCAGCTTCGCAACCCAGCACTCAACCGCTGCGCCACCGGGGAGGCCCACCCTTTTTTTTTTTTTTTTTTGAGATTTATTTACTTGTGCATACAAGCTGGGGCACAGGCCAGAGGTGCGGGGGTTAGGGACTGAGTGGATCCACCAGAGACAGAGCAGGGAACAGAACAGGCAGACTGACCAGAGTACACTGCTGAGGGGAGCAGCGGGTGAGGCAGGAGAGGTCTATCTCGCCATGTGGGAATCTCCTGGGGGGCCGGGGATCAAACTCATGCTGCAGGGGCTATGGATTGCTTCATAGTGCAGTGCTCAACCCCTTGTGCCACCAGGGAGGCCCAAAGTCTAACACTCTTCTCAATGCTTGTTGATCTTGCTGCAAACCCTGGCCAGGGAGGATGGTTGGTGACATAGCCCTAATGTGCAGTGTGAAAGAAGGGGATGTCTTTGATATGTACCTCAAACATGCGGGTTTCCTGTTGATGTTTGGTCAACGAGCTAGGTCAAATAATTTGCTTTTCTAAAGTCTTTTCTAGAGAACATCAACAGCAGGTTGGCCTGTTCTTGGGATCCTGAGGGACATCAGCAGGCAGTATCTCATGAGCTAGTACTAAGACAAATGCAAGATCTGTAACATCGTTTTAGGCTGTAACCCATTACAAGGGGTTGAGGACTAGGAAAGGGGGAAAGGTAGAAATGGACTGACTTGGGCACAGACAGTTGTGTACCTCTCATGAGTTTGCCTTCAAATTGTACTCCCAACTTTTTGTTCTGCCCCTGACAGCCGGGGCAATGAAGTGAGTATGTGTGATTGTAGGGTAAGTGATTTTCAGGCTTTTCTGCCCTCCTGCGGCTAGGATTGCCCTGCCTGATGGGGCACCACATTTTGTTTCATTGTTAGAGTTGTGTTGTTTGCTTCTGTGGGCCATGACTGCAGTATTGAGAGATCCGCCAAGAGAAGCAGAGGCAGGAGAGAGAAGGGCAGAAAGAGCGCCTGGGAATCCCAGAGTGAAGACTTGCTGTGGGCTTGGAGGCCTGCTGGCCTCCTGGCCCCCACCCCGTCCCCCCGGGGACCCCTGCCTGCCATGTACCTGGTTGCTGCACTACATGTAAAACCTCAATAAACGCCTGAGAAAGCCACCGAGGACTCCAGACTCTTCTTTAGCCTGTCTGCTCGAATCACCCAAAACCTGCTCAGTGGCCTATCCTGCCACTACAGTGATACTGAAGGAAAAATTGTAAGGCTGTGTTTCTAGATGCTGTCCTTTTGCGCTAATGCCCTTATTCCCTTGATGTATCCCAGTCTCCCAATTAGAAACCTGCCTCCCTCCTAAGGATCACTTTGGAATACCAGAAATCCTTGCTGGGCCAAAGCAAACAGGTAGTTTGCTTACCTCCAGAGAAGATGCAGAGGAATCATTTCCCTCAGTCCTACCCACCTCATTTATGACCAAACAAAAAATGTCCTCTATTTGGCATGACACCTCAGCTAGAGCGTACCAGATGGTTTAATCTTGATGCTTTCCTTTGAACTACTGGCTGCTGCCTGACCTAATGTGTAATTTCCACACTTGCGGGAGAGTTGCACCTCCTTTTCTCTACCTTTTTGGCACATGTTTCTTCTTGTTCTCTATAAAAAGGATATCTTCCTGTCTTAATTCTGGGCTTCTGTACTATGGGGATTTTTTTTTCTATTTGAATATAATAAGCGCTAACATACATTTATTTCCCATACATGAAACAATGGTGAATGCTGAGAAGGAAAGGAAATCTTGAGACCCAGATGTAGGTCTACTTACCTACGGTTCAAGAAGAGTTGTCACAGAGCTAGAGAGATGACTACTTTTCTGTTAAGTACACGTGACTCAGCTTCCGATCTCTCTAAGCTGTGATGGCTATTATGGCCCAAGCTGTGATGACTCTTATGCCCCAAAGTGAAAAAGACTTTCACTTTTATGATATCCCACACTTTCCTTCACTCCTTGCAAGACTGTGAGGCTTTCCTCACCACCATTCTCATGCTGTTGGACTTTGCAAGCAGATGTAAAGAAGGCTGACAGTCCCATTTTCTGAGGGAGGTCTTGGAGTGCTGGTTAAGTTTTTCCAGATTTCCAGCATGTTAGTCTATTTCCTAATTTACTGTGATTGACACGTGAGGTGGGTGGACAGCTGTCACACTGAGGCAAAGACGTGTGAAGTTCTGACAGAGACAGCTGACTTGGGAAATATGGAGATGTAAAGAAAATGCAAGTTCTGCGCAATGACTTATTTGGAGGTTTCAGAGAGAGTGGATTGGTAGAGAAATTTCTGTGATAAAAAAAGAGAACACTAAGTCAACATGGTCACAGAAAAAGATGGAGGGAGATGAAACATATGGATTTGACTTAGGATTCAGCGTGGGATCAAGCTGAATCATCATGGATTGCCATTTCCAACGTGTAAGGCAGAGATGGGGCAGACTTACTGAGAACTACTTGGGTAAAATGGAACCCGGAAACTTATTATCTGTGCAAATGGAACTATGGCAGGAATTGCTAATTAAGCATCATAGTCCCTCCACCCTCAGAGGTCAATCATCCAGTTTCCCATGAGCTCCCCTGGTTTCCAGCTCCCCTCAGAAGCCTACCATATCTAAACCAGTGATTAGTTTTCCAGAAAGCTACTGAGATGGCATAGGGCTACTGTGGAATAGGTCATAGTTTGGTGGCAGCAAGACAGCCAACCCAATTTGTGCAGGATGGAAGTGCTTAAGGAAGAGAATGCTCAAAAGACAAAGTGTAACACCCATATTTGCACGGACTTCCCTTCTCCTTCTTCTTCTCCAAGAAAAGAAAATGCACTCAAATCTGGGAAATAGGTGCTTTTAGTATTCTCCAGTACGACTGTGCTCCGGAGAACATCTGAATAGGGATGACATCCGGTTAAATTCAACACCGTGCAATGTGGAAACAAGGCAAATGCACCAATATGCGGCCCCCAAGTAGGATATAGTATGACATAAATTGTGCACAGTAGTAATCTCCTAAGGTGCAGGTCTAGCCAAAAAGTGATTCTATTGGGGGTTACCCCAGCTACCGTGCCAGTGAGTGTGCAGGGTTCTCCTAAGGTGCAGGGCTGTTGTGTGTGGGAGTAATTCCTAAGGTACAGGGCTACGGAGTGTGTGGCTTTCTCCTAAGGGCTAGTGAGATTTTGTGGGGGGGTTCTCCTAGTGTGCCGGGCCACCGAGTGTGGGGCTTTGTCCTTGGCTACAGGGATCGCTGAGTATGTATTTTCTCCTCAGATACAGGGTCCCACTGGGTACTACGGGGATTTCCTCATGTACATTGACCAGTGTAAACTAGCATGTAGTGGGCCCCTGTGCACTAGGGTTCCCCTAGGTTTCGTTCATTTTTATGGTCCCGGGGCCCCAATGAGTTTGGAGGATTCTGCTAGTCTACTGAGGGCCAGTGAGTTGGACCTTGCTCCTGCTCTGCATTTCTGCAACTAGCCTTGGTCTGTTGCTTTGGCTTTGTGGTGTTGTGTTTGTGTTCTGCATATTCTACTCTTTACTGGGTGGGGTTTTGCTCCTGAGTCGATTCTTCCCCATTAAGACTGATAGATGGACCTCAGGCCTGGGCTTTAGGTTGGTGTTGGTCACCTCCTGGCTCCAAAGGAGAGTTTTTCTCAAGCAGGCTGATAAGTGGCCTCAGGGGTATGAGGCCTCCTTTTCCTGACTGACTACCAATACCTGTGGGCAGCCCATCACCCTAAGGAGAGCCAGAGTCTTCTGCATTCTGCAAGCAGAGTTCCAGGATCTTAGAAGTTCTGCAAACAGAACTTCTTCCCAGAATTGACTCCTGTTCTCTGAGGACCTACTGGCTTGCGTGCATGTTCCCCACAAACCAGGAAAACTTGTTTTCAGTAGTAACTGATTAATCGGTATAAGCAAAAACACAATTGTGTGCTATTTTCTCTTCCTTTGTTCATATCTTTAATAAAAACTTGGGTTGGGAGAGTGAGAGGCAGAGCTGCTCTCGATGGCCCTCCCCAGCCTCCCCGCCCTGCAAATTCATTTAGACTCCAAGTCTTCGTCCATGGCAGAGAATTTCATCGGCTGTCCTGTCTGCAGCAAATACCCATATCCTTCTTCTTCGTTCTCCCTTTCCGCCCTCCCCACTTCAGACTAATGAACCTAAATGCCTTTTGGCAATGACCGATCTGGCTGCTTCCTGCTGAATTGGGGCGAAGGATGTGGCTGTCAAGGATCAAACCCAGAAGGCTGTCTTTCCAGCCGGCTCAGGTACAAACCATTGAGGGTGCTTTCAGGCGGTCCCGTCTGGACCACCACCTGGAGTTTGTTTTCATCCTTGCAGAAGAATTGACAATGAGATTTAAGGAACATGGGCCAAAAATGAGAAGCAGCACAATTGCTTCAAGGGTCTCAAGAGTGGGAGGAACCAAGTAATGGAGGGGATCCACCCCTTGATCTGGCCCCAGAGTTGGGGGGAACATACACCTTCTCAAGTTTGTGGGGCCATGAAGCCTTATCATATGAGCAAGGATGTCCTCCTCCACCTGTGAGCTGGAATTGATGAAGTTAAAACAGGTTTACTTGATAACAACACAGAGCTCGTCTTGCTCTGCAAGGAGATCATCTAAGGCCAGGGGATTATCCATAAGAATGATGTCATTTTTTGGAGTCAGTGGGTTTGGAGTGCGGGGTCCTGGGGTTCACTCTGGGAAAGGTTTGCCCAGAGCTCCCGTTTCAGCGGCAGGCGGCGGGTTTCCCAGCGAGTTTCTCCACGAGACAGAGACGTTAGTGATATTTAAAGGACAGGTAGATTAGGGAAAGGGACGGCAGAGTAAAAGACACTTGCGTAGACACCAGCGGGTAGGAGGAGCTGTCACGAGAGGGACAGGTTTGCTGAGAGAGGCCTGCGTGGTCTCAGGCGGGTGGCCTTGAGGAGAGTGGCTCAAGGCCGCTGAGGGAGGTCAGTGAGAAGAAGCCCCCATGGCCCTGTCGGTGGCAGGTAGGAATCTGCTGCCCTGCGGAGGGACAGAGTTGTTGAAAAGAGGCATCTGCATAGTCACAGGTGGGCGGAGGGACTGCTGCCCCAGCCAGGGCAGAGACTGCACTGATACAGTCCTCTTCTCTTTGCGAGGGGTCACTCCCGGTGAGCCTTCAGTTGTTGCTGATTTAGATAACTATGCAGAATTTGAAAGGGACTGGAGATTCTACCCTGGGCTCCGTCTCCATATCTTTACCCTTGGGGTCTGTTAGGCTCAATCTCCTTGTCTTTATGTTGGGCCTGTGCTCTAGACACTCCCTCCAGCAGTCTGATCCCTGCTTGGGTGTTATGCTTTGTAATCTGGGCATTGGTGCCTGAGGCTCCTGGTTTCCAGGGCTGGCTCAATGGCTGTGCTAATCCCTCCTACCCCCACCTCCTGTGTGAGCCACGTAGTTTCTGGTCTTGTGGCACCTCCTTTTCAGTTTTTTTTCTATTCCTGTCCTCCATCAACAACATTAGCCAGACTTTGAGAAGAGCCCTTGAGGTTTGTGAGAGTGTCTGGTGTGGAATGAGATGTCAGCAGTTTCCTTGGTGAGGTCTGTGAGGCTGGCCTCATGATAGGCAAGGCCTTTTCTTGTGTTGACAGGGTACTGACAGCAGTTTGTCAGAACAGTGTAGCCAAAAAGAGTAGCCCTAATGAGAAGAAGGCATCTGGGAGGGGTCCAGAACAGTCTCACCTGGACCTCTGTGGAACAGGAGTCTTCATCCTCAAGAGGCTCACAGCTCTTCTGCAAAGCAGGGGCTGCAGCAAGCTGTCAAGCAGGTGCTGGTCCCAGGCCTTTATGCGTGAATGATGGATCCAGGTCTCTTGGCCTGCCACCTTTACAGGGTAGGGGTGGCAAGGCTTACTGTTTAGGGGCCCTCCCACAAAACATCCAGAGAGGGAGAAAGAAAGGGGAGTGATCTAACCAGCACCAGTTCCCTGGAGAGAAAAGCTGTGGCCAGCCTACAGAGGACACTCTTCAGTTAGGTACCTTTACTGTTGCGGGGATTGTGGGAATTTAGCCAGAGCTGACACATGCTTTCCCTGGAGAGTGGCATCAGAGTCAAACAGTACATCATTGGTCAAGAAGGGATGCCCATACAACACTTCGAAAGGACTCAGGCCGATATCTCAGGGAGTGTTTCGGACCCAAACAAGGGCCATTGGCAGCAAGGGTGGGCCATGGGAGGTGGGTGCCCCGTCATCTTTTTGAGGTACCTGTTAAGAATCTCATTCTTTTCGAGTGAGGCCTCCAAGCACCGTGGAGGTGAAACTGTTTTCCCAGGACCCTGGAAACCCCCTAGGAGACTCTGGCTTTGAAGAGCAGGCCACTGTCACTCTGGAAACACTGGGGTTGTCCAAAGCAAAGCATAAATTTCATTAGTAAGGCTTTTCCCACTAGGGAGGCCTTTTCAGTTCTGGGGGGATGGCCTCCACCCAGTTAGTAGAGGTGTCAGCCAGGACCAACGGGTGCTGAATTTCCCTGACTTTGGGCATATGACTGAAATCCATCAGCCAACACCCTCCCGCACCACCCCCTACTTCCCCCCAAGTGTCCCAATCTCCCCCAGGAAGAGGAAAGGGAGGCCTGTGAGCTTGAGGATTATTTCTGAGGCATTGCTCACAGCTACCGACCACCTATTTGAGTGGCTTGGATAAGTCTTTTCCTGGGGACAGCTGTTGGCTGTTAGCACTTCTTCTCTCATCCTAAGTGGAAGGATTGATGTAAGCATTTAAGAACCTTCCACTGAACTGAGAAGGGGAGGTGTAGCTTGCCCTCCTCGGTCTAGAACCACCCAGGTGGGGAGAGAGTAGACACATGGGACAGGGCCCACTCCTGCTCATGAAGAGTGTATTGAGGCCTAATAGCCAAGTGTGAGGTTCCCACGTTACCGGCCCTCTAGGGCACCCACTGCCCTCACTGCTCGGGAGAGCTGAGCCACGGCTGCCTGCTTGGTGACAGCATCAGCTCGATTGTTTTCCAAACTTACAGCATCTACTTACAGGACTACGAGTAGTATGCAGTTGTCAGCTCGCTTTCCTTTGCTAAGGGCCAGGGCATGGGTGAGGACTGTGAGTTCAGCCAGCCGGGCACTAGTGCCAGAGGGCAAAGCTGCACTTTCAGTGGTTTCATCTAGGGTGACCACTGCATAGCCTGCCTTTCTAACTCCTTGATCCACAAGGAGTTGCCATCCAAAGAGGGTCCAATCAGAAGAGTGAAGGAGCCTTCCTGCAGGCCATCCCTAGCTCCACAGATCTGGAGCCTTCACAATCGTGCTTCAGTCCCCCCGCCTCCTAGCTGGGGAGAAAAATGGCTGCATTGAGGGAGGATCACAATTTAGGACTCACATGTGAGTCCTCCAGTAGCAGTGTCTGGTATCTAAGCAGTCAGCTGTCAGACAGCCAGAGGCTCCCTTTGGTGTTTCAGAGGGAATGGGCATTATGAGGTGTCTGAAATGAGAGTTTCCTTTAAAGGGCTAATCTGAGGGCTTCAGGGACCATGGTAGATGCTGCTGCCACTGATCTCGGGCAGGCAGGCCACCCCTTAGCTGCCAGGTCTAACTCCTTACTTAAATGCCCCACTGACTGTGGGGTTGTTCCCTGAATCAGAGAGAACACCCCAAAGGCCATACCTTTTCTCTTAGTTGTGGAACCAAGCTTAGCTGAGGTTTCGCCATTTTGTATATCCTCCACCTTGGTATGTTAGTCCTTGTCCAGCCACATTCCGGAGATAGTTTCAGCAGTCACAACCCTCACTCCACTTGGTGATGAAAAAGCAGACCACCCTAGCTGCCAATGAGGGCAGTCCTGTCCATAAATGGGACAGCATCTCTAACCGCCCAATCAGTTTGAAACTGTAACCGCGCACGCCAAAATGCCTTTGTAGCAGCCAATGAGTAATTGCCAGCTTCTTTCAAAATTCGCGCCACTCGCGACCCTATAAGATACCCGAGCTTCCTCTGTTCGGGGCTCTCGACCTCTGCCGTTGCATCGGTGCATGTCGAGGGCCCGGTCTCGAGCCCGTAATAAACTCCTTTGTGCCCTTGCATCGGTTGTCTGTGTCCTTGGGGGTTGCACTGGTTGACGTGGGCACAGCATTAGTCATATAAAGGCTAAAGTTATTCCCAGGGGACAGGCTCACTGCTGAGGCTGAAAATAGAGCCTTTCAAAATTTGCAGGAGGCTTTTACTGCTTCTGGCTCCCAATTTAAAGCGATCTGTCCAGTCTCATTGGCCTCTTGTAGAGGGTTGTAAAGAGGATGTCCAATTTTCCCATGCCCTGGAATCCACAGCCTACAATACCTGATAATGCTCAAAAGCCTCTGAGCTGTTTTAAAGTAGCGGGAAGAAGAAACTTAGGGTTGGCGTCCTCTATTCTGTCCATACTCAAGAGCTCGGGTCCCTTCAGATATTATTAGACCTAGATATTTTACCTTAGGCTGACAGAGCTGAGCTACTGATTTTGAAACTTTATATCCACGGGAAGCCAGAAAGTTAAGTAACTGGGTGCTGCCTTTTTTTGTTATTTGGTCTTCAGTGTCTGAGCAGAGGAGGATGTTGTGTACATACTGCAGAGCGGTGCTCCCTGGCCAGGGAAGGTCGGTTAAGTCTCGGGCCAACCTTGTGAAAACAGCTGAGGGCTGTCCTGAAAGCCCTGGTTCTTTCAGCCCAGGTGAAGTGGGAGGTAGGGCTTCATGGATCCCCAACAGCAAACAAGAACTGTGAGTCTGGGTGCAGGGGTATACAAAAGGAAGCGCCCTTGAGGCCAAGGTCTGTGAACCATTTGCTCCCATGTGGAATCCGGCCAGGAGGGCATAGGGATTGGGAACTCCAGGATGCAAAGGGATTGCAGCCTCGTTTAGCAAGCAGTGGTCTTGAACTAACCCCCCATTCCAGACTGGGTTCCCTTGCCCCTGAGACAGGGATATTGCAAGGTTTGTTGCAGGCTTTTAGAAGGTCTTGGACTTTTAGGTTGGTAATTTTAAGTGTGAGGGCCTGTTTGGCCAGTGGAAATACTGTGTGTGTGTTGGAAAGTTTGAAGGGTCTTTGAGATGTATTTGGATGGAAACCACCATCAGTGCCCGCCCAGCTTTCCCTACTTGGCTCCAGAGAGTTGGTTGACTTGCGTAAAAAGCATAGTTTTTTCCAGGTGGGCCAGAATGTCCCTGCCTGTGAGCAGAGTGGGGCAGTCAAGCATGACCACACAGGGTTGGGAAATCCTCAATAAAAGGATTGAGTACTGAGATCCCAGACACATCCTGTACAGTGGGAGTTTTAGGGGAGCTGACCCTGTGGGAAATGAGAACAGAATAGCTGGCCCCAGTGTCTAATGAGAAGGTGATATCCAGTCGCTCGACCCCTGAAAAGCCCAAGGCTCCTGAATATTAATTACTGTGGTTGTTCCCACGGGTGGTAAGGGGAATACTGGGCTCTATCAGTCCCTTTGGACCAACTGGGAGGCCTGACCTGACTCCGAGATCCACACCTCAGGTATCTGAGATACCACACTGATCTCCAGTGGTAGTCCTTGCAGTCTAGGCAGGGTCCTGGGGTGGGGGTGGGCTGGGAGTAGGGAGCAGGGGGCTGCGGCTTTTTATGAAGGCAGTCCTTTCTGAAGTGTCCTTGCTTGCCATGACCCCGCCTAAGGCAATAACCTTACATTTGTCTCCCATCCCCCAATGGCGTGCACCCTCCTCACATTGATTGTAACAGACAGACTTGGCCACCTTTATGAGCTCCTTTAGTCTGGAGGCTGGGCCCAAAGTTAGTCTTTGTAACTTCCTCCTAATGTCTGGAGCGATGGGTGATTGGGTGATAAATTTGTCCCTGAAAATTAACCCCCCAGATGTCATCTCCAGGTTAAGACTACAACCTCTCGCAAGCATTCCATTGCAATTTCATTTCGAAGGATTTTCACTGATCTACAGCACACAGCTTGGAACAGACAACTCATTGGCTTGGAACACGTAACCCTTAACCCCTCAACAACACAGGCAAGGAGCGGTGAACTCTGCCTTCCTCATCCTGATGATTCCATCCCAGATCTGTCGGGACGACTGCCTCCTGCCCCTAGTGATATCTATCATTGCTGGTGTGGATTTGGCCCCTGAACTTTATAGCCTCATGTAGCCTGAGACTTTTCTGAGCCAGTGACAGTCCCAGGTCTTGGACGCCCTCTGTATACTTGTCGAGGTTTTGAGAAAACTTTCCCAGATCCTCCCTAATTTGTTTCAGATCTTTGAGGGGGAAAAAGGGACATGCATCTGGGCGGGTCCCCAGTTGCCATTCGGCACCTCCTGGAAGACCTAGCGGTTGGAGAGTCCTGCGGGGACACAGGACAGGTGGGCACCAAAGGCTGGGAGGGACAAAGGGCTGAGGGGTGGGGTGACCCTTAGGGTCTTTGGGGTAGACCACAAAGTCTCTTCAGAATTTAACCTATCAGGTTAGAGCTTTTTCCTTAGACAGGCAGGAGACCATGGCCAAGAGGGCAGTGTTTTACAGGAGCAATAAACAACATGACTTTTATATAAGGCAAAGAACACTGGACATGTAGGATTTCTGGCCATTTTCCTTGCTTTTACAAAAGAGCTCTAATTGAAGAATAGTCTTATACTTGGTACTTCCCTCTGGAGGCCAGCACTCCTTGTCCTTCATCTTCTAGGATCAACACGTAGTGGGCAGTGGTGCAAAAGAAGATTGCTTAGTCTAACAATTTTTTTTTCCTGAGGGACCTAGGATCGAAAGTGTCCCAGTTTTTTTTTTTTTTCTCCTTTTATTTTTTCTTTTGAAAGATTTATTTATCTGTGCATGCAAAAACTGGCATGCAGGCCAGTAGTGTGGGGCTGACAGAACTCACCAGAGAGAGAGAGCAGGGAACTGACTGAAATACACTGCTGAGGGGAGCAGCGGACGAGGCAGGAGAGGCCTGCTGCACCACTTGGGTAGCTCCCTGTGCAGCTGGGGATCGAACTCACGCTGCAGAGGCTGCAGATAGCTTCACAGTGCTATGCTTAAACCCTTGCACCACCGCAGAGACCTGAGTCTGAGTTTTTTGAGTCCAGGGGCGAGTAGGCAGCAGAGGGCTTGTTACCCATCTGGAACAGGCTGACAGAAAGAGCGTCTCCTTTTCTGTCTCACTTCTCTAACCAAAGGCACCCCTTTTGGCCTTGAGATCTGTGAGAGGTAGGCGACTGCACACTCAAGTTGAGGGAAGGGTCCAGTAGGAGTATTGCCCTTATCTACATAGCCGACCCCTTTCCCTGTCCCCACTCCTTTCTGTGTGCCTGAACACGTCGTGGAGCACTCCAATGCAGGACGGGGTCAGAAGCCTGATGAACTGACCTAGGAAAAATGTTTATGGTCACTGAATGGAGGACCTGGGAAACCGAGGAGGGGACCAAGAGGCCAGCACAGGTGGGAGGGACAGAAAGAGCTGAGACAGAAACAGAAGGTGGTCTAAGCCTCAGTAATGGTTTCCAGGGTGATGAGAAAAATAAATCTGTAGTAGCAGGACACAGGGACCTGTGACTAGGATGGGTGGTCATAAACAGAAAGTGGTTCAAGAGAGGACAGCATTCCCGCCTTGAACGAGATGGGGGAGTCTCCATTTTTGCACCACACAGCCTTAGCACCGGAGAGTTTATACCAGAGGACATCCTAATGGATTTTAACTGTTGAAAGGGGCCAGGGAGCTTTCAGGGGTCTTTCCAAGGGCTCACAGACTATAGAAATTAAAGAAAGTGCAGCAGAGTACCCAGTGGGGGGACTTTCACACTCACCCATGAATATTTGCAAAGTTCTACACAGAACTCACCAGTCAGGTTACAGGCGTTTTGGCTGGGTTTCCAGGAAAATCACCAGAGCCCTGCAACAGGGAGGAAATGCAAGGTGAAGCCATTTTGCTGCAGCTTTCAAAGGAAGGAGAAGAAGACCCGTTCTCCATCCTGTGGGCCTACAGGTGGTCCATGAGCTCCTCAAGAAGCCTTAAGCAGAACCCAAGAGAAGCCTGGGCCAGCCGCCTCGGGCGCCTCCAGGATTTCTCAAGGTCCTCCAGCAAACAGAGGGAGGAAATAGAGGGAAGAAAGAGATGGGAAGAAAGGGACAGGTGATTGACAGCTGGCAACCTGTGTCATGGCACCGGGTGAATCTGGGTTTAGACAGGCCCTGGTGAATCCCGTCAGCCCCTCACTTCCAAGGACCCCAGGTGGTCTCTTCCTCGGTTCTTGTCTATGACTTGTCTTAAAAATTTCAATGTCAAGAGACTTTAAACTCCAGACACTTTGTCTCCTAGGGCTTACAGGCCTACTGAGTCTGCCCACGTTACCTGGCCTGCCTTCCCCAAACTAGCCTTGATCTGTTGCTCTAGCGTTGTGTTAATGTGTTGGTGTTCTGGACTTTCCAATCAGACTGAAAAATGGAGCCTTGGAGTGGAGGGATGGAAGGGTGCCCTCCTGTGTTTCTCAGTCAGGCTGAGATGTGGACTTAGGGGTTTGGGGCCTCCTGCTCCTAAATGACGGCCTATACCCACTTCCTAGCTTCCTCCATCATAACCACCTGGTAACTGTTTGGCTCTGCTTCCCACCCCTCCTCCCCCAATGCCCCGCCCCCTGCACCAGAGCACGGGTCAGTGGGGTAATACCTATCAACAATTTTAGAAGCCTCGGCACCTTGGAAGCCGTAGTAGTGGCAGTTTCCGTAATGTGATTTAGAGGCAGGGAATAACAGTATTTTCCACAGGGAAGTGAATAACATGACAGAGCAGCAACTGCATGTCAGCAATTAAGAGTAAAGTCTAGCATGCCCAGAGATTAAGAATCCCTGGGGTTTCCATATAGTCCTAGCTACATGACGACTTTCAAAGGTGTGTGTGGAGTGAGTATAAATGTCAGTGTCAGTTTTTTGGTAATGTGCAAACCCTAATGAACACTGAGGGGTTTGGGATGATTCACAGCAGACAGTGTATGTATCCAGTGTTTCGAGTGAAATAATTCATAACCAGTTTTTGTGTTTCCCTGGATATTCTGCTTACAGGATATATCATAATATAGATGTATAGTGGAAGTTGTATGAAGGGAGATCTCATGTCTCTGAGGTCACATCTATTGTTGTGTGATAGTCATAGAGTGAAGTGGGACCCTCTCTTTTTTTTTTTTAAAGATTTACAGGCCAGATGTATGGGAGGGGAGAGGATTCACCAGAGACAGAGCGGAGGACAGAACAGGCAGACTGACAAAATACACTGCTGAGAGGAGCAGCGGCCACGACAGGAAGGGTCTGTCTTGCCATGTGGGACCCTCGCCAGCTGGCCGGGAATGAATGGGGGCTGCAGAGGCTGTGGACAACTTCACAGCACGGCACTCAACCACCTGTGCCACCAGAGGAGGCCCGGGGATCCTCTCTGAAATCGGGCCTGGAGGTTCATGAGCTTGAGGCAACCCTGAGGGCCTCTTGTTTCTTGTCTCGGTGAGGAGAGAATTCAGCATTGAGACCAGAGTCAGGCAGCAAAGTAAGAGATTTATTGTCAGATAAGGACAGGAAAGAACAGAGAGTAGTCCCAAGTGGGCAGCAACTGAGCCGACAAGAAGCAGTTCACATGGGTACACTGAGTAAGGAGTGGGATTTGGCTGTTGGGCATCTAGGAGTTTGGGCTCTTGCTGATTGGTTGGGGTGTGTGGGGTCTTCCAAGTTACTGCGACCCCCTGAGTCTTCCACATTACCTGGACTGCTTTCCTGAAAAGAGCTTTGGTCCGTTGCTGTGGCATGGTTTATTGGGCTGGCATTCTGGACATTCCATTTTTATTGGGTGGGGGCACCCTGACTCCAACCACCTGTTAACTTGACAAATGGACTTGGAGCACCTAGGTTTGGAACACCTTGATCCTAACTGACTGCCTGCTGACTGCCATTTTCTAACTTCCTCCTTCAGCATCGCCAGGGAGTGTTAGTAAGATGATAGAGCGATCCACCTTTTAGTTAATGGTGTGCAACCATATAGAACAGTATTGTGTCTTACTAGCTAGTGGAATAGCAGACACAGCACAGGAAAACAGGAAGATGGAAACACCTAATGTGACAATACTGAGTTTTTCCATTAGGGAATATACTGTGCTCCCTGCCATATTCCTGCTAGCCCGGGTTCTAAATGACATGAGAAATATGCTCCAGGGCTTTTTTGAGAGGCAAAGATTGTTGTCAAACTCCTATAGCAACTCCATTATTTTCATAGCAGTGTCGGTGAGAAAGTTTGTAAAAACGAGGTGAGCCTGGAGTTAGGAGGGTGGCAGTGCCAACTTCAAGACTTCTGCGAGGTTCAGTGCCTCCCAGGGTCAGGAGTAGCAACTGGAACAAGAGCATATAGAGACTTAGCAATGAAAGCTCAATCAGGAGTCCACTGGCAGCAGTAGCCTGTGCTCCTAGAAATTTTCGTAGCTGTTTCTTTTTCTTTGGGGAGAGGGATAGATAGAATTGGCTGAAGGCACTGTGAGGTGACATTTTGAGTGCGCTGACATTGCATCTGTCCTCAGTTGGTGAGAATTCTTTGTACCTACGGACGTTTAGATGGGAGACTGTAGGTTCCGGCTCAGCTAGTGGTTTCAGGAGGATGAATGAGATGAAAGATCACCCCACTGGTTACAACCTGCTAAATGTGAGTGGCATTTTGGGTAAAGGCTAACAAGCTGTATGTGGATTTTAAGGACTTGGGAAAATAGCAAGAGGCACCCTCTACATTCTTGGCAAGTCCATGTTAATTCACTTCACTTTTAGTTTAATCCTGCAAATGTACATGCAAAAATAAATTATAATCAGGGGTGCAAATAGACTGAAAAGAAAGATGAGATTGAAACTGGAATTGAGGTGAGAACTGTAGCTGGATTGTGAATAACAGAGTGGTGAATTACAAAGGAGCTTGTGGCTCTTAGACCCTGTGCAAGTCAACAGATTTGGCTCACTTCTGAATTCCCATTCCTTTTCTTAACCCCCAAAATTGGGATATTGCAGGTTGGTCAATAATTGTGGAAAGTTTGGCTCGTTCAGGATTTTGTGATTCCACATTAATGTCGGCAATTACTCTTGCTTGGAAGAATGTCATTGAGATTTTTATTGGGGTTGCACTGAATGCGTCAGTTGCTTTTAGTAGGATGGCCATTTTCATGATGTTAATTCTGCTGACCCATGAGCAGGGAATGTCTTTCCATCCCTTTGTGTATTCTTTTTTTTTTTTCCTTTATAACACTGTGTTAGAATTTTCTTTGTTTGGGTCCTTCACCTCCTTGGTTAGGTATATTCCAAGGTACTGAATTCGTTGTGGTACTATGGTGATGGATCATGGGTCCCGTGGTGGTGGGGTAGTCATGGGGGCTGCACCTGAGAAGAGAAATCAACTATAGTAAAAAATGGACCACAATGTAAGAAAACAAAAAGGAAATTTAGAAAGTAGTTGTAGGAACACACTATTAAAATTTCAATTCTGCAATCTTTACCTTAAGAGAGAGGATTATCACTATCCCATGTCGTGTGTACAGGTTCTGCAGTTAGTCACAGGCAAACTTTTTGCACGTAAGACTCAAAGACTCCTAGGGGTTTATTTTAAGGTTTCGCCCTCAAACCTTTATGTATCTTACTCAGTGCAGGGCTTTAGATCAGAATGAGCCTGTTTTAGGAAAGGTAGAAAGTTGGAAGTTGGTTGGAGGGCAGACAAATAAAAGTACCCTTGTAAATTACAGGAGACATAAAATTTACATAACATATCCACCTGAAAGAATTACTGGTGAGGGATCAAACAGGAGAGGTAAGACAAAATGCGCGGAACACCTAACGTTATGAAAGAACCCTGAAATATGATTCTATGGAAAGGCTTGGAGCTGATGGAGAATAAAACAGGAGGTTGCCTAGAGTTCCTGACAGCTTGTTTTGAATCCAATTCTCTGGACAGATGATACACTAGCACTGTGTTATTAAGAAGTTCACTTCTTTGATCACAAAGATATACAAAGAACTTACAGAACTCAACAAAAACAAAGTAAACAATTCAGTCAAGAGATGGGCAGAAGAACTTAAAAGAAGTTTCTCCAAAGAGGAAATGCAAAAGGCCGACAGGCATGTGAAAAAATGTTCAACATCCCTTATCATCAGGGAAATGCAAATCAAAACCACATTGAGATACCCCCCTTACACCAGCAAGAATGGCATGTATCAAAAAAAAAAAAAAAAAAACAAAAACAAGCAACAACAAATGTTGGCAAGGATGCGGTGAAAGAGGAACTCTCCTACATTGCTGGTGGGAGTGCAAACTGGTCCAACCACTATGGAAAACTGTCTGGAGGTTGGTCAGTCTACTGAAAATGGAGCAGCCATATGATCTGGCAATTCCACTACTAGGGATCTACCCAAAGGACATAAAAACATTGATTCAAAAGAACACCTGTACCCCTATGTTTATTGAAGCACTATTTATAATAATTAAAACGTGGAAGCAACCAACCCAAACACCCAAAAATAGATGACTGGGTCAAGAAGATGTGGTCTACATGCACAATGGAATGTTATTCAGCCATCAAAAAAGATAAACTCCTGCTCTTCACAGGAGTAAACTCTCAATTGCTTGTCATAACAGGCCTTGAATATCAATCTCAGAGTGATGCAATTCCTGGTCTTCTGTAGGAGGCTCTGGTAGGGATCTGGCCTCCACTTTCCGCAATGTGTATGGTTCTCCCAGGAGGTGATCTGGCTTGGAGTAAAATCACAGTATAATCTTATAATCCTTTACAAACTACTTCATCTCCTAGCGGTGTGAACACAAATGGATACAAATTGTTCTAGCTCCTCTCCACATTTGGTGGGATCAGCTGAAAGGGGGCAATAATAACAGCATAAAACACAACAAAGCAAAAACAGACAATTATAAATCAGAGACACACTGCAGGGGAGGAGGAGGGAGAGGAATCAGAGGCAGGGAGGGAGGAGCACAGGGGACTGAGGTGATGGTGCTCGGGTGCATTGGTGAAGGAAACTCTATGGGGATTACACCTGGGCGGGGGGTGGAAGCAAGCATTGTTTAAAAATGAACAAGGATGTAAATTATTTTTTAAAAATTAAAAAAAATTAAAAATAACAAACAAAATAAAACAATTTCATACATTGGAAATTAAAAAAAAAAAAAGACTTGGTCGTTTAAAACATCTGCATTGTGGGGCCTCCCTGGTGGCACAGGGGTTAAAGACAGTGTTAGCAAGCTATTGCCAGCCACTGAAGCGAGAGAGTTCAGTCCCCGGCCAAGGAGCTGACTGACATGGCACAACAGATGTCTCCTGTCTTGCCTGCTGCTCCCTTCAGCAGTGTATTTCACCTGTTCTGTTCCCCGCTCTGTCTCTGGTGAATCCTCACCCTCTGCATCTCTGCTGGTACCCTGGTTATTGTATGCATAAATAAATAAGTCTTTGAGGACCTCCCTGGTGACGCAAGGGGTTAAGACACAACCTATGATGCTATCTTCAGCCTTCCACTGCCTGAGTTCAATCCCCTGCCGGCCAGGGAGCAACACACACGGCGCAGCAGACCTCTCCTGACTCGCCCACTGCTCCCCTCAGCAGTGTATTTCAGTCAATCCGCCTGTTCTGTTGCCCGCTCTGTCTCTGGTGAATCCTCTCACCCCCACACGTCTGGCCTGCCTGCCAGTCCTTGTATGCATAAATAAATAAATCTTTAAAATAATTAAATAAATAAGTCTTTAAAAAAATAAAATAAGATAGCTGTACTTCCCAGGCAATGCAACTTCTCTGTGCTGAGCATGAAAGATACATTTAGAAATAGGTTTTGTGTGGGAAGTCTTGGAGCCTGGAGCAGTTGGAAGAGTTAAAAGAGACAGTGTGTTTTCAGAGTCACTGCTTGAGCTATCTTGTAGCTGTCAGCATTTATGTAAGTAACTTGTATGTCCGGCATACCCAGATGTGAAGCTGTAGGTGGGATCGGCATGCTTTTGGTAATTCTTGTAAGGAAAGGGAGATTAAAGGAGCATGCTGGATGATCAAGCGAATTCCAGAAGAAGTCAAGAAGATTGGGAAATTAAAGAACTTATTGAGGAGGTAGGGCTGGATTTGAGGAGGGGTATTTGAAACAGGGACACAAAATATATTCTGAAGGGTCATGGACAGAGACATGGGGAGAATAGGCGGGGAGACGTCAAAGAAGGAGAATTCATGTTGCATAAGAATTTTAATTTTCATAGTACACCAGATAGTGACTTTCCAGTGTTTTTAAAGTTTTTGATGAGGTCTAGTCACACTTCCATTTTATGTCTTTCCAATGAGACCATTTCAAATGTATTAACAGGATGTATGTTTAGGATGAGAGTTCTTTAAAACCGTTTGGATAGGAAAGATTTCCAAATCAAAAGCTCTGTCCTCTGGCCATCAGTAGTGAGGCTGTCAAGTATATGCCCGTTTCAAATGTTCCCCAAACTGGAAAGCCTATTTTAGGGAAGGCTTGAGGGCAGCTTTCCAGGTTTACAGGCATCTTTTTACCATGAACCCAAGAATTGTTCCTGTGGCAGATACAAATGAATAGTCCCCATGATGCAAAATGGGGTAAGGATTGGTGAAAACTCACGTTAGTCTCCTCCGGAAGTGAGATGCCTCCAGTCATACACCTGGCAATCAGTGATGCCAGCAGACAGCTGAAACTGGGCCTTAATTCTCCCAGCACTGGCAAGACAGAGAAAGGAAAAGATGGCAATGCCTTCTTAGGGCATATGATTATGTCAAAGAATATGATTATGTCAAAGAGATGAATAAATTATTTGACCTGTATCTTGAGGTGTCTGGCTGTATTACCAATTATGACACCATGTTTGTAATATGCAGACTTAGGCTGTCTTCTTGATGAAAGCAAAACTGAGGATTTGTCCCTACTCTACCAACTGTTTGGAAGGGTAGAATGTGGAGTTCAAGTTCTTCTCCAGCATTGGATTGGCTGTATAAAGGTACTCATTTAGAGAATATGTCATTAAACATAAATGTAGATTATTTATGACTTATTTTCTCCTTTTAATAATGTTTATGGTTTTGTTTGTAGTTTTCTCTTTTCTTATTTAAGAAATGTTAACTTGAAACTCATGGAATAGATATATTCCAGATTTTACTACAACTCCTTAGTCTCTATGTCTGCAAACCTTTTCTCCCTCAAAAATACTTGTTTTTCTCAGGTAAGAAGCTGAGAATGTTTTTTGTGTAACTGTTGTGTCAGACAACACCAAGCTGACAAACAGGAGTTGTGACGCAGGCTACATAATGCAGGATGCTGCTGAAGAGCAAGATCCTGGTCCTTTTATTGACACACATAATTGGTAGTAAGGAGATTAAGGAGATTAAAGAAAGGGGAAGGGTGTAGAAGATTAGGGATTGTAAGTGTGCCCTCCAGGCACTTCTTATCTACTTTATGACACACCCTAATCCCCAGCCATGGTTCTAATCTTATCAACAAGTTGGTCCACTGATCAGCTTCTGGGGTACTCACACCACCCCCCAGTGTTCCCGGTCATACCTCATGATGTGTAAGTTGGGAGTATGTGTTATGCATGGGTCCTCAGCCGGCCCCCCAACCCCCACCCCACCCTGGAGTTCTGGACATACATTGTAATGCATAACCTTCCCAGTGTGATCCAGTTTTGTGCTCTAGTTTGATTTGAAGGGCTAAAGGGTTGGGCTCCTGTTTCTACCTGGCCAGACCCCTTGACCTTGTTTAGGTGACAAAATGGTGTCTGAATATGCTGCCTAGGAGTAGCAGACCCACATCTAACATTTTATTTTGTTTTCCCAGCTCACATTCTTTGTTGGATTAATAGCAGTCATAGTAATTTGTGATTGACAGACACTGTGAAAGACAAATTTGTCTTGGCCTAACAATGAGGAGGAGGCATTCTCATCTCAAGGAAGAGAGAGAGTCTTTACCAGCTCTCAGCTCAGCGTTTTTAATAGTTGGCTTGTTCCTAAGTGGTCAACATACATAAAAAGATACATGCCATGTTAGTTAAAGTATGTGATTCAGCGACATACATGTACATGTGTACATAGGAATGCACCACACACAGATCATTTTCACACAAATCATAAAGGCAGACAGGCAGAATAAAGATGAGTAGGTGGTAGGGGACAATGGGAAAAGATAAAATAAAGGACAGCTTAATGGGAACTGGATTACCTAACCATGATTGTCTGATCATTAGCAGTGGTAAGCATTGTCACAGTTCAAGTCTAGAATATGTTAATTACTCCCAAAAGAAACGCCATTACCCATTAGGAGCTCTCTGTATCCTTTCCCTGGAACTCGTGGTGACTACTTCTCTACTTCAGTAATTTCAACTGATGTGTCTGTTATGGATATGCCCTATAATTGGAGCCATGCATTGCACAGTCTTACTCTTTGTTTCTGGATTCCTTAGATGTGATCTTTCATCAATTTCATGGCATTCTTTTTTTCTCTTCACTGACTGAACAGTCTGTCGTCGTGTGTCTGCTCCACCTTTTCTTCTTCATTCACTTTTCGTGGGACACACATTTGTATTGGCCCGACTTTTTGGTTCTCACCAGTTATTTTGGATACTGCAAATAGTACCGATGCCAGCATTTACATACAAGCGTTTACTTGAGTGCCTGTTTTTAGTTAATGCTAGGCACCAGAAATGGAGTTGCTGTGTTAAGTTCTAGGAAATGGAATGGTAGCATGGTGTTGTAACTAAGCAGTGACAAAACCTTTTCCTTGTGCCCACCAACATTTGAGAAGCCCTGGTCTTAAGCTTTCAAGATTTCAAGATTGATTGATTGATCAATTTATTTATTTATTTATTTGTGATATATCTATTTATTTATATATTTATTTGTTTGTTTGTTTATACAAGAACTGGGTATACAGTCAGAAGTGCGGGAGGATGAGAGGATTCTGTTCTGTGCCAGAGCGTGGAACAGAACAGGCAGACTGACGAAATACACTGCTGAGGGGAGCAGCGGGCGCGGCAGGAGAGATCTGTCATGCCATTTGGGATCCTTTCTGGCAGCTGGCGATCGAACTGGCGCTGCAGAGGCTGCGAGCAGCTTTTCAGTTGAGCTCTCAACTGCTGTGCCACCAGGGGAGGCCTTATTTACTTTAAAAAAAAAAAGATTTATTGTTTATCTATACAAGAATTGGGTACAGGCCAGAGTCATGGGAGGGTGAGAGGATTCACCAGAGTCAGAGTGGGGAGTAGAACAGGCAGACAGACCTAACCGAGGGGAGCAGCAGGTGAGACAGTAGAGGACTACGGCGCCATGTGGGTATCTCCATGGCCAGCCAGGTATCGAACCTGTGTTGCAGAGGCTGTGTACAATTTCACAGTGCTGCACTCAACCTGCTGGGCCACCAGGAGGTACAATTAGTTTTTTTTTTTTTTTAATTAGATTCATGTGTGTCCCCAAATAGGTCCTATCACTTAGGTTATCCTATTTGCTGGTGTATACTTGTTCATAGCTTCTACCAATACCTTACACTTCTCTGTCCCAACTTCTGTAAACAATGGTTCTACTCTGTTTCTCTGAGGTCAACCTTTTGCATCCCACATGTGGAAAAAGTAATATATTTGTCTTTACATTATTTCATTTAGCACAATACCCTACATGTTTATGTATCTTACAACTGGGGGTGCATGTGTATGCTTAAAAACTGGTGTTTTCACTTTCTTCAGGTAAGTGCCAAGAGGTTCTCATTTTAACTTCTGAGGAACCAAACGTATTCATTGTACCAGTTTACATACACACTAGAAGGTCACAGTAGCCCTCCTTTTCTCACCCCTTAGCCAGCATTTGTCTGTCTTGTCATTTTTAATGATAGTTTTTCTGAAAGGAATGAGATGATATTTCACTACAGGTTTAATTTTTCATTTTCCCAGTGATTATTGATGTTGAGCATTGTTTTCCTCCTGTTCACACTGTGCATGCATATCTTTGGAACAGTATCTCTTTAGGCCCTTTGCCTGAAAAAAAAAAAGAAAAGAAGGGAAGGGAGACTATGCTACAAAGCCATAATAATCAAAAAATGCGTGGTATTGGAACAAGACCAGACATACAGACCAAAGGAACCAAATACTAAACCCAGAAATAAATCCACAGATTTATGGTCAACTAATTTTTGACAAAGGAGCAAAAAATATGCACTGGAGCAAAGTTTGTTCAATAAATGGTGCTAGGAAAACTAGGTCACTACACGTAAAAGTGTGAATATTGACCACTACCTCACACTATGCACAAAAACCAACTCACAATGGTTTAATGAACTAGACATCAGAACTGAAACCATAAAATATATAGAAGAAAATATAGGTGAAACACAGCATGACATACACCTAAGCAAAATCTTTAAATACCTGACACCCAAAGCAGTGATGGTGAAGGAAAGGATAAACAGCTGGGACTACATCAAATTAAGGAGCTTCTCTACAGCAAAAGACATTAACCAAACCATAGAGACAACTCAATGATTGGGAGAAAATTTTTGCACACAACACTAGTGATAAAGGACAGATCACAAAAATCTACAAGGAGCAGAAAAGACACAACAAAAACAAAGTAAATAATCTGGTCAAGAAATGGACAGAAGAGCATCAAAGAAACTTCTCCAAAGAGGAAATGGACATATGAAAAAATATTCAACATCACTTGAAAAGAAGGTAAATTCTTGACATTTGCAGCAGAGGTAGAACTGAAGGGGGTATCAGAAAAAGAAAAGTGCAGGGTGATTTCACATATATGTGGAAGATAAAGAAACAAAGAAAGAACAGATCTTTGGATTGTGACAACAGAGAGAGGTCACCAGAGGTTATATGGGGGGTATGAGTGGGTTGCCTGGAAATGGACTGGGATGCAGCATCATTGATACTTTGATGGTAGTAGGTGTAATGTGGTATCATACATTTGAAGATCATGTACTCCTAAAACATTATAATATTGGTAACCAAAGTTAATTCAATTTAACAATTTTTTAATATTTTATTTTATATACTCCTTGCACCATTTTTTTTTCATTTTTGCACAATGTATGCAAAGACAAAGGCAAAGATAAACAGTTAGGACTACATCAAATTAAAGAGCTTCTGCACAGCAAAAGAGACAATAACCAAACCAAAGAGAAACCCCACTGACTGGGAGAACATTTTTGCACACAACACTAATGATAAAGGACTGATCACAAAAATCTGCAAAGAGCTGATGAGACTCAACAACAACAAAGAGGAGGGGGCGGAGCAACATGGCGGCGAGAAGACTCTGCCAATAATATCTCCCATGAAAAAAAAGTTAATAGGGAGGAAAAGCGGCAGGTCCCAGTGAGAAGTGGGACACGAAAGATAAACGGGTGACTCCAGCAAACTACCCAAAGAAGAAAGTTGCCATAAAAGAGGACTGATAGGGAGGAAAGCGCAGAACCCTACTCCCCTCCCCCGCCCACAGAGGCGGCACTCTCCGACCAGCAGAGAGGAGGAAAACAACAAACCAAAACGACCAACAAAAACAAACTATGCATCAAGCGGGACTGTGAGTGGAAAGGAACTATTGCAGCCACCACACCCTGTGAACGGGAGCTGTGGAGAACCCTGCAGGATTCGCCGTGGCTGTGAGCGAACGGCTCCGGGCGCCATTAGAGAAGAACAAAGACCCCGGGAGACCTGCACACAGCCTGGGCTGCCGGTAAGATTGTGCGGAAAAGCTGCACGCTTGGCGCGCTTGAAAAGCAAACGTGGATCGGGATCGCTGCTGCCCAGGTCCCCGCGCCTGTGACCTAGGCTTGTGGGGAGATGCGTGGAGGCCCTCACTGAGTGAGCAGGAACCAGGCGCCCAGGCACGGGAGCGGGTGCAAAAGGCGTCATTCCCGCGCCACTGAACTGGGCTACAGCCCGTGTCCTGGAACTGACGGCTTTGAACTGAGACCCGGGGCACGAAATTTGGGGCGTGGGTTCTCCACGACGGTGGGGCACAAGGCAGACACAGCACCCCAAAGCCATTGAGGTTTACCCTACCATTCTCGCTCTGCTCCCTGTTCTACGGTGGGGGGGGGGTCGAAAAACAGCCCCCCAAGGACAATAGAAGAGATCTCTGGCGCCACCTAGCGCCCAGAAAAAAAAAGTCACTAACACCCCATAGAACAGGGAAACTTCTTAAGAAAAGACTTGAAAAGGGCAGAAGGCTTCTGGAGGACCCAGTGGCCAGCTGGGAAGTTAGCCCACGCCAGGCCCCTTCCGACCAGCAGTCTGAGCCCACATAGGGAGCAGGCACCCATGTCTGGGGCAGACCGGGCGCGCAGAAGAGTGTGCCTGAGACCGGAGGCACAGGGACTGCATCCCACTTCGCCATTTTAGAACAGGGGCATTTCTTCAGTAAAGACTGCCTAAAACCAGCAGAAAGCTCACCCAGAAGCCAGAGATGGCTCCTGGAGGAGCCAGAGGGGAGCGGAGAAGTTCACCCAAGATGCCGGCCAGTCCAAGCAACACAGTGTCCCAATGCATACGACAAATTAGAAAACAGACAGTAGGGAGTAGAAGAACCACACACAACCTAACAACTCCTCAGGAAAGAAGCACACCACAAAAAGAAAACCACTCCCCAGATTGCAACGACAGCAACTTGGAAGAACTTCTGAGCCTTCCAGAAAGAGAATTTAAAATTGCCATGATTAAAAAAGTGACAGAAGTCATAAAGGAAAACAATGATCAGAAGAATGAAATTGAGTCCCTAAAGAGGGAAAACAATGGTCAGAAGAATGAAATTGAGTCCCTAAAGAGGGAAGTAAAAGAAATGCAGGAGATCAAAGAATTAATGGAGGAACTAAAGAATTCTGGGAAAAGCAATGAAAGCAGAATAAATGAAATGGAAGAATGAATAAGTACTCTTGAAGACACAGAAATAAAAAGAACCAAAACAGAAAAGGAAAGAGAAGTACGAAGGAAAAAGAATGAAGAAAGACTTCGGGAACTATCTGACTCCATGAGGAAAGGAAATATAAGAGTTATAGGAATCCCAGAAGGAGAGGAGAGAGATGTGGGAACAGAGAAAATATTCCAGGAGATAATTGCAGAGAACTTCCAAATGCGAAGAAGGAGCTGATAATTGATATACAAGAAGCAAGAAGAACACCAAACTTCCACGACGAAAGGAAAAATACAGCAAGACACATAATAGTAAAACTCCCAAGAATCCAGGACAAGGAAAAAATAATGAAGCTGACGAGAGGGAAGAAATATATAACATTCAAAGGAAAACCAATCAGGCTGACATCAGACTTCTCCGAAGAAACACTACGGGCAAGGAGACAGTGGAGGGACATAGTTAACAGACTCCAAGAAAACAGATGCCAACCAAGAATACTCTATCCCGCAAAGCTCTCCTTCCTCTATGAAGAAAGAATAAGGATCTTCCCAGACAAACAGAAACTCCGGAATTTCATTACCACTAAACCCCCACTCCAAAAAATACTACAAGGAATCCTAAAGCCAGAACCTCACAGGGACAAATAACAACGAAAGAAAGCCAAAAAAAAAGTTATTAAAACAATAAATAAATAAAATCAAAGGAAAGACAAACACAATGGCAAATACAGATGCTAACATATCAATATTAACTCTAAATGTAAATGGATTAAACTCTTCAATAAAAAGACACAGAGTTGCAGCCTGGATTAAGAAACAAAACCCAACCTTTTGCTGTCTCCAGGAAACACATTTAGCTACAAAAGATAAAAATAGGCTCAAAGTTAAAGGATGGAAAACAATCCTACAAGCAAATGGACCAAAAAAAGAAAGCAGGAACAGCTATACTTATATCAGATAAAACAGACTTCAAACTCAAAATAATAAAAAGAGACCCCAATGGTCACTACATTATGATCAAGGGGACAATACTTCAAGAAGACATAACACTCATTAACATATACTCACCAAACAAAGGAGCACCGAAACATATCAGACGACTGTTGTCCTCTCTGAAAACAGACATCAGAGAAAACACATACGTAGTGGGAGACTTCAACACACCACTATCAACAATGGATAGATCAACAAGACAAAACATAAGTAAAGAAACTAAAGCTCTAAATAAGGACCTAGACATTTGGGCTTAACAGAAATCTATAGAACACTAAACCCCAAAAAACGGAGTACATATTTTTCTCAAGCGCACACGGATCATTCTCCAGGATCGATCACATACTGGGGCACAAGACAAACATCAACAGATACACCAAGATTGAAATCATACCAACCATCTTTTCTGACCACAAAGGCATCAAACTAGAAATAAACCATAAAAAGAAGGCAAGGAACTATCCTACCTCATGGAGATTAAAAACCACACTACTGGAAGACCACTGGACTAACGAGGAGATCAAAGAAGAAATTAAAAAATTCTTTGAATTGAATGACAAGGAGGACACCAATATCCTAAATGTATCGGATGCAGCAAAAGCAGTAATCAGAGGAAAATATATAGCAGTAGAAGCTCACATCAAGAAACAAGAAAGAACTCAAAGAAACAACCTAATCTCAAAGCTCAAAGATCTAGAAAAAAAAAAAAAAACAAGAACCCCAAAACCAGTAGAAGAAAAGAAATAATAAAAACCAAAGCAGAAATAAATGAAATTGAAACTAAAAAACAATCCAAAGATCAATGAAACCAAGAACTGGTTTTTTGAAAAAATCAATAAAATAGACAAACCCCTAGCCAGGCTCACAAAGGAAAAAAGGGAGAAAGCACAAATAAACAGGATCATCAATGAAAGAGGAGAAATCACAATGGACACAGCAGAAATCAAAAGAATAATCAGTAACTACTATGAACAGTTATATGGAAACAAGTTCAACAATCTAGAGGAGATGGACAAATTTCTACAACTCTACAATCACCCAAAGCTAGATAAAGAATAAATAGAACACCTAAACAGACCAATTACAAGCAGCAAAATTGAAATGGTAATCAAAAACCTCCCCAAAAACAAAAGCCCTGGACCTGATGGATTTACAAATGAATTCTACCAAACATTCAGAGACGCATTAGTGCCTATCCTTCACAAACTCTTCCAAAAAATTGAGAAGGAAGGGACAATACCAAACACGTTCTATGAAGCCAATATTAACTAATACCAAAACCGAATAATGACAACACAAAAAAGGAAAACTACAGGCCAATCTCCCTAATGAACACTGATGCAAAAATCCTCAATAAAATTTTAGCTATCAGAATCCAACAATGTATCCATAAGATAATTCACCACGGCCAAGTTGGATTCATTCCAGGGACACAAGGATGGTTTAACATCCGAAAATCAACCAACATTATCCAACACATCAACAAAAAGAAATATAAAAACCATATGATAATATCAATAGATGCTGAGAAAGCTTTCGACAAAGTGCAACACGCATTCATGATAAAAGCCCTTGAAATTATTGGGATACAAGGAACATACCTCAATATCTTAAAAGCCAACTATGACAAGCCAACAGCCAGTATCATTCTCAATGGTGAAAAGCTGAAAGCAATTCCATTAAGATCTGGAACAAGACAAGGATGTCCACTCTCACCACTGCTTTTCAATATAATACTGGAAGTCCTAGCCAGAGCAATAAGACAAGAGAAAGTCATACAAGGAATCCAAATAGGAAAAGAAGAAGTCAAACTATCACTATTTGCAGATGATATGATAATATACATAGAGAACCCCAAAAAATCCACAGAAAAACTAATTCAACTCATCAATCAATTCACTAAAGTGGCAGGATACAAAATCAACACGCAAAAGTCGGTAGCCTTCCTATACACAAACAATAAATTGACGAAGAAGAAATAAAAAAAAAAACATCCCTTTTACTATCGAAACAAAAAAAAAATCAAATATTTGGGAATAAATCTAACAAAAGAGGTAAAGGACCTATACAAAGAAAACTATAAAACACTGTTAAAAAAAATAGAAGAAGACACAAAGAAATGGAAAGACATCCCCTGCCATGGATTGGAAGAATAAACATTATTAAAATGGCCATCCTACCAAAAGCAATATACAGATTCAATGATATTCCAATCAAAATTTCAATGTCATTCTTCAAAGAAATAGAACAATAATTGATGAAATTCATATGGAATCACAAAAAACCCCGAATAGCCAAAGCTCTACTGAAAAAAAAGAAGGAAATGGAGGCATCACACTCCCAGACTTCAAACTATACCACAAAGCCATAATCATAAAAACTGCATGGTATTGGAATAAGAACAGACTTACAGACCAATGGAATCAAATAGAAAATCCAGAAATAAACCCACAGATTCATGGTCAACTAATCTTTGTCCAAGGAGCAAAGACTATGCATTGGAGCAAAGAAAGTTTGTTCAATAAATGGTGCTGGGAAAACTGTGTTGCTACATGCAAAAGAATGAAGCTTGACCACTACCTCACACCATACACAAAAATCAACTCAAAATGGATTAAAGAACTAGACATAAGTCCTGAAAACACAAAATATATAGAAGGAAATATAGGCGAAACACTATGTGATTTGCACATCAAAGACATCTTTACAGACACATCACCCAAAGCAGTGATAGTGAAGGCAAAGATAAACAGCTGGGACTACATCAAATTAAAGAGCTTCTGCACAGCAAAAAAGACAATAACAAAAACAAAGAGAAACCCCACTGACTGGGAGAACATTTTTGCATACAACACTAATGATGAAGGAGTGATCACAAAAATCTGCAAAAAGCTGATTAGACTCAACAACAACAAAGAAAATAATCCAGTCAAAAAATGGGCAGAAGAGCTAAAAAGAAACTTCTCTGAAGAGGAAATGCAAAAGGCCAACAAGCATATGAAAAAATGTTCAACATCAGTTGTATAATCAGGGAAATGCAAATCAAAACTACCATGAGATACCATCTTACACCAGTGAGAATGGCACATATTAATAAAACTAGCAACAACAAATGTTGGTGAGGGTGTGGAGAAAAAGGAACTCTTCTGCACTGGTGGTGGGAGTGCAAACTGGTCCAACCACTATGGAGAGCTGTGTGGAGATTTCTGGACCTACTAAAGCTTGAGCTCCCATATGATCCAGCAATTCCACTCCTAGGTATTTACCCAAAGGACACAGAAACGTCAATTCCAAAGAGCACCTGCACCCCTATGTTTATAGCAGCACTGTTTACAATAGCTAAGCTTTGTACACAGCCCAAATGCCCAAAAATAGATGACTGGATCATGAAGATATGGTACATTTATACCATGGAATATTACTCAGCATTCAAAAAAAGATAAACACATGCAATGTGCAGCAACATGGATGACACTGGAAGGGTTCATGCTCAGCGAAATAAGCCAGAAAGAAAAAGAAAAATACCGGATGGTCTCACTCATAGCAGGAATCTAGAAAACTTAAATAAGGGACCAGGATAATGAATAACTAGAAGAAAGTGAAAATCAAAATCAACAAAAATCTATGAACCAGAGACACTCTATGGGGATGGGGGTTATGGGACGGGAGGGGAGGGATTGGGGTCAAAATAAGGGGTTGCAATTGTATGGGGAATATAAAAATAAAATTTATTATAAAAAACTAGAATGAGATACCATCTTACGCCAATGAGAATGGCATATATTAAAAAAAAACTAGCAGCAACAAATATTGGCGAGGATGTGGAGAAAAAGGAACTCTCCTGCACTGTTGGTGGGAGTGCAAACTGGTCCGATCACTATAGAAAGCTGTGTGGAGAATCCTCAACCTGCTAAAGATAGAGCTTCCACGAGATCCAGCAATTCCAGTCCTAGGTATTTGCCCAAAGGACACAGAAAGAGTAATTCCAAAGGGCACCTGCATCCCTATGTTTATGGCAGCTCTATTTACAATAGCTAAGCTATGGAAACAACCCAAATACCCCACAATAGATGACTGGATCAAGAAGATGTAGGCATATACAGAATGGAATATTACTCAGCCATCGAAAAAGATAACACATGCCATTTGCAGCAACATGGATGGAGATGGAAGGGATCATGCTCAGTGAAATAAGCCAGAAAGAAAAAGAAAAATACTGGATGGTCTCACTCACAGTAGGAATATAGAAAACCTAAATAAGTCACCAGGAAAAAGAATAACTATAAGAAAGAAAAAAAAAAAAAAACAAAATCAACAAACAACTATAAACCAGAGACAAACTATGGGGGGGTGGCTGGGAAAGGAGGGATTGAGGGTCACAATGAGGGGGTGAAATTGTATTGTATGGGGAATATAAAAAGAAAAAGAAAATAAAAAGTAAAAATATTTTAAAATTAAAAAAAGTTTGGGATTTTAAATAACACTTATAAAAATGTACTTTTAAATAGTAACAACTTAGGTCAAGGTATACAAAAACTTTGTACCCATACAGTTCTAGTTCCTCCTTTTTAAGTTTTTTTTTAATCTGTGACATCTTTAGATATCTGCATATTAGAGATTTATAATTATTATTTAGCTCAACTGTATTTTAAATCATACGTGAAATAAATGATAAAAATTATTTTTGCAAGTAAAGTTAACTGCCATTATTTTTACCTTTGTAAATATATTTATCAGTGTAATTTTATGCACTAATTTTGATGCATTGTTTGTTGTTCTTCATTTCAATGATAGGGACTCCTTGTGCTATTTGTCTTATAGTATAATCTGTTAGCAACAAACTATCAGTATTTGTTTACCTGAAAATTTCCTAATTTTCCTTTACCTTCCTTTCTGGGAAACCTCTTCAGTTTCCTCTTTTTCAGATAGGGTCTTGTGGTACTTGCCTCTTTGTTGTATGAATAGGCTTGTTTTTCAGTTTTTTTTTTTTTTTTGATTTAAGCATAAGGCATTCATTTCCTTTTCTTAAGTCTTAATTTTGTCATAAATTTTAATGCTCAATTCTTGACTTAAATATTATTGTTTATTAGGAGAATGTAAATGCTATTTTAACTTTATATCACAACATAGTTAGCTTTTGCTTTTGAGCTTTTTCTTGACAATAACTTTGTTTTCCTCCTTGCAGTCCTCTTTGTATATTTACCCCTCATTTTTCCATCACACGTTGATTGTCTCAGTTGTTTGCTTCTAAATAATTGTCTACTCTGATGAATAATGGACTGAGTTTACCTGACTTTTAGAGTACTTTGTCTTTATCCAATAATGCTTTGTCCTTGGAGACTTATTACATTATTGCTATTCTAGGATTTCTTGTATGTGAATTTAAAATTCTCTATTAAATTATGGTGATGTTACATGAACTAAGATAATAATCTCAGATAATTTTACTTTGCAGAAATCTGGTGGCAGCATAGTTGATAATCCTGCACAAAGGGGCAGGAACTTCTGGATTTTACAGATAAGATTGATTTTATTGTTGATGCCTTTTTTTATGAAGAATGAGAAGTTTATTGTTGCTGTGAAAGATGCTTTTGAATCATTGTTACCTAACAATGCATCTATGTTTCTAGAAATGGTTTCCATAGTGTAGTTTAAATAACACATTCTTAAATCTTTTGTGTTTTGTTTTGTTTTTCAATAATATTAAAACTGTGTCAGGAATGAGTTTGGACTTATTTTATCACAGTGCTGCAAATGCTTACCAGTGATTGAAAGAGGAAATATTTTTATATTCAATTTTTAAATGATGTTGCTCCTTTGTTTTTCAAGAGGTATCACAGGGTTTTGGATACATCTCTGTCTTTATCTTATTATAAAGGTAGAAATTTCTGTACTTAGGAGACAAGACTCTTCACTCATTACTCAGTAGACAGGACCTATTTTGAGATAGGTCTGCAGTATAGTTGGGTTCTCATTTTTAAAATAAGAAAAAAAAATCATCCACCTGCACAGCTTTGGATTTTTAAAAACTCTCTTTTGTTGAACGACATTTAAAACTTTAAATGAAATAGTAAACCTTGTTTCTAAAATAAATCTTTGTGTGTGTGTGTGTGTGTGTGTGTGTGTATTTAATTATCTTTGAGATTTTGGAACTTACATAGTTTAAGTCTCAAATTTTATGTTATATAATTTTTAACAAAACATTGCAGGGATGGTAGTGAGAAATGATTCCTTTGTAACATTCAGACCTTGAGATTATGCAAATCTTAGTGGGATTTTTTGTCTTTTGTATATCTTTTTATTCATCAACCCATTTGCTCATTTATGGTGTTATGAAAGTCACTGACACTAATTCAGGGGGAGAGGACTTGTTTGAAGAAATAGTTTTGATCTGTAATGCCTATTTGAAAATTTGCATGGCTTAGCCCATCCTTTTTTACATTCAAAACTGAGTGCAGGTAGCAGAGAAGCTACTGATCATAAACTTGAGGATGCACAATTGGGAAAGAGATCAGGTGGCGGTGGGGAAACGCTGAGAGTAAGTCCTCCCATAAAAAAAAAAAAAAATAAGTTAATAGGGATGAAAAGCAGAGGTCCGGGTGAGAACTGGGACATGGAAGATAAACAGGTGACCCTGACAAACTGCCCGAGAGGAAAGGTGCCATAAAAGAGGACTAGAAGGGAGGAAAACTCAGAACCCTGCTACCCACCTCCACCCACAAATTTGGCACTCCCCGACCAACAGAAAGGAGAAAAACAAACAAACAAATAAAAACAACCAATAAGAACAAACTATGCATCAATTGGGTCTGTGCTTGGAAAGGAACTATTTCAGGCAACACACCCTGCCAACGGGAACTGTGGAGAATGGTGCAGGAATTGCTGCGGAGGTGAGCGAATGGCTCTTGGCGCCATTGGAGAAAAATAAAGACTCCTGGAGACCTACAAACAGTCCCAGGCCAACCAGTAAGCTTGTGTGGAAAAGCAGGGCGCTTGAAAAGCATATGCGGACCTGCCCAGGTCCCCCGCGCCTGTGACCCAGGCTTGAGGGGGAGTTGCGCTGGGGCCCTCATTGAGGTGAATGTCCCTCACTGAGTAATCTGAAACCACACACCCTGACAAGGGAGCAGGGTGCAAAAGGCGCTGTTTATGCAGACACTGAACTGGGCTACAGCCCGTGGCCTGAATCTGTGGGCTTTGGAACTGAGACCCGGGGCGGGGGATCCTCATGACGGTGGGGCATAGGGCAGACACAGCACCCCCACAGCACTGAGGCACTCCATGCCACTCCTACTCTGTTCCCTGGACCCACCGGGTAAAAACACAGTTTTGGAAGGACACTAGGAAAAATGTCTGGCGCCACCTAGTGACCATAAAAAAAAATCACCAACATCCTGACAGTTGGAAACCAGGGATCCCAAAAATACCCTCAGGCGCTGAGAGAGGGTTGGCCACCCAAAAAGGGGTAAGGAGGGAAATAGGGCAGGGAGCAAGACCCATTCTGGATCTGAGAGTCATGCACAGGATCCAGGGCATGGGACGCCCCATAGCATTGGGCACTGCACAGGGTGACAGCCAGCATTTTGGATCTGATAGCCCTGGAATTGAGACCTAGAGTGAAGAATTCAGGGCATGGGTCCCATATAGCTGTGGGCACAGCACCGGGTGAACACGCAGCAGACACAGCACCCAGCTTGAATAAGAGCCCCTGTGTTGAGGTGCTCCCCTCCACCTCTGTTTCTCAGAGAACCACTGGGTAAAAGCACAGGTCAGCAAGTACAGGTCTCTGGTACCGCCTCATGACCAGAACAAAATCACCAACTAGCTGATTCCTTGTTGGAACTGAGTGAATACAGAGGGAGGGAACTGTAAGGGACAGCACCCAGCAACACCGCATTAACACTCTGGTGGAGTTTAGGCCTACCAGTGCCAGTCTCAGTCTGTTAAAGAGTTTCCCACACCCCTAAAGGAGCACTCCAAAGAGATGCCTGCCAACACCAGTGGCACAACATCCCAATACATAGAACTAATTAAAAAGCAAACAACAGGGAGAAGAAAAATATAAATAACCAAGCAAGCCTGCAGGAGGACACACCACAAGAAGAAATACACACCCAAGAAGAAATACACCAATGACATGGTGACTGTATTTATATATATGTGACTGTATATATATATATATATATATATATACAGTCACAAATGACTGTCAACAATGACATGGAAGAACTCTTGGCCTATTAGATAGAGAATTAATGATCATCATGATTAAAAAGCAGAAAGAAAACAGGAAAAAAAAGAGAAAAAAATAGAAAAAAAAGGAAAAAAATGATTTGAAACAAATAATCACTGAACTGAAGAATGAAATTGAGACCTTAAGAAAGGAAAGGAAAGAAACACAGGAGATTAAAAGATTGCTAGAGGAGATAAGGAACTCTGGGGAAGGCAATGAAAACATAATTGATGAAACGGAAAAATGGTTTAGTACTATTGAAGATACAGAAATAAAAAGAGCCAAAAGAGAAAAGGGGAGAGAAGTGCAAATGAAGCAGTATGAGGAGACTCTTAGACAATTATCAGACTCCATGAAGAGAGGATGTAAGAGTTATAGGCATTCCAGAAGATGCGGAGAGAGACAAAGGACCTGAGAAATTATTCAAGGAGATAATTGAAGAAAACTTCCCAAGCATGACAAAGCAGACAGATAAAGACATACAAGAAGCGAGAAGAACTCCCAATTACCACAATGAAAAGAAAAGTAAATGGGCCTCCCTGGTGGCACAGCGGTTGAGCGCTGGGTTGCAAAGCTGCCCGCGGGCTCTGTGGCGCCGGTTCGATCCCCGGCTGCTCCCCGGCCACCAGAGAAGGGTCCCACATGGCGCGCAGACCTCTCCTGCCGCCCACTGCTCCTCTCAGCAGTGTACTTTGGTCCCTCTGCCTGCTCTGCTCCCCACTCTGGCTCTAGTGAATTCTCTCACCCTCCCTCGCTTCTGACTGCACCCAGTGCATGTATAAACAAACAAACAAATAGATAAATAAATAAATAAATAAATAAACAAACATGCCTCTATTAAAAAAAAAAAAAAAAAGAAAACTACAGCAAGACACCTAATAGTAAAGTTTGCAAGAGTCCAAGATAAGGAAAAAATAATGAAACTGGCAAGGGGAAGAAACGGATAACTTATAAGGGCAAACCAATCAGGTTAACTTCAGACTTCTCCAAAGAAACATTACGGACAAGAAGAGAATGGAATAACATATTCAGCAAACTTCAAGACACACATGCCACCCAAGAACACTTTACCCTGCAAAGCTCTCCTTCCTCTTTGAAGAGAAAATATAGACCTTCTCAGACAAACAGAAACTCCAGAAATTCATTACAACTAAACCGCCACTCCAAAAAAATTCTACAAGACATCCTAAAGCCAAAACCAACAGAGGAATGAACAAGAAGAACAGAATAAAGCAAGGAATAAAAATCACAAAAAAGACAAACAAAATGGCAAATACAGATGCCAACATGTCAGTATTAGCTCAAAATGTAAATGGATTAAACTCATCAATAAAAAGTCACTGATTAGAAGCCTAGATTAAAAAACAAAATCCAACCTTCTGCTCTCTCCAGGAAGTACATTTAACCACAAAAGATAAACATAGACTGAAAATAAATGGTTGGAAAACAATCCTACCAGCAAATGACCAAAAAAGAAGGCAGAATCAGCCATACTTTATATGAGATGAAATAGACTTCAAATTAAAAAAGGTAAAAAGAAACATAGATGGACACTACATTATAGTCAAGGGGACAATACATCTGAAAGATATAACACTCATCAACATATACTCACCAGGACCTCCCTTGTGGCGCAGCAGTTGAGCGCTGGGTTGCAAAGCTGCCGGTTCAATCCCTGGCTGCTCCCCGGCCACCGGAGGAGGGTCCCCATGGCACGCAGACCTCTCCTGCCGCCCGCTGCTCCCCTCAGCAGTGTGCTTCAGTCCTTCTGCCTGCTCTGCTCCCCACTCTGGCTCTGGTGAATTCTCTCATCCTCCTGCGCTTCTGACTGTACCCAGTGCTTATATAAATAAATAAAAATAAAAAAAGAACCCTGCTTTAAAAAATATATATATATACTCACCAAATGAAGGGGCACCAAAATATATTAGGCAATTATTATCAGCTCTGAAAACAGACATTAAAAAAATACATATATAGTGGAAGACTTCAACACCCCACTCTCACCAATGGACAGATCAAGACAAAAAATAAACAAAGACAGTAGAGCCCTAAATAAAGACATAGAACTCAGGCAAGAAATTTATTGTGCTCCGGGGTGAGATTCAATGACCCCCATGTGGGTTGGAGAAGTCGCACCCTTTGAGGGATAAGTGCAAGCTTTTATTGGGTGTGGTCTGACCTTGCTGGGAGGTGGAGAATGCTGTGTAGAAGTTGCTTTTCAAAGTTTCTTTTTTTCCCTCTCAGAACTAGTTGTTATTTCAATGCTGCTTATTAGGCCCCATGCAAACCAGGCAGAGCTGGCTCTTGGAAGGCAGGTGGCAGCAGTTTCAAGTTCCCTCCCCTCTAGCCTCGACCTTACTAAAACCACATCCCCCAGTCAGCAGTGTTAATTCTTGTTTCTTTCAAGACCCCTGAGTATGAAACTCCCTGAATGGAGCTTGAAGGCCTGGCCAGAGGAGAGGTGCCCAGCATGCCTTCCCCTGCACTGACCATGAAGAGTGTAGCCCCTGCAAAGTGATGTGGGAACAAGCCACAAGAAATGTCTTATATGGGCCTACCCTGGTGGCACAGGTAGTTGAGCGCTGCACTGTTAAGCTGTCCTGTCCACAGCCTCTACAGCGCCAGTTCAATCCTGGCTGGCTGGCAAGGGTCCCACATGGTGTTGCAGACCTCTTCTGTATCGCCTGCTGCTCCCCTGAGCAGTGTATTTCAGTCAGTCTGCCTGTTCTTTTCCCTGCTCTGTCTCTGGTGAATCCTCTAACTGCCCCCACAAACCTCTGGCCTATACCCTGGTTCTTGTATAAATAAATAAATAAGGGCCTCCCCAGTGGCACATCCATTGAGCACTGGGTTGTGAAGCTGCCCACAGCCTCTGCAGCGCCCGCTCGATCCCCGGCTGCTCCCCAGCCACCGAGGAGCGCCAGTTCAATCCTGGCTGGCTGGCAAGGGTCCCACATGGCGCACAGACCTCTCCTGCCGCCCGCTGCTCCCCTCAGCAGTGTACTTCAGTCCTTCTGTCTGTTCTGCTCCCTGGTCTGGCTCTGGTGAATTCTCTCACCCTCCTGCGCTTCTGACTATACCCAGTGTTGGTATAAATAAATAAATACGTAAATAAATAAATCTTAAAAAATTAATAAAGAAATAAATCTTAAAAAGAGAAGTCTTATGTATGATCTCTCACATGTAACACATATCAGGTAGATTTGCAATCAAAAGCAACAACAACAAAAAAAGCTTTCTTTCTTTAAAAATGGTCTGTCATCATTGAATACATAGAATGACATAAAAATTCACTCCTATATCTAAAAACTTTTGCGCTCAAATTACAGGTGGGATTAATAAATATTGAAAGACATATCCAATAGAAGAAAAAATTGAGCAGATAAATGTGTGTATCCTGGATTCACATGATTCATGGACTTTTAAAAATAAACTAAAAATTATACGTATTTTAAGTCATTTTGTTTGGGTTAAAGACAGTTGGATTGAACAAGAAGAAACATATATTAAGTCTGCACCTCACAGAGATTTAATGACTTAAATTTATAGTCAATAAACTGTAACTTTCTATTTAAGAAATTCCAAACAGTTCACACATAATTACACACACATCCATTGAGGATAAAAATGAGAGACAATACTTAAAAGTCAGTTGATAGACTACAACCTCACTAAAAAGACCATTAAATTTCTTTTGATTTCTAAAGAGGTCTCAGCTATGTCATTTGTGCCTTTAACAAAAATAATACACAACAGAAAAGTGATAGGTGTACAATGTTAATAAAGCATTTTTAAGTGCCAGGAGAGAAACAAACCACAGCAGGAAACAAAATTTAGAACTGGACACAATGCAGAAATGAGTTTGAATGTCAACATCAAAAAAACAGTAGCTGATGGGCAGCTACTGTGTCGGCAGGAAAGGCGCCTGAAAAATGTGTTGGACAGGAAAAAGGTGTTGGGCAGGAAAAAACGTGTTGGGCAGGAAAGGGGCCTGAAATAAGTTGGGGATTAAAAACAGAGAAATCAAAAGCTGGATGCTGACAAGTTAATATCCTAAATCAGTTCCAGTGGCTTGACAATGTTCCCTGAAAATCCAGAGAGTGGGGCCAGGTGCTGATGGAGGTGTTGACACAGAACAAGGAATACCAGCCAGTTATGGCTGCATGAGTGGAGAGCTGGAGGTACAGAAAAAGACCAAAGTAGTCTTGCTCTTCAAGAAGAGGATTATGAGCAGGCATCAACTCAGGACAGAGTTACCACATTTGGTCCTCAGTTGTAACACGAACAGCAGCATAAAGAGGGATGTGTGCATGCTTTTTGAGGGATTACTTGCCAAGGCAATGGACGCTCAGTGCAAATCACTGGAAAGGTGGACATATGGTTTGACCACCTTGCCCTGTGCTAATTAGGTGGTTGACCAGCATTGTCTGATGTGTTCAATCATCGTCTGTTTTCCCTGGTTTGATCAGCCAGCAACCGTTTTTGCACTGGTATACATTATTGATTAACTCTCAGGCCCCAGGCTGCCCCTGCCATGAACCCTTTTCTCTGGGCTGGCCGGCTATCCGCTGCTCGGCGCTTGCCTGCGTCTGCCATCCCGCGTTTCTCCCTGCACCGCTTTTCGCTGAATTGCTTGCCCCTGGGGTAGCTCCGCCTGGACAGATCAGGTGGGCAAGTTTTGTGGACACTGACTCACTCGCCGGCACTTGTACCCTAGGCCGCCGTCAGGGTGGTTTGGCCTGGAACGCCTTGCTCATTGACTGCTCTTCTCTGCATTGACCCAGCCAGGGATGGCCGCAGTCTCGAATGGCGGGTGTGACTCATTTGAGCCAGAATGCTCGGCCATTCCCTGTTTGCCCCGGACAGACTCGGTCACCAACAAGTTTCCCCGCTAAGACGGGTCGCCCACTAGTCACTCCTGGACTCGGCATCATCAACCAGGCTGGACAGGTACCATCAGTCTCCAACTAGCTGGGCCTGGATTGATCACTGCTGGACTAACCAGGCCTGGGCTGCCTCCGTCTTCTCGTGCACTGCCCGGTCCAGTGGGGCCCTGTGCGTGAACAGGGTCACCCGCTGGTTATGGCTCCGCTGAAGCAGTCATCGCCCTGGGCTGCCAAAGATTGGAGTACTTGCCCGGTGCTGCCAGCGGGCACTTGGCTGGGATGGCTTGCTCATGGGTATTTTTCTCTGCATTGATTCAGTCAAGGGATATTACAGTCTTGAATGGGGGCTGGTGACTCATGAGACCCAGAATGCTCGGTCCCCTGCTTTTCCCCCTGTGACCAGTCTGTCAGCAACTAGTTACGCCTGGTTACATCGGTCATCAATTTGTTGTGCCTGGCGTGATCAAGCCGGAACTAATTATACCGCTCACCATCAGACATCGACTAGTCATGCCCAGTTACATTGGTCATCAGCTCACTGTGCCTGGCCTGATCTGTCATGGCCCAGCCCATCAGTCAGCAAGGACTTCATCCCAGTAAAATTGGTCATCAACGAGTTAGGCCTGGACTGCTCTGGCATCAGATGTTTATGCTCTGTCATCAAGCAGCTATGCCTGGTCACATCTGTCATCAACTAACTGGGCTGGTAGTGACAGTGACGTCATCAAGTAGGTGCCCGCATAACATCGGTCATCGACTCCTTGTGCCTGGCCAGATCTGTCTTCAACTCGTCACGCCTGGTAATATTGGTCATCAACGCCTTAGGCCTGGTCTCCTCTGTCATCAAGAGGTGCCCGGTAACATCCCGCGTCAACTAGTTATGCCTGGCAACTTTAATCCTCCCCGAGTGTTTCCTGACTGAGCTGCCATCAACTGCTTATGCCTCCCGAGCTTGGTCACCCGGAGTTATGTCTGGAGAGGGGCCTCGAGTCGTTCTGGCTGCCTGATCGCTCTGGGTTGTTTGCCCTGGGCTTCCCGGGCCATGAGCCGGGTTCCCTGATGCTGGGCCCGCCACAGCGTGCAGGGCGAGGGGCCCCTCGCCTGCTGGGCTTCTCAGCAGCGGTGCCCTGGCCTGCCTGCTTCTCAGGCTGCTTGCCTCCTGCGCGGCTTGCCCCCGGCTGGCGGGGCTGCTGTTATCTTCCCGGGAGTTGGGGGGCGCTGGCCCATCTCCTGGGCTGGCTGGGTCAGCAGCCGGGGCCCTGGTGAGCGCTGGGCTTCCGCAGGCGTGTATTCCCAGCAGGGGGTCGCCCAGGATGTGAGAATCTATGGGAGGCCCTGTACTCGGTTGCCGTCCTTGCCCTCAGCTGGGCTGGGCTGAGCTTGCGGCATTTTGGTTGTCCCGGGAGAACTATTTAAATTACACTGGCCGTGTGGTGACGGGTCAAGCGGGACTTGGTGGAGGGGATTTTGCAGGGGCTGTACTTGAGAGAAAACAACAATCATTAAGCAAAAATGAACCGTGATTTTTAAATACAGATAAAGGGCTTCCCCTGGTGGTGCAGTGGTTGAGGGCTGGGCTGCGAACTCTCCTGCCGCGCCCCCTGTTTCCCCTCAGTGTACATCAAAAGCCTGCCTGTTCTGCTCCCCGCTCTGTCTCTGGTGAATTCTCTCACCCTCCCGCGCTTCTGACTGTACCCAGTGCTTGTATAAATAAATAAATCTTTAAAAAATATATAAAATACAAATGAATATTAAAAAAAAAAAAAACTAAACTCACAAGGAGTCCCTCTTTGCTGCCTTTGCATTTTGATTTACAGCCCAAAATACTCCAACCAGGGTGTAGGAAAATCATTCCGTGTCAGTGAGCTACACTCATTGCAAGGGCACAGGTTGTAGAATAACAGTTTAAAATGAAAAGAAATCTTAGTGTGAGGCAACCTAAAACACAAGACAGCACAGCTGAAATGATGGAACAGGGTCTTCTAGATTTCATATCTCATTGCCTGAACATTCTTTGGGATTAAAAAAAAAAAAAAACAGAGACATTGAGACAAATATCACAGATGTATCATGAGATTTGAATGTCTTCTTTTTCCTTTCTCATGAATAATTGGCAATGGTGCTGTATTTTTCTCATCTAGGGACAGGTATGATTAGAGTCTGTAGCTTGGTATTGCTTTCTTCTGCCCAGAAAAATACAAAATCATTTCACCTTCTGCTAAGAGCTAGAGGAGCTCTCATGGAATGTTGGAATTTTTGGTTACTCCCTCCCTATTCAATACAATAGGGCACTGAGCTGAGCAAAGAAAGACATCCTCTTATGTGGTGGTTAATACTGCATTCTGCTTTTGTCGTTTTAATATCACTAGAAATGCTTCCAGGTGTTCTATCAGCACATTATTAAAAAAAACAAAAAAAAAAAATCACAGGGTGAATTGGTAAAAAACCAAATCTGGTCATCCACAAAGTAGCTGAGGACAAACTGGAGAGTAAGGCATGGGCTTCTCCAAACACTGGAGCAAGGTGTAATTCCCTAAGGCCCTCATGGAACCCCTAGTAGGATGGCAAGTTCTGCTCAACATATGTCCCACTGCAAGGCAAAAGTCAGAGATACATTGAACATTTTGTGCCACATATGCCCAGGCAGTCACATCATGCCTGAACAAAATGACATTCCCCTGGAGGGACAAAGAGCATGTTACTATCACAAGCATAAGCTTTATGATCCTCTGGCACATTCTTGACTCTGGTGCAGTACATCCAATGTTTAATTCCAGCAAGCTTCACTGCCCTTGGTGTCACCAGGAATGTTTATCATGGATCGGTTACTATTTCGTAGTATTCCATTCCATTCGTAGTATTCCATTCCTTCCCCATTCTCTTTGACCCCTCGTTATTACTTGTAGATTGGGTGGGGGGGGATGTTTTTAAAAGTGTTGAAAGGAGTTTGATATTTAATTAAGTGGAAGCTTACAGATTATTGAGGCAACTCATGATTATCCATCTTGCCAAAGTGACAAAGATTTCAAAGACACTTGTGGCAGTGTAACATGGTTTTGAGCAAATTAACCACTCGAAATAGATATTGCCGAGATAGGATTCACAGTGAGTCAAAAGGCTGATGATGAAATTAGTGCAAATCACCCACTCTTTTTTTTTTTTTAATCGGATTGCTTAAAGGCAAAGGAGTCTTTCACAACACTTTGTGTCATGAACAACTCAATAGTCCAAGTAAACAGTCATTTTTGGCGGCTGAATTAAAATGAAAAATTGCTGTTATACGTGTATGATGTGAATATTAAAGGTGAATCTAAAAATCCCAAAAACATTTCTTTTCCAACATTGGTTTCCCACAAATATTTTACATCCAATTTTTTTCCATGTATTCCCTGTCTCCTTTTTCAAATATCAAAATTGCATGCGAACAAAACTTACTCTTTTCCCATCCATTGCTAATACCATCGTTGACGGACAGCACCTATCTGATATTCTTTCTATAGAGAATCCCCAACCCTTTTTCTTTAAGCTTTTAATTAATTGCATAAACTATCATCAATTATGTACCCCTAGAAATATTAGTATCTTTTCTTTTTTTTTTCCTGGAAGTGATTTTGATTGATGCTGTTTGCATTCGTAAGTGCAGACGTGTATCTTGCTGGATTTAATTTGCTTAAGTTGTGTGGATCTGAACATCTGTGTTCATAAGAGAAATTGGTTTCTAGGTTTCTTTGTGTGTTTTGACTCTCTTTGTTATTGGTTTTAAGGTAATACCTCCTAAAATAGCCTCGGAGTATTCTTTCTTTTTGAATTTTAGAAAGAGTTTCAGCATGCTAGCTACTAGTTCTTTGAATTCACTGTGGTGCCTTCTGTTGCACTTTAGTTTCTTGGAAGAGTTTCGATGACTGTTTCAACTTCTTTTTTTAATATTTTATTTTATATAATTCTTACATCATTTTTCATCTTTGCACAATGTACGCATTTCATTTTGGTTATATTCCCCATACTTCTTTGCTTGATATTGGCTGACTGAGGTTTTCCGTTTCTTCCTGATTCACTGTTATGTCATTGTCAAATTCTAATCATGGTTCCCTCTCTACCGGGTAAATGAATGTATGGGCATATGAGCCTTTACACTATACATCCCTATTAAAAAGAGCGTTTCACAAGGAGGCCAGTGTCCCTGCAAAGGGGGATGCATACATGAGAAATGACATGTCCTGGCATCCAGGGAGCCATGAGGAGTGCATGAGGAGATTCAGTCCAGTGAGTGACCAACAGCACCTTCCAATACTTGATCAGTGGTGCTCAGTGGAAGATGGAGGGAACAGTGGGCAAGGTAAGGAGAGAATGGTTTTGAAGTGGATCTGGGGCTGTCATCACAAAATACATTGTCGTCTTGATTAACTGGCGTCATTTGTAAACCAACGTTAACTGAATCAAAATGAATTAATTACTAGAGAGATAAAAGGGGGTTTCTATTCACTCCAAAGTCAATAATACGGACACAAAAATCTCCAACAAGAAGGAAACAAGTAATTTAGAGCTGTCCACCACTTTGATGGTCCATTACCCCCTCAACACTCAAAACAAAATAACTGAATTACACTAAATACATTGAGCCAAGGAACTGGGATGGGGAAACCACCAGTAACATAAGAAGTCAGGAAGAACAGCACTTCGAGGGAGCTGGGGGGCAGTGGGCAAAAGCTTATAACCGCAAGGCTGGCAGGCGTGAGCTAGTGGTTGCTTCACACCTTTTGCTGACTAGGGAAGTGACGAGGTAAAATGTAGGGCAGTGGAAAAGCACTCCAGAGTGGAACAAACTCTGGGGAGCTCTGAAGAACAATGGAGAGTCCTCAGGAGCCCTGCACAAAGGGAACCTATGCCCTCAGTAACCTATTGCTCCCTAACACACCCTCCTGCTGTCCGGAGTCTCTTCTGCAACAAAGCTGAGCTTGTTAATCTTCAGCCTGTGTCAGTGATTATGCCTCCTTCAGTAGTACACAAGAACCCAGCCGACCAGCTGGGTTGAGAAGGTCTGAAAGGGCAGTGCTGACCTAATGTTAACTTAAGACACCTTCATCTGATTATTTCACTAGTGCCTTTATCAACAGTTTACCTTGCAGATCCCACTGCTCTTTACCTCGTTTTCTTTCTTTTCTCTTTTTGAATATTTGTTCATTTATGCATACAAGAACTCACTTTCGGGGGGGGGGCAGTGAGAGGATTCACCAGAGACAGAGTGGGAAACACAGCAGGCAGACTGACTGAAATACACTGCTGAGGGGAACAGCAGGCAAGACAGGAGAGGTTGTCTGCACCACACGGAGAGCTATCTGGCAGGCCTGGGATCAACCTCCAGCTGATGAGGTCACAGACAGCTTCATAAAGCTATGCTTAACACTGCGCCAACAGGGAGGCCCTACCCCTCATTTCCTTTCTCTTTCATAAAAGTGCTCTGAGATGTCTTTTCGATGTCATGAAAAGTATAAACCAAATTAAAGTTCTGTTATTACAAGTGAAGAAATTAAAAAATAAATAAATAAATAAAGCACTTGGCCTGCTTAAATTTGGCGCTATTCTCTTACAAAGGGAATGGTGAAGGCCTAAACACATCATGCAACATTCTCGGGTGGCAGCGGCCTTGGCCTTGGAGAGATGGCTTGAGCTGCTGGGGCTGCAGTCCCCACAGAAAGACATTCAGCGCCCAACCTGCCTCGCACCCCACCTCCCCAGGGCACAGGGAAGATAGAGATGACCTGCCAGCCTGTCTTGGTGTTTGGACTGGATTGGAAGCCTGGCAGCTCCTGGGCGCGCCTGCCCCTGGGCTATCTGGTGAGGGACAAAGGCAAACTGTGCCCCTTGAGTGACCTGGCCAGCCAGCTGAAAACACGGAGGGCCCCTGGATGGGTGCCAGGAGCGTTCACAAATCCACAGATAGGACCTTCTGCCCCTGCCTCAGTGCTTTGGAGATGGATGTGAAAAGTATTAAAGGCCAGCGCAGTGGCTGGGGAGCTGGGAGGGTGAGCTTGAGGCAGGGCTGTGGCTGGACATCCTGCACAGCCCTGGCAGGCAACAAGGCACGCTCAGCGCACAGAGCCTGCTCCAGGGCGATCCTGCAGGGAGCCTCTCAAGGGGGACCTAAGGCTCCGTCTTGCACAGTGTCATGCCCAAGGGTGCAGGAGGGGCTCATCTCCTGACTTTTCCCACTCTGATGGCCGAGGAGCAAGCACCAGTGCCTTGCTCTTCCCCCACTGCACACGCATGCAAAAGTGTGGGCACACAGAGTCAGCAGTCCAAGGGGGCGCCTGCTTGGGAGCAGACACCATCCTCTGCTGGGAAAATAACAGGCCTTGGGCAGGTGCCCACCGAGTCACACCTGACACTGAGTGGGGGAAGTCAGGGCCACCAAGGAAGGGCAGCCTGACAGCCAGAGGGAGTGAGGCCCAGCCCCTCTGCAGAGGTGGGGGAACAGACCCAGAGGTGAGGCTGAGGGAGAGACTGACCCTCCCAGGCACCGAGGCAGAGAGGGACCAGAAAAGCCCTCCTGGACCTGTGGCCCCTGCATCAGTGGCCTTCCACCCAAAGCCTGTTTGGGCACCCAGGCCCCCGCTCGGCCAGAGATCCTCGTCCCCCGTGAGTGGGATGGCCCCTGTCAGCCTGGATGCGACTGGCCCTCATTACTGGCCACTGCGCGCGGCTCAGGCTTCCTGCCCCTTGAGGTGCCCTGGGCCCTGGCTGTGTGGCGGCGTCCCAGGGGACACAGGGTTGCCGTCCGCTGCAGGGGTGGGGGCGGCTCTCGGGCTGGCATCCCCTAGCGGCCCAGCGGCAGTGGAGGCCGGCCCCGGGCACCGGGGGTCGGGCGCTGCAAGGCCGGCCGCAGGTCTTCCTGGGCGCAGGCTCCGCAGGCCTGGGAGGCCGCGGGGGGCTGGGCCTGGGTCTCTGGCCCACAGCGAGGGCGGGCCCGTCGACGGTGCCGCCCACCGGCCTGGTTCTGGGCCGCCAGGGTGTGCCGGGCAAGCATCCCGCCAGGCGTCAGGACCAACTTGTGCGCACGCGCCCTCTGCCCACTGGTGAGGTCCGCCTTGCAGCGCAAGACCGCTGGGCATAGCGGCCTTGCCTGAAGACGGCGCCTGCCTCCAGTAGGCCTGCTCTGGAGCCACCGGCCCACGTGCCAGCGCCTCCCGCCCCGCGCTGTTCCAGTTACAGCTGCCACGGGGGACGCCCCGCACGCAGCACCCACGACAGCATGGAGGGCGCGGCAAGGCCCGGCCCTGGCGGGGCTCCCGGGGGGCCGTCCGCGGTGGGCCCTGTGCTGGCGAGCGGCCCCGAGGAGGCGGCGGCCGCAGGGCATCTGGGGCAGCGCGCCCCTCAGGGCGGCCTTTCCCAGCGAGGCCCCGTGGCTGACGGGCCCCCGGGGGACGGCGCTCAGGAGCAGGCCGCCATCTTCGGGCAGGCGGGTGGGCGGGCAGCTGAGGCCGGGCCCCAGGGTGCGCAGGCGGGTAGCGGCGAGGGCTTGCTGCTGGTGCCGGGGGACGCCTTGGAGGTGGTGGCTGAGGAAGAGGTGACCCTGGACAGCGACGGCGAGGACGGAGACCCGGGCGAGGGCGCAGGCCTGGCGCTGGCAGCGGCCGTGGCCAGCGGGGGCGGGCAGCCAGGGCCCGCTCCCGCGGTCACCGCCCCATCGGTCCTGGAGGCGCTGCAGGCGCTTCAGTTAGAGCTGGAGCCAGTCAACAGGCAAGCCAGCCGGGCCTACTGCAGGCTGAAGCTCAGGATGCGCCAGCGGCGCCAGCCCCATCTGGATCGCCGAGGCACCATTATTCAGGGCGTGCGTGGCTTCTGGGCCAAGGCCGTATCCTTGCTGCTGCCGCTTCCCCTTCCCCTGGCAGGGCCACAGTGTGGCTGGGCTGCGAAAAAGGCTCCGCGGGGCGGGGCGGGGCTTGGCGGGGGAGGGCCCGGCTGGGGGAGCGGGCAGGTGGGACACCGCGCAGGCCGCACAGCAGGCCTCTTGGACCGAAGGCCGCGGGCGGGCGTGAGCACACTCGTAGCTGGCCGGCCCGCAGGCCTTGGGGGACGGCCTGGATCTGCCCCCTGGCGATCCCGCGGGATGCTCAGCCTTGGGGTGGGGGTGGGGGTGGGGGTCCGGCGGCGCAGGAGGGACTCGGTGGGGGCACTTGGGGGTCAGCGGTGCAGAGCAGGGAGCGCCCTGGAGGAGGGCTTTCCGCGCAAAGCCCGTATTCGGTGGGCAGGTGGCCCTGGGCGAGCAGCCACAGGCAGAGCCCAGGCTTGGAGCCGGCCCCGCACCCAGAGACTTCCTGTGCCCGGTCCTCAGCAACCGGGAGCCGATGGGAGTGGGGATGAGGGTCTCCCAGGGAGCGGGGCCTGCCTGTGTTGCTGCACACACACTCACCACCCAGGCGGGTAGGGTGGGCCTGCCTGTAGCCGGCGCTGCAGAGGTGGAGGGGCTCTGGTGACCTCCCGGCTTGGGAGGACAGGTCCCACAGGCCAGGAGGCGTGGAGCTCTCTCAGACCAGCCTCCGGCTGCCCCCCAGCCTGCCCTGTTCAGCGGCAGCAGGCTCCTTGACCCAGGCCAGTTTGTGAACCACCCCCAGATGTCAGCCTGGCTGAGTGACGAAGATGAAGACATGCTGGGCTACATGATCAACCTGAAGGTGAGCCCAGGGAGAGGGAGTCTGCGGCCGGGGAAGGTTCAGGGAAAACATTGATCCCTGGCAAGGGTGAGGAAAGGGTTGTTCTCCTGGATGAGGTCTCACCTGCCCTTCAACTTGTCCTGGTAGGTGGAAGAACACAGAGATTGCTGCAGGATTTCGTTGCTCTTTCGGAACAACCCCTACTTCCAGAATGACGTGGTCATCAAGGAGTATCTCGTGCACATCACTGGTAAGGGTTCTCTCCCCAGGAAGGCAGCAGCAGGCCGGTGTGTTGACCTTGTATCACTGGAACCAGCGTGCAGGCGCCTTCTCACACAGTCCTATTCCGGCAGGATACAGGCCCTCTCACTCCACTCGCATTCAGTGGCACCAGGCCTACCAACGGGAAGCCTACAGCCGCAGGCATGACAACAGCAGCCTGAACTTCTTCAACTGGTTCTCCGACCACCATTTTGCAGGCTCTAGCAGGATTGCCGAGGTGGGGCCTCCCTGGCGAAAGCCTTGCATGGCCTGGGTGGGTTCCCCCAGCTGAGTGAGTTGGGGTTCGAGCCCACCCCACTGTCCCCGGAAGATCATTTGTCAGGACCTGTGGCCAGATCCCCTGCAGTACTACCTGAGGAGGAAGGTACAGGGAGAACGAATCGTGAGGCGGAGAGGTGAGGCTCCCCCGGAGGATGGCTGCCCAAGTATATGTGTGCCCAGGTTTTGTTGCCCTGGCATCCCCAGCGGGGAAACTCACGAGACCCCGGGTTCCTGAGCCTGTGTCTCCAGTGTAGGAGGTCTCAGTGTGAGGCGGGAAGTATGCATGGGGACTGCCCAGCAAGCTGAGTCTGACCTGGCAGGCTTGGCGCCAGCGATGCAGACAGCCCAGGGAGCCCACCATTGCTCACAGCCAAATCTGAGCCATGGATCCCTCTTATCCCTATGCCAAGCCCACCCTCGAGCCCTAGCCAGCAACCCCCTCAGTTCTGGCCCACCTAATGTGCTGCCTGCTGCCCAGCCTCCCCTCTGCTGTCTTTGCATTCTTATGCGAGGGCTCATCCCACTGGTTGACCTTTCACATCTATGACGCCACCACTGCCCCCTGCTTTTGACTTTTCCTGCCAGGCACTGGTCAAGAACACCTCACCCTCCCTGGCGTTCAGAGGAAACTGGCCGTAAGGCAGATGGGAGGAGATACTCCTTTGTGCACACGTGTGTCTGTCTTCCTTTGTGTTCCAGGGAAGACCCAGAGTCACGCCAAGGATGGGGCTACTGCAGGTGAAGATGTACGGTCAGGAGGGTTCTGCTACACCGGGCATCAGTGAGAGCGGACCTGTGGTGTCTCCTACAGAGTGAGGCTCAGCGAAACCTGGGTCGTACCTCTGGATTATAAATAAACCCTGCCTAGTCAGGCTCCCAGCCACTGTGTGTTGCTCTTTCTTGTGTGATTTGGGTGCTTTTCCATGGGACTCGTACTGGGCTCAGGAGCAGAGATGTGGGGTGTGAGATGTGGGGTGCAGAATTTGGAGGCAGGGAGTTTGGGCAGAATTTATAAGGAATCTTTTGATCCTTTTGTGAGGACTCCCTCCCTGCTCCACCAGGAGAATTAGTCTCCACCACCAATGACACCCTAGGCATTCCATCAGCAAGACTTTAACATTTCTGCTTGTGCCAGTGAACATTTGCGGTTGTTTGGAAGCCAAGTCTCTGCTTTTTTGAATTGTTTCTGAAAGGCTAGCTTCCAGTCCTCACTCAACAGGACACAAACCAAGGGACAAATCATTTTTTTTTTCTGAAGTACTGGAACTTGGATGTGTTGCTAAGATGAAGCAAGCAAAGTCTATTTGCCTGGGGGCAGTGGTTTCCTTGATTATTTCTGGGTCTTAACATTGGGGCATGTCCAATCTCAACACCACTGCAGTGCTAATGGTGGCACTTAGCTTTGTGTGTCTTACTTGCCTCCATGTGATCAGATCATCTGCTCTCTCTTCCTGGCCAAAGTCACTGTCGTTTTGTCATGCTTTGAAAGTGTGTTTGTTTCTGAGGAAGATCCAGGTAGTCAGAGGTTGGAGGGCAAAATAAGAACCAGCTTTATCATCTGGCTAAGTTCCAGACCTTTCACACACCAAAGTCTCCCTTCCAGGTCTCCCCATGGCAGCAAAGTTCAGCACTAGAAAGATAATTAGTGGGGTATGAAAGATGCCAGCCTAGCCACACATGGGCTCTTGGGGCCAGGGCAACGGGGTATTGAAGCTCAGGTATCTGATTAGATGGACTAGGTGTCTCCTCAAGGCCCTTAACCCACCATCAGGTGAAGCCCAAACATCAGTGGCTGCTGCAACAGGCAGGACAATGCACAGCAAGGAAGAGGCAGGCCTAGGTGACGGGCTGGAGCAGCTGGTGTAATATGTGATGGAGGTGGGGTGGCCCATGTGGCAGAGGGTCATAGGAGGAAGTAACCATTGGCCACAAGGTACCCGACGTGCCACATGCGGGTCCCAGGGCAGCAGCAGAGGACACATTCTAGCAGCAGCTGAAGGCTGGGTGGAGGAGCCCAGGCAGCTGCAGCAGTTGGACCAGGAGCCAGAGACCGAGCCCAGCACCAAGTGGCCTTTATGTGATGTCTCAAGTGGCAGAGTTAGAGGAGTGTGCCTTGGGTTGGGTGTGTTCTCAGAGGACATGAGCAAAGTTTGTAACTGTGAGTGAAAGAAGAGAGAGAAAAGTAAAGACTGGGGAAATTCAGTGCCTCTAAAAGTTCGGGTCTGGTGTGATGGCTAGGTGGGTCCAGTTATGGCCAGGGGGTTCCAGCTATACCTGCAAGTTCTAGGGGACCAATGGTGAGATTAGGAATTACAGATTGGAATGGGGTTCTCTTCAGGGAGTCTGTTCTGATGTGTCAGCTACCCCACAGGCCTACTCATTGAGGAACTGACAAGGCATTGAGAGGTGTCCTTCACACCCTTACAGGAGCAGAGCATCGCATGAACCCCTGCACTATCCAGCTCTGTCCAAACTCTCCAGATGTATGGGTAGCCCCTGACTCTTCACATTGACAAATGCTTTCTGTGTCTTCCATGATTTACTGGAAAGCTGAAAGAAGTACCTCTTCTTTGTTGTGTGCAATAGGTGGGTCCAGGTCTGGTGGCTCTCAGTGATCCCCAAGGTCTCTCTTCCCTGCTTTGCATGCATCTACTTCTCAACTTTCATTTGAACCACCATTGCTGATCCTTTGTCTCACAGTCTCTTTTTCACATAACATTCTACCAACTTTTTTTTTTTTAAAGTAAAGACAGAAACACAGGAGGGTGAGAGAATTCCCCAGAGCCTGAGCGGGAACAGAACAGGCATGGAAGGAGAGGTTTGTGTGCCATGTGGGACCCTCGCCCAGTGGCCGGGGATCAAAAGGGTACTGCAGAGGCTGTGGGCAGCTTTGCAGCCCAGCGCTCAACTGCTGTTCCACCAAAGGAGGCCTCACTCCACCACCTTTAGTGGACAGACATGACCCCGTGGCTGGGCCACAAGGAGGCAATAAAGACAGAATCTGTGTCCAAATCATACTGAAATGCGTGTTCTTCATACAAATTCACCATGGTTTTAAAAGACTGTATGACAGAAAGCCTTGAAGCAGTTCTGTCATTTAAAGCTGAAAACCATAATGTAAAATTAACAATCAAAAGTGAGGGTGTTTCTTTCTTTTCTTACTCTAGGGCCTAAATAATTGTTTATCCACTGTATTGACTGGGGAGGGGGAATAAAAAGAAATCCGCTTCACATGAGAATTTGTCAACTCTTTAGCAGAAGGTGAAATCACCTGCCCCCCCCACCACCCCCCGCCATCCTTGGCTCATAAAAGGAATATCAAGCAACAGATTCTGGCCATGAATCTCTCTGGATGAGGCTACCACAGGGGCACACTGGACAGTATGATTCAACGACTACTTCAGGACAACAAAAAGGCCATAAACGCACGGCGATCAGACCAACCAAAGAACGGTTTTACAAGCGAGTTAAGGGTAGAATTCTGGGCAATGAGGAAGTCACATTTTAAACAGCTGAAAGAGAACAAGTCAAGCCACACAGGTAGTGAAAATGAGCCAAACAGGCGAGCAGACATCACCCCTCCAGCTTTACTTGCCGTGAAACCGCAAAGTTGGGCATCGAAATGCTTGGGAGGGACAAGCCCCAGATTCCTGGTTGGAATGCAAACTGGGCCCCGCTTCAGGACACTTGCACACATGCATGCACACGCACGGGCACAAAAATGTACATGCTTACATTCCGGGACGCCCCACTTCTGCGAATCCCGACCGGAGGAGGTCCGAGGGGGCTCAGCCCAGGGCCGTCAGGCAATGACCAAGACAGCCGGGGTTACCTGTCCATGATCCAGGAAGTCAACGGGAAATAGGGAACACCCGGTCAGTCCAGGGCAAGCCCTGCAGAAGGCGAGAGTGGGTCGGCTCTCCTCAGCTGAGGCCAAAGAGCCTGTGAAGCACTCACGCCAAGAACAAGTGTTACAGAGGAGCCAGCAGGCAGGGGCTCACGCCCCTCCCTGCAAACTGGGGAGGGCCCAGCATGAGGGAAAGGGGTTCACCACCAGGCAGCTCAGGGCCACAGCCCCAGGCAATCGGGGAAAGGGGTTCACCACCAGGCAGCTCAGGGCCCACAGCCCCAGGCAATCGGAGCAGCCAGGACCAGATGAGGCTTAACTCCAGGATGACTGACCTCACAAGGCACCAGCAGTGGAAGACAGATCAGTCCAGGCAGAACTAGGTGATGCTTGAAGTTACCAGGCATAACTAGTTGACGAGCGAAGATACCAGGCATACCTAGTTGATGGCAGATCTAACCAGGCCTAAGTAGTGGGTGGCCGATTTTGCCAGGCATAGCATGTAGATGCCACATCACTCCAAGCCCTGCTAATGGATGACCGATGTAACCAGACGTAACTAGCTGCTGACAGTCAGTCCGAGGGAAACCAGCAAATGACCTTACAAGCTGGGTCAAGGGAGTCCACCTTTCAAGACGGTACTAAGCACGGCTGAATCACTGCAGAGAAAAATACCCATGAGCAAGCCATCCCAGCCAAGCGCTGGCTGGCAGCACCGGGCAAGTACTCCAATCTTTGGCAGCCCAGGGCGATGACTGCTTCAGCGGAGCCATAACCAGCGGGTGACCCTGTTCACGCACAGGGTCCCACTGGACCGGGCAGTGCACGAGAAGATGGAGGCAGCCCAGGCCCGGTTAGTCCAGCAGTGATCAGTCCAGGACCAGCTAGTTGGAGACTGATGGTACCAGTCCAGCCTGGTTGATGATGCCGAGTCCAGGAGTGACTAGTGGGCGACCCGTCTTAGCGGGGAAACTTGTTGGTGACCGAGTCTGTCCGGGGCAAACAGGGAATGGCCGAGCATTCTGGATCAAAAATGAGTCACACCCGCCATTCGAGACTGCGGCCATCCCTGGCTGGGTCAATGTGGAGAAAAGCAGTCAATGAGCAAGGCGTTCCAGGCCAAAACACCCTGACGGCGGCCTAGGGTACAAGTGTCGGCGAGTGAGTGAGTGTCCACAAAACTCGCCCACCCGATCTGTCCAGGCGGAGCTACCCCATGGGCAAGCAGTTCAGCGAAAGGCGGTGCAGGGAGAAACGCGGGATGGCAGACGCAGGCATGCGCCGAGCAGCGTATGACGGGCCAGCCCAGGGGAACGGGTTCATGGCAGGGGCAGCCTGGGGCATAATAGTTGCTGACAAATGTGTTGCAGGGGGAAACAGTTGATGGCTGGTAAGTCCAGGGGAAACAGACAATGACTGAAAAGCGCAGGATAAAGAGTTAACCACCTAATCAGCGCAGGGTCAAGTCGTCAAAGCCAAATCAACAAGCAGCTGTTAACCAGAGACACACTGTGGGGCCGGGGGCAGAGTGAGCAGGATGGAAACAAGACAGGGTGGAATTGTGTGGGGACTACAATCGAGATGAAAATGCCTGCATTGTACAAGAAAGAAAAATGATGTCAAAATATATAATATTTAAACAATAGTAATAAAAAATTAAGTTAAAAAATGTTGTATGTCCACCTTTCCAGTGGTCAGTGGTTTCCACTGAGCATCCACTGCCCTGGCAGGTAATCCTTCATAAAGCATCTGAACAGCCCTCATTATGCTTCTCTGTTTGCTTCAAGTAAGGACCAAATGCGGTAACCCTGCCCCTGCTGAGTGGATGCCACTACTTTAATCCTCTACTTGAGTAGCAGGACCACTTTGGTCTTGTACTGTCCCCCCAGCTACTCACACGCACAGCCACCACTGGTTGGTAATCTTTGTTCTGTGCTACCACCTCCCTCAACACTGGCCTCACACTCTGGACATTTAGGGACTACTGTGCAGCCGCTGAGAGCTGTTTTAGAATATTAACTTAACTTGCCAGCTTTGGATTTCTCTTTTAAAGTCCCAGCCATTTATTCAGGTCCCTTGCCCTGAGCAACACATCTCACAGCTACAGTATTTTTGATGTGGAAATTCATTGTGCATTGTGTCCACTTTTCAAAAAAATAATTAATTAATTTATGCAAGCACTGGGTACAGTCAGGATTGCGAGAGGGTGAGAGAATTCATCAGAGCCAGAGTGCAGAACAGAACAGGTAAAACACACTGCCGAGGCCATTAGCAGGCGGCAGGAGAGGTCTGCGCACCATGTAGGACCCTCACCCAGTGGCCTGTTATTGAACTGGTGCTGCAGAGGCTGAAGGCAGCTACACAACCCAGTGCTCAACTGCTTCGCCACTGGGGAGACCCTGTGTCCACTTCTATATTTTTTTTTCTGCTGTGGATTTCTCTCTCCCTGCACTTACTCACAAATGCTTTTATGAGCATCCCTCACCTATCAGTTTTCAGTTTGACACTATTTTGTGAAAGGAACAAATCACAGTTCAGACTCTTCAGAAAGCAAGATTGGTCTTTTTAGTGAGGACATAGTCTATCCGTGGACCTTGAAATGTTTATCCTAAGAGCTTGTGTATGTAATGATATGGCAATGACTTGGCTTTGAAATTTCTAAAATAGAAAACTTATAGTTTGTAAAGTATAAAACTTAGAAATTAAATCTCTGGGATGTGGAGGCTTACTAGATGTTTCTCCTTGTTCAATAAATGATAATATATTATGTTATTTTTAAAAGGTCAATGAAAAATGGCTCCACGGTCAACACATTAATCTGATTAATTTTTCATCCAATAGCATATATATTTCTTTTTAAAAAAAAAATTTTGTTTTAAGATTTATTTATGTGCACAAGAACTGGGATGTAAGCCAGAAGTTAGGGGGTGAGAGGATTCACCAAAGACAGTGGCAGAGTGGCAGGGTGGCAGATCTGCTGAAATATGCTGTTTAGGGGTGTAGCCAGAAAGGCAGCAGAGGTCTGCTGTGTCTTGTGATTTGCTCCCTAGCTGGCCAGGGATTGAACTTGTGCTGCAGTGGCTGGTGATAGCTTGATCTCACTGTCCTTAACCCGTGTGCCACCCGGGAGGCCCAGCATCTATCTTCAATAATTTTAGACCCACCTGAAATTGGCATGTTAACATATTTAGAAGTAGGAATGCATTTTTAAATTATTTCATGCATTCAATGGTGGCAGGTCTTTTATGAAAGTAGTATTATCTGTTACTATAGATTATGAATGTACCTGATATGCATTGTGTGTGAGGTTATACCAGCTCTGTGCTGCCAGTGTTGGTGGAGGTCCCAGAGCTGGCGTGGATTAGTATGGCATCACATCATGTACCAGGCTGGCCAAGAAGTTCTGCGGGGGCTAGTATAATGTCAGGCATGGTGTGGAACGGAAGTGGGGACTCTGTGCTGGTTAGTATGTGGTCGCAAGTGGTCCCAGACCTTGATCTCTTATTAATTACAAAGGATGGAGCACACATTTTAACATGTACTTTGCCTTGTGGTTTCTTCTTGAGTGAATAGACTGCTAATTCGATGGACATTCTTATACAGAAATGCATGAATTTCTTATATACCAGAAGATTAAATCCCTAACTTATATAAATGTTCTGGTATGCAATGGTGACTTTTTAATCATATGTATTTTCCTTTGTTTGGAAACAATTTGACTTGAAACTACTTGTTTGTTTGTGGCTTAATTCCTTTCACACAGGGTTGAGTCACAAAAGTATGGTGGAACATGAAACCAAACTTACTCTCTGTATCTTATTATTGTAGGTATTTTAATCTATCTGAAGTTCATTCCTATGTGTGCAGTTGCCCTGTAAATCAAGCCACCCTTTTATGTGTGGCCCCCTATTTTCTCAACACCACTTGTTAAAGAGATTGTTCATTTTCTATTTTATGGCCACAGGTGTCTTATCATAAGTTTGGACACATGTGATTAAGTTCTACTTACCCACCTATCTCATGGTGAAGCATCTTGTTTTAGTAGGACTGTTTTACAGTAGAGTTTGAAGTAAATAATGTGATGTCTCCAGTTTTCTCAGGGTGATTTTTCAATTTCAGCTCTTTCACAGTATTATATATTTTTTGGCGTTCTATGCAATGTATTTCAAATATGGTGCATAAATTTGATACATATGGCTGCCACCCCAGAATGCTGGCTGATGGGTTTTAGGCCTTCACAGTGCCAAATCCTGAAAAAATGAGCAGGAGGCCAGGGTGGGGCCAGAGAACAGTTGGGAGGACAAGGACTCCCCATCCCAGCCTCAAGACCCCCAGCCTCAGGCGCCACACCTCTTGGGCCTGGAGAGAGTGCTGGGGCAGTGAAGAGAGCAGTGCCCCAAACAAGGGTAGAGAGGGCACTCAGGCAGGCCAGGGAACTTCAGGAAAACACTTCTGGGCCTGAGGTACTTCTGCAGGGGCCACCTCCCAAGCCAGAACGGACAGAGGGGGACCAGAGCCTCAGCCAGCTGCAGCACCCAGAGGCCCTCCCCACCCGCTGCTAGAACAGCGGTGCTCCTACCAATGCTCTTCTGCACCCTAAGGAGCTCCAAGTTGTGATATCTGGGCAATAGCCACACACATCCACATTAAAAAACACACACTCTCAGGCCCACATGCGTACCTGGAAGCCAGACCAACAGCAGCTCAGGATAGCTAAGCCCACTTCCAGGGTCCTGCCTGTCTCCCACTATGAGTTGACTGCACAGGCAGCTGACTTGCTCTTCTTTCTCCTCACCGCTCCCTGGGCCCCTTCCAAGCACACACAGAGACAGAAGCACTTGTGAGTGTGTTTATGTATGTCCCTCTCAGCATCACTTAAGAAATGTGTACCATGCTTGTCCTTTGCTCTCGCTGGCAATCCTTCCCTCCCTCGTGTCTATGACAGGCGTGAGAGCTAGCCGACTCATCCTGCCAGTGCTGCCACTTGTGTGCACCTCCGAAGTCTGGTTCGACTTGCTCCTCTGTGACCTCAAGTGGGTCTCTGGAAGGCCCAGCCTGTAGAGCAAGCATGATGCATTTGGGCACACACACAGAAGTGGAGGGGCTGTGGGCCTTTGTGTGAGAACCTGAAGGAGAGGCGGTGCCAAGGTCAGTCTTCAATGCCAGGTCTGTGGCCCCTTCCCCTTGCTCCCTGGCACCTGCAGGACACCTTGTGTCATCCAGACAGCCTGTGACCATTCTCACCATGGCCTAGGGGATTGTGGGAGGTGAAGGGGCAGTGCATGTTGACAACTCAGAGGGCAGGGTGACCGAGCAGTCTGCCAAAGGGAGGGGGTCTGAGAGCTGGACACCACAGACTTGAAGAAGGTTGTGTGCAAGGGCCTGTGTCTTGTGATTTGCTCCCTAGCTGGCCAGGGATTGAACTTGTGCTGCAGTGGCTGGTGATAGCTTGATCTCACTGTCCTTAACCCGTGTGCCACTGGGGGAGCCTAGAGGAGCCTGGAGGGGGAGTGGGTATGTGGGGAGGCGGCTGCAGAGCACACCAACAGCTATGAAATGAGGACTCAGAAGGTGAAGATGGAGCATGGTGGTCCTCTGCTCCCTGGGGGCCTCCCGCACTGCCCTGTGTACCTAGTCCTCCAGTTCCCTCCCTCACACACTCAGACACTCGCCAGTCTTCTGACAGCCTCCGTGTCCCTTTCTGGGGATACCAGGCCATGGCAGCAGCCTCTTGCCCTCCCCTCTGCCCCAACACTCCACCGCCTCCCCTACCCAGTGCTTGTACGCATGAACACCTGACTCACACAGTCCACTCACACATGAACGCCCAGCCCTGCCCTTACCCAAACAGTGGCCTTCTTCAGATTCCTCTCTTGTGCCTTCCTCCCTCAGGTAGTACTGCAGCGGATCTGTCCACAGGTGCTCGCTGATGACCTGCTGGGTGCCGCTCACTTGCTGAGGATCTGCAACGGGCTGGCTCAGTTAGGGCTCGAGCCCTTTCCAGGCACCTGGGGGCTTCAATGTGGCCCTTTTGGACCTTGGGCAGCCTCTGCCCCCACCTTAGCAATCCTGTCGGTGCCAGGGCACTTGCTTGCAGACAACCAGCTGAAGAAGCTCAGGCTGGTAGAGTCTGGCCTGTGGCTGCGGACTCTACCTTCACACTCCGAGAACCACCAGACCGTGGTGGAACCAGACACCCTGTATTCAGGGGCAACAGCGAGAAGAGGGTGGCTCTGGCCTGGCTGGCACATGCACCTGCTGCCCGGCCTAGGCCCAGGCAGCCAGCCAGCTCTTATGAGAGATGCTAAGGTGATACTCCTTCTGGATCACTTTGTTCTGATAATATGGCTTGGTCCAAAAGGAAAGCCTTATCCTGAGGTAGGGCTTGGGATGGCCCATGGCCTCCACCTGCCAGGCCAAGTGGAGGAGAAGGGAGAAATCTCCAGTGGGGCTGCACAGGCGGCCTGCGGCCAAGAGAGTGGCAGCCCTTCTGGACTGATGCCCCTCTGCGGCTGTCAGCCCAGCCCCTTCCCGCCGCCCAGGGGACCTTGACCTGCAGGCCGTGGCCCAAAGCACTCGCCCATCAGAGGCCTGGCACAGACACCAGGCACAGGCCTGTCTCCCAGGGCCCTCACTCGCCCCGAACCTGTGCCTGCAGGGTTCTGGAAGCATGGCTGGGCCCCTCCCTGCTTTCCTGCTCCTCCCACGGGTGTTCCTCCAGGCTGGGGTCACTTGCCCCTGCAGGCGGTGCCCACACCTCTTCCCAAAACACCACTCACCCTTGCTCAGGCCTCTGCTGCCTGCTCCCAGTTCCCAGACAAGCAACCCCTGCCCCTAGCTCCTTCCCCGCCCCTCCGCCCACTCGCCCACTCCCACTGGCTCCAGCTGCTAGCAGCAGTAAGGATATAGCTTTGGCCAAGCAGCTGGGGATGCGCTGGCGGGTGGTGCTTCTGGGTCTAGCTGCGGCTTCCGCTGCTGAGTGATCTTGCGCTTGAGACTGGAGGAGGCCCTGCTGGCTCGGGCATTCAGGATGCTCAGCTGCACCTGCAAGACGTGCAGGGCCTCAGAAGGGGGCCGCTGCAGCTGGCCTAGGTCTCTGGTTCCTGGTCCTCCTACTGCAGCTCACTGGGCTCCTCCCCACAGCCCGTGGCTGCTGCGCAGCATCTCCACTGCCGCCGTGGACCAGCATGTGGCACGTAGGGTGCCTCATGGCCAAGGCCAAGGTTACTTTCTCCTGTGCCCCCCCACCTCCATCACATCTTGCACCAGCTGCACCAGCCCATCTCCCAGGCCTGCCTCCTCCCGTCAGGCCAGGCCTCAGCTGCCTACACAACCTCTAGCCTGAAATCTGTGACTGCCTGGGCAGTCCCAGTGGCTATGGGCTGCAGGGCACCAAGGCCCCTCCCGGCCCACAGCAGATAAGGCCCATGCATGGGCCAGCGTGGATTATTGGGGGGCCCCAGGGCTTTGCTCCACTATCCATGCGGGGCCAGATGTGGAGCATGTGGTGCATCTGGGGCGTTAGGCACCCAAAGGCTACGGCTGAGGTGGAGGCTGTTGTGCAGCAGTGGGGTCGGCAGCAACCAGAGGCATCAGCGCATGGGTTCACGGGACAGAGCGACCCCTGTGGGAGGCAGGTAAGTGGCATGCAGCCCAGCAGGCCTGGGTTCTTCCTGAGCCCTGTGACCCTGGACAGGCAGGGAGCATAGGGCGCAACTTTGCACCCCGCACTCCACGCTGGGCAGGGCAGCAGGTAAGCTGGGTGGCAGCCAGGTGCCCGAGGGTGGGCGGTGTGAAGACCTCAGCCCCAGCCAAGTGGGCACAGGCCACTGGGCAGCAGGCTCTGTGAGGGTGGACTACCTGGGTGCCTAGCCCACATCAAGGAGGTTGGACACACCTGAGAAGACCAGTGGGGATGGAAGGGACTGTGGAGAATGGAAAGGGCTGCTGTTGTCGTCTGTTGCTCACCACTCAGCAGGACCTCTTCTCCTTTGTTGTGCATTGTCCTGCCTGTTGCAGCAGCCACTGACGTTTGGGCCTCACCTCATGGTGGGTGAAGGGCCTTGGGGAGATACTCGAGTCCCTCTCATCAGATACCTGAGCGGCAACACCCTGTTGTCCTGGCCCTGAGAGCCCGTGTGTGGCTAAGCTGGCATCTTCCACACTCCACAAATTAATTATCTGTCTAGTGCTGGACTCTGCTGCCATGGGGAGACCTGGAAGGGAGCCTTTGGTGTGTGAAAGGTCTGGAACTTAGCCAGATGACAAAGCTACTTCTAATTTTGCCCTCTGACTTCTGACTACCTGGCCTTTCCTCAGAAACAGACACACTTTCAAAGCATGGTAAAACCACAGTGACTTTGTCCAGGAGGATAGAGCAGATCATCTGATCATGTGGCAGCAAATCAGACACAACAAAGCTCAGAGCCAGCCACCATTAGCACTGCGGTGGTGCTGAGATTGGACATGCCCCAATGTTAAGACCCAGAAATAATCAAGGAAACCACTGCCCCCAGGCAAATAGACTTTGCTTGCTTCATCTTAGCAACACATCCAAGTTCCAGTACTTCAGATAAAACTGATTTGTCCCTTGGTGTGTGTCCTGTTGAGTGAGGACTGGAAGCTAGCCTTTCAGAAACAATTCAAAAAAGCAGAGACTTGGCTTCCAAACAACCTCATATGTTCACTGGCACAATCAGGAATGTTAAAGTCTTGCTGATGGAATGCCTAGGGTGTCATTGGTGGTGGAGACTAATTCTCCTGGCGGAGCAGGAAGACAGTCTTCACAAAAGGATCACAGATTCCTTATAAATTCTGTCCAACCCCATGCCTCCAACTTCCATATCCCACATCTCTCTACCCTCACCACTGCCTCTTTGCTCCTGAGCCCCCCTACGAGTCCCCTGGAAAAACACCTGAAACACACAAGAAAGAGCAACACACAGCGGCTGGGAGCCTGGCTAGGCAAGGTTTAATTTGTAACCCAAATACACGATGCAGGTTTCGCTGAGCCTCACTCTGTAGGAGACACCACAGGTCCACTCTAACTGATGCCCGGTGCAGCAGACCCCTCCTGACCATACATCTTCACCTGCAGTAGCCCCGTCCTTGGCATGACTCTGGGCCTTCCAGAAACACCAAGGGAGACAGACACACGTGTGCACAAAGGCGTATCTCCTCCTGTCTGCCTGATGGCCAGTTTCCTCTGAGTGAGATGAGGGAGGGTGAGATGTCCTTGGCCAGTGCCTGGCAGGAAGAGTCAAGAGTAGAGGGCAGCAATGGAGTCAGAGATGTGAAAGGTCAGCCATGGGGGTGAGCCCCCTCCATGACTATGCACAGACAGAGGAGGGGAGCATAGGAGGTAGGCGCACATTAGGCGGGCCAGATCTGAGGGTGTGGCTGGCTGGGGCAGAGGGTAGGCTTGGCGGCCATGGCACAGCAGTGGGAGGAAGAGGAGTCCATGGCTCATCTTTGCCTATGAGCAATGGTGGACTCCCTGGGCTGTCTGCATCTCTGGCCCCAAGCCTGCCAGGTCAGACCCAGTTTGCTGGACAGTCCCGTACGCATTTCCCACCTCACGCTGGGACCTCAGCCCTCATGAAACTGGCTCAGGAACCCAGGGCCTCTTGAGTTACCCCGCTGGGGATGCCGGGGCGCCTGTACCTGACATGCATATACACTGGCAGCCCTCCCACAGGGAGCCTCACCTCTCCGCCTCACGATTCGTTCTCCCTGTGCCTTCCTCCTCAGGTAGTACTGCAGGGGATCGGGCCACAGGTCCTGGCAAATGATCTGCCGGGGACAGCGGGGTGGGCTCGGACCACAACTCACTCAGCTGGGGGAACCCACCCAGGCCATTCAAGGCTATCACCAGGGAGGCCACACCTCGGCAACCCTGCTAGAGGCTGCAAAGTGGTGGTCAGAGAACCAGTTGAAGAAGTTCAGGCTGCTGTTGTCATGCCTGCGGCTGTAGGCTTCCCGTTGGTAGGCCTGGTGCCACTGAATGCGAGTGGAGTGAGAGGGCCTGTATCCTGCCGGAATAGGACTGTGTGAGAAGGCGCCTGCACGCTGGTTCCAGTGATACAAGGTCAACACACCGGCCTGCTGCTGCCTTCCTGGGGAGAGAACCCTTACCAGTGATGTGCACGAGATACTCCTTGATGACCACGTCATTCTGGAAGTAGGGGTTGTTCCGAAAGAGCAACGAAATCCTGCAGCAATCTCTGTGTTCTTCCACCTACCAGGACAAGTTGAAGGGCGGGTGAGACCTCATCCAGGAGAACAACCCTTTCCTCACCCTTGCCAGGGATCAATGTTTTCCCTGAACCTTCCCCGGCCGCAGACTCCCTCTCCCTGGGCTCACCTTCAGGTTGATCATGTAGCCCAGCATGTCTTCATCTTCGTCACTCAGCCAGGCTGACATCTGGGGGTGGTTCACAAACTGGCCTGGGTCAAGGAGCCTGCTGCCGCTGAACAGGGCAGGCTGGGGGGCAGCCGGAGGCTGGTCTGAGAGAGCTCCACGCCTCCTGGCCTGTGGGACCTGTCCTCCCAAGCCGGGAGGTCACCAGAGCCCTCCACCTCTGCAGCGCCGGCTACAGGCAGGCCCACCCTACCCGCCTGGGTGGTGAGTGTGTGTGCAGCAACACAGGCAGGCCCCGCTCCCTGGGAGACCCTCATCCCCACTCCCATCGGCTCCCGGTTGCTGAGGACCGGGCACAGGAAGTCTCTGGGTGCGGGGCCGGCTCCAAGCCTGGGCTCTGCCTGTGGCTGCTCGCCCAGGGCCACCTGCCCACCGAATACGGGCTTTGCGCGGAAAGCCCTCCTCCAGGGCGCTCCCTGCTCTGCACCGCTGACCCCCAAGTGCCCCCACCGAGTCCCTCCTGCGCCGCCGGACCCCCACCCCCACCCCCACCCCAAGGCTGAGCATCCCGCGGGATCGCCAGGGGGCAGATCCAGGCCGTCCCCCAAGGCCTGCGGGCCGGCCAGCTACGAGTGTGCTCACGCCCGCCCGCGGCCTTCGGTCCAAGAGGCCTGCTGTGCGGCCTGCGCGGTGTCCCACCTGCCCGCTCCCCCAGCCGGGCCCTCCCCCGCCAAGCCCCGCCCCGCCCCGCGGAGCCTTTTTCGCAGCCCAGCCACACTGTGGCCCTGCCAGGGGAAGGGGAAGCGGCAGCAGCAAGGATACGGCCTTGGCCCAGAAGCCACGCACGCCCTGAATAATGGTGCCTCGGCGATCCAGATGGGGCTGGCGCCGCTGGCGCATCCTGAGCTTCAGCCTGCAGTAGGCCCGGCTGGCTTGCCTGTTGACTGGCTCCAGCTCTAACTGAAGCGCCTGCAGCGCCTCCAGGACCGATGGGGCGGTGACCGCGGGAGCGGGCCCTGGCTGCCCGCCCCGCTGGCCACGGCCGCTGCCAGCGCCAGGCCTGCGCCCTCGCCCGGGTCTTCGTCCTCGCCGTCGCTGTCCAGGGTCACCTCTTCCTCAGCCACCACCTCCAAGGCGTCCCCCGGCACCAGCAGCAAGCCCTCGCCGCTACCCGCCTGCGCACCCTGGGGCCCGGCCTCAGCTGCCCGCCCACCCGCCTGCCCGAAGATGGCGGCCTGCTCCTGAGCGCCGTCCCCCGGGGGCCCGTCAGCCACGGGGCCTCGCTGGGAAAGGCCGCCCTGAGGGGCGCGCTGCCCCAGATGCCCTGCGGCCGCCGCCTCCTCGGGGCCGCTCGCCAGCACAGGGCCCACCGCGGACGGCCCCCCGGGAGCCCCGCCAGGGCCGGGCCTTGCCGCGCCCTCCATGCTGTCGTGGGTGCTGCGTGCGGGGCGTCCCCCGTGGCAGCTGTAACTGGAACAGCGCGGGGCGGGAGGCGCTGGCACGTGGGCCGGTGGCTCCAGAGCAGGCCTACTGGAGGCAGGCGCCGTCTTCAGGCAAGGCCGCTATGCCCAGCGGTCTTGCGCTGCAAGGCGGACCTCACCAGTGGGCAGAGGGCGCGTGCGCACAAGTTGGTCCTGACGCCTGGCGGGATGCTTGCCCGGCACACCCTGGCGGCCCAGAACCAGGCCGGTGGGCGGCACCGTCGACGGGCCCGCCCTCGCTGTGGGCCAGAGACCCAGGCCCAGCCCCCCGCGGCCTCCCAGGCCTGCGGAGCCTGCGCCCAGGAAGACCTGCGGCCGGCCTTGCAGCGCCCGACCCCGGTGCCCGGGGCCGGCCTCCACTGCCGCTGGGCCGCTAGGGGATGCCAGCCCGAGAGCCGCCCCACCCCTGCAGCGGACGGCAACCCTGTGTCCCCTGGGACGCCGCCACACAGCCAGGGCCCAGGGCACCTCAAGGGGCAGGAAGCCTGAGCCGCGCGCAGTGGCCAGTAATGAGGGCCAGTCGCATCCAGGCTGACAGGGGCCATCCCACTCACGGGGGACGAGGATCTCTGGCCGAGCGGGGGCCTGGGTGCCCAAACAGGCTTTGGGTGGAAGGCCACTGATGCAGGGGCCACAGGTCCAGGAGGGCTTTTCTGGTCCCTCTCTGCCTCGGTGCCTGGGAGGGTCAGTCTCTCCCTCAGCCTCACCTCTGGGTCTGTTCCCCCACCTCTGCAGAGGGGCTGGGCCTCACTCCCTCTGGCTGTCAGGCTGCCCTTCCTTGGTGGCCCTGACTTCCCCCACTCAGTGTCAGGTGTGACTCGGTGGGCACCTGCCCAAGGCCTGTTATTTTCCCAGCAGAGGATGGTGTCTGCTCCCAAGCAGGCGCCCCCTTGGACTGCTGACTCTGTGTGCCCACACTTTTGCATGCGTGTGCAGTGGGGGAAGAGCAAGGCACTGGTGCTTGCTCCTCGGCCATCAGAGTGGGAAAAGTCAGGAGATGAGCCCCTCCTGCACCCTTGGGCATGACACTGTGCAAGACGGAGCCTTAGGTCCCCCTTGAGAGGCTCCCTGCAGGATCGCCCTGGAGCAGGCTCTGTGCGCTGAGCGTGCCTTGTTGCCTGCCAGGGCTGTGCAGGATGTCCAGCCACAGCCCTGCCTCAAGCTCACCCTCCCAGCTCCCCAGCCACTGCGCTGGCCTTTAATACTTTTCACATCCATCTCCAAAGCACTGAGGCAGGGGCAGAAGGTCCTATCTGTGGATTTGTGAACGCTCCTGGCACCCATCCAGGGGCCCTCCGTGTTTTCAGCTGGCTGGCCAGGTCACTCAAGGGGCACAGTTTGCCTTTGTCCCTCACCAGATAGCCCAGGGGCAGGCGCGCCCAGGAGCTGCCAGGCTTCCAATCCAGTCCAAACACCATGACAGGCTGGCAGGTCATCTCTATCTTCCCTGTGCCCTGGGGAGGTGGGGTGCGAGGCAGGTTGGGCGCTGAATGTCTTTCTGTGGGGACTGCAGCCCCAGCAGCTCAAGCCATCTCTCCAAGGCCAAGGCCACTGCCACCCGAGAATGTTGCATGATGTGTTTAGGCCTTCACCATTCCCTTTGTAAGAGAATAGCGCCAAATTTAAGCAGGCCAAGTGCTTTATTTATTTATTTATTTTTTAATTTCTTCACTTGTAATAACAGAACTTTAATTTGGTTTATACTTTTCATGACATCGAAAAGACATCTCAGAGCACTTTTATGAAAGAGAAAGGAAATGAGGGGTAGGGCCTCCCTGTTGGCGCAGTGTTAAGCATAGCTTTATGAAGCTGTCTGTGACCTCATCAGCTGGAGGTTGATCCCAGGCCTGCCAGATAGCTCTCCGTGTGGTGCAGACAACCTCTCCTGTCTTGCCTGCTGTTCCCCTCAGCAGTGTATTTCAGTCAGTCTGCCTGCTGTGTTTCCCACTCTGTCTCTGGTGAATCCTCTCACTGCCCCCCCCCCCGAAAGTGAGTTCTTGTATGCATAAATGAACAAATATTCAAAAAGAGAAAAGAAAGAAAACGAGGTAAAGAGCAGTGGGATCTGCAAGGTAAACTGTTGATAAAGGCACTAGTGAAATAATCAGATGAAGGTGTCTTAAGTTAACATTAGGTCAGCACTGCCCTTTCAGACCTTCTCAACCCAGCTGGTCGGCTGGGTTCTTGTGTACTACTGAAGGAGGCATAATCACTGACACAGGCTGAAGATTAACAAGCTCAGCTTTGTTGCAGAAGAGACTCCGGACAGCAGGAGGGTGTGTTAGGGAGCAATAGGTTACTGAGGGCATAGGTTCCCTTTGTGCAGGGCTCCTGAGGACTCTCCATTGTTCTTCAGAGCTCCCCAGAGTTTGTTCCACTCTGGAGTGCTTTTCCACTGCCCTACATTTTACCTCGTCACTTCCCTAGTCAGCAAAAGGTGTGAAGCAACCACTAGCTCACGCCTGCCAGCCTTGCGGTTATAAGCTTTTGCCCACTGCCCCCCAGCTCCCTCGAAGTGCTGTTCTTCCTGACTTCTTATGTTACTGGTGGTTTCCCCATCCCAGTTCCTTGGCTCAATGTATTTAGTGTAATTCAGTTATTTTGTTTTGAGTGTTGAGGGGGTAATGGACCATCAAAGTGGTGGACAGCTCTAAATTACTTGTTTCCTTCTTGTTGGAGATTTTTGTGTCCGTATTATTGACTTTGGAGTGAATAGAAACCCCCTTTTATCTCTCTAGTAATTAATTCATTTTGATTCAGTTAACGTTGGTTTACAAATGACGCCAGTTAATCAAGACGACAATGTATTTTGTGATGACAGCCCCAGATCCACTTCAAAACCATTCTCTCCTTACCTTGCCCACTGTTCCCTCCATCTTCCACTGAGCACCACTGATCAAGTATTGGAAGGTGCTGTTGGTCACTCACTGGACTGAATCTCCTCATGCACTCCTCATGGCTCCCTGGATGCCAGGACATGTCATTTCTCATGTATGCATCCCCCTTTGCAGGGACACTGGCCTCCTTGTGAAACGCTCTTTTTAATAGGGATGTATAGTGTAAAGGCTCATATGCCCATACATTCATTTACCCGGTAGAGAGGGAACCATGATTAGAATTTGACAATGACATAACAGTGAATCAGGAAGAAACGGAAAACCTCAGTCAGCCAATATCAAGCAAAGAAGTATGGGGAATATAACCAAAATGAAATGCGTACATTGTGCAAAGATGAAAAATGATGTAAGAATTATATAAAATAAAATATTAAAAAAAGAAGTTGAAACAGTCATCGAAACTCTTCCAAGAAACTAAAGTGCAACAGAAGGCACCACAGTGAATTCAAAGAACTAGTAGCTAGCATGCTGAAACTCTTTCTAAAATTCAAAAAGAAAGAATACTCCGAGGCTATTTTAGGAGGTATTACCTTAAAACCAATAACAAAGAGAGTCAAAACACACAAAAGAAACCTAGAAACCAATTTCTCTTATGAACACAGATGTTCAGATCCACACAACTTAAGCAAATTAAATCCAGCAAGATACACGTCTGCACTTACGAATGCAAACAGCATCAATCAAAATCACTTCCAGGAAAAAAAAAAGAAAAGATACTAATATTTCTAGGGGTACATAATTGATGATAGTTTATGCAATTAATTAAAAGCTTAAAGAAAAAGGGTTGTGGATTCTCTATAGAAAGAATATCAGATAGGTGCTGTCCGTCAACGATGGTATTAGCAATGGATGGGAAAAGAGTAAGTTTTGTTCGCATGCAATTTTGATATTTGAAAAAGGAGACAGGGAATACATGGAAAAAAATTGGATGTAAAATATTTGTGGGAAACCAATGTTGGAAAAGAAATGTTTTTGGGATTTTTAGATTCACCTTTAATATTCACATCATACACGTATAACAGCAATTTTTCATTTTAATTCAGCCGCCAAAAATGACTGTTTACTTGGACTATTGAGTTGTTCATGACACAAAGTGTTGTGAAAGACTCCTTTGCCTTTAAGCAATCCGATTAAAAAAAAAAAAGAGTGGGTGATTTGCACTAATTTCATCATCAGCCTTTTGATTCACTGTGAATCCTATCTCGGCAATATCTATTTCGAGTGGTTAATTTGCTCAAAACCATGTTACACTGCCACAAGTGTCTTTGAAATCTTTGTCACTTTGGCAAGATGGATAATCATGAGTTGCCTCAATAATCTGTAAGCTTCCACTTAATTAAATATCAAACTCCTTTCAACACTTTTAAAAACATCCCCCCCCACCCAATCTACAAGTAATAACGAGGGGTCAAAGAGAATGGGGAAGGAATGGAATACTACGAATGGAATGGAATACTACGAAATAGTAACCGATCCATGATAAACATTCCTGGTGACACCAAGGGCAGTGAAGCTTGCTGGAATTAAACATTGGATGTACTGCACCAGAGTCAAGAATGTGCCAGAGGATCATAAAGCTTATGCTTGTGATAGTAACATGCTCTTTGTCCCTCCAGGGGAATGTCATTTTGTTCAGGCATGATGTGACTGCCTGGGCATATGTGGCACAAAATGTTCAATGTATCTCTGACTTTTGCCTTGCAGTGGGACATATGTTGAGCAGAACTTGCCATCCTACTAGGGGTTCCATGAGGGCCTTAGGGAATTACACCTTGCTCCAGTGTTTGGAGAAGCCCATGCCTTACTCTCCAGTTTGTCCTCAGCTACTTTGTGGATGACCAGATTTGGTTTTTTACCAATTCACCCTGTGATTTTTTTTTTTTTTGTTTTTTTAATAATGTGCTGATAGAACACCTGGAAGCATTTCTAGTGATATTAAAACGACAAAAGCAGAATGCAGTATTAACCACCACATAAGAGGATGTCTTTCTTTGCTCAGCTCAGTGCCCTATTGTATTGAATAGGGAGGGAGTAACCAAAAATTCCAACATTCCATAAGAGCTCCTCTAGCTCTTAGCAGAAGGTGAAATGATTTTGTATTTTTCTGGGCAGAAGAAAGCAATACCAAGCTACAGACTCTAATCATACCTGTCCCTAGATGAGAAAAATACAGCACCATTGCCAATTATTCATGAGAAAGGAAAAAGAAGACATTCAAATCTCATGATACATCTGTGATATTTGTCTCAATGTCTCTGTTTTTTTTTTTTTTTAATCCCAAAGAATGTTCAGGCAATGAGATATGAAATCTAGAAGACCCTGTTCCATCATTTCAGCTGTGCTGTCTTGTGTTTTAGGTTGCCTCACACTAAGATTTCTTTTCATTTTAAACTGTTATTCTACAACCTGTGCCCTTGCAATGAGTGTAGCTCACTGACACGGAATGATTTTCCTACACCCTGGTTGGAGTATTTTGGGCTGTAAATCAAAATGCAAAGGCAGCAAAGAGGGACACCTTGTGAGTTTAGTTTTTTTTTTAATATTCATTTGTATTTTATATATTTTTTAAAGATTTATTTATTTATACAAGCACTGGGTACAGTCAGAAGCGCGGGAGGGTGAGAGAATTCACCAGAGACAGAGCGGGGAGCAGAACAGGCAGGCTTTTGATGTACACTGAGGGGAAACAGGGGGCGCGGCAGGAGAGTTCGCAGCCCAGCCCTCAACCACTGCACCACCAGGGGAAGCCCTTTATCTGTATTTAAAAATCACGGTTCATTTTTGCTTAATGATTGTTGTTTTCTCTCAAGTACAGCCCCTGCAAAATCCCCTCCACCACGGGTCCCGCTTGACCCGTCACCACACGGCCAGTGTAATTTAAATAGTTCTCCCGGGACAACCAAAATGCCGCAAGCTCAGCCCAGCCCAGCTGAGGGCAAGGACGGCAACCGAGTACAGGGCCTCCCATAGATTCTCACATCCTGGGCGACCCCCTGCTGGGAATACACGCCTGCGGAAGCCCAGCGCTCACCAGGGCCCCGGCCGCTGACCCAGCCAGCCCTGGAGATGGGCCAGCGCCCCCCAACTCCCGGGAAGATAACAGCAGCCCCGCCAGCCGGGGGCAAGCCGCGCAGGAGGCAAGCAGCCTGAGAAGCAGGCAGGCCAGGGCACCGCTGCTGAGAAGCCCAGCAGGCGAGGGGCCCCTCGCCCTGCACGCTGTGGCGGGCCCAGCATCAGGGAACCCGGCTCATGGCCCGGGAAGTCCAGGGCAAACAACCCAGAGCAGCGATCAGGCAGCCAGAACGACTCGAGGTCCCTCTCCAGACATAACTCCGGGTGACCAAGCTCGGGAGGCATAAGCAGTTGATGGCAGCTCAGTCAGGAAACACTCGGGGAGGATTAAAGTTGCCAGGCATAACTAGTTGACGCGGGATGTTACCGGGCACCTCTTGATGACAGAGGAGACCAGGCCTAAGGCGTTGATGACCAATATTACCAGGCGTGACGAGTTGAAGACAGATCTGGCCAGGCACAAGGAGTCGATGACCGATGTTATGCGGGCACCTACTTGATGATGTCACTGTCACTACCAGCCCAGTTAGTTGATGACAGATGTGACCAGGCATAGCTGCTTGATGACAGAGCATAAACATCTGATGCCAGAGCAGTCCAGGCCTAACTCGTTGATGACCAATTTTACTGGGATGAACTCCTTGCTGACTGATGGGATGGGCCATGACAGATCAGGCCAGGCACAGTGAGCTGATGACCAATGTAACTGGGCATGACTAGTCGATGTCTGATGGTGAGCTGTATAATTAGTTCCCGCCTGATCACGCCAGGCACAACAAATTGATGACCGATGTAACCAGGCGTAACTAGTTGCTGACAGACTGGTCACAGGGGGAAAAGCAGGGGACCGAGCATTCTGGGTCCCATGAGTCACCAGCCCCATTCAAGACTGTAATATCCCATGACTGAATCAATGCAGAGAAAAATACCCATGAGCAAGCCATCCCAGCCAAGCGCCCGCTGGCAGCACCGGGCAAGTACTCCAATCTTTGGCAGCCCAGGGCGATGACTGCTTCAGCGGAGCCATAACCAGCGGGTGACCCTGTTCATGCACAGGGCCCACTGGACCGGGCAGTGCACGAGAATACGGAGGCAGCCCGGCCCGGTTAGTCCAGCAGTGATCATCCAGGCCCAGCTAGTTGGAGACTGATGGTACCTGTCCAGCCTGGTTGATGATGCTGAGTCCAGGAGTGACTAGTGGGCGACCCGTCTTAGCGGGGAAACTTGTTGGTGACCGAGTCTGTCCGGGGCAAACAGGGAATGGCCGAGTATTCTGGCTCAAATGAGTCACCCCCGCCTTTCGAGACTGCGGCCATCCCTGGCTGGGTCAATGCGGAGAAAAGCAGTCAATGAGCAAGGCGTTCCAGACCAAAACACCCTGATGGCGGCCTAGGGTACAAGTGCTGGCAAGTGAGTCAGTGTCCACAAAACTCGCCCACCCGATCTGTCCAGGCGGAGCTTCACCATGGGCAAGCAGTTCAGCGAAAAGCGGTGCAGGGAGAAACGCGGGATGGCAGACAGAGCAAGCACCAAGCAGAGGATGGCGAGCCAGTCCAGGGGAAAGGGTTCATGGCAGGGGCAGCCTGGGCCTGAGAGTTAATCAGTAATGTATACCAGTGCATAAACGGTTGCTGGCTGATCAAACCAGGGAAAACAGACAATGATTGAACACCCCAGTCAATGATTTTCAACCACCTAATCAGCATAGGGCCAAGTGGTCAAACCATAGGGCCACGGTCAAAAGCACATTTCCAGGGGTTTTTGCTGAGCGTCCAATGCCTTGGCAAGTAATACCTCAGAAAGCATCCATACAGCCCTGTTTATGTTGCTCTTCATGTTACAAATGAGGACGAAATTTGGTAAATTTGTCTTTCTGATTGGTGCCACCTTATAATCCCCTTCTTGAAAAGCAGGAGCACTTGGCTCTTTTCTTCAAGATTTATTTATTTATTTATACAAGCATTGGGGTCAGTCAGAAGCGCAGGAGTGTGAGAGCATTCACCAGACCCAGAGTGGGAACAGAACAGGCAGACTGTGGAAATAAATTGCTCAGGGGAGCAGCAGGCACAGCAGGAGAGTTATTTAACACCATGTGGGACCAGCACCAGTGGCCTGGGATTGAACCAGCACTGCAGAGGCTGTGGGCAGCTTCGCAGCCCAGCACTCAACTGCTGCACTACCAGGGGAGGCCCTAGACCATTTGGATTTTGTACTGTACCCCCAGCTCCCTACACATGAGACCATAATTGGCTGGTACTCTTTGTTCTGTGTCTCCTCCTCCCTCAGCACCTGACCCCACACTTTGGACATTTAGAGAACATTGTGGCCCCACTGAGAACTGTTTTAGGATTTTAACTTATTGTCACCATCTAGCATTGGATTTTTCTGCTGTTATTACACCATCTTTTTCCAGGCCCATTTCCCTGACCAGTATACATATATCAGCTATTCTATACTTGATGGGGACATTCAAACTCTTTTCTGTATTTTACCCAGTTTAAAATTGTATTTCCTGCTGTGGTTGTATCTTTCCTTACTTACTCACAATGCTTTTATTTATGCACTGACTCACAAATGCTTTTTTTTAACATCCCTCACATATCATTTTTCAGTTTGATGTTATTTTGCTAAATGTACAAATCACATAGCTAAGACCTCTTTTTTTTAAAGATTTATTTATTTATTTATACAAGTACTGGGTACAATCATAAGTGTGGGAGGGTGAGAGAATCCACCAGAGCCAGAGCGGGGAGCAGAGCAGGCAGAAGGACTGAATTACACTGCTGAGGGGAGCTGCGGGCGGCAGGAGAGTTCTGTGCACCATGCAGGACTCTCCTCCAGTGGCTGGGGAGCAGCTGGGGATCAAACAGGTGCCGCAGATGTTTTGGGCAGCCTTGCAACCCAGCACTCAACCGCTGCACCACCAGGGAGGCCCATAGCTGAGACCTCTTAAGAAAGCAAGATAAATTGGTCTTTTTAGTGAGGTTGTAGTCTATCAATTTTCTTTGAAGTTCTGTCTCTCATATTTATCCTAAAAGCTTGTGTATGTAATTAAATGGGAATAACTTGTTTTTGACATTTCTTAAATAGAAAACTTAGAGTTTATTACTTAAAAAAAATAGCATAATCCCTTCCAACTCATCCGGGTTGATGCCCATGACATGAGTTCATATTTTTGGCCACCAAGTAATACTCCCTTGAGTCAATATACATCACATGTTCTTGAAATTTAAAAATGTGTGGGCCTTCAGTTTGTCTCTATAGCTTGGCTATTGTAAACAGTGTTGCAATAAAAACAGGAATATAGGTTTCTTTATGAATGGTCATTTCTCTGTTCCTTGGGTAGCTATTTAGGTGTGGATCATATAGAAAGGTTAATTTTCTCTTTTGAGAATCTCCACATTGCTTTCTCTAGGGATTCAACCTGTCTACATTTCTATCAATGGCTTAAGTGGGCTTATTTTTCTCCATATACTTGCCAGCTCTTCTTATTTTGGATATATATTTTTTAATGTACATGTGTGAAATGGAACCTCATTGTGGTATTAATTTGAATTTCTCTGGTGATCAGTTTCCATTTAATTTTTCTGCCTTTTTTTTGAGTAGGTTGTTTTGTATTCTTGTTGTGTTGTGTGTGTTCTTCACAGATATTCAGAATCAGGCCCTTGTCAGATGAAAGGTGTACAAATATTTTCTCCCTTTCATTAGGTGTCTCTTCATTATAGTTACTGTCTCTCATGCTACTATGAACCTTCTGAGTTTGGTCTGGTCCCCATTGTTTATATTTTCCTTGATTTCCTTGCTGCTCAGAAAGATAGTTCTGAAGTTTCATGAGTCTCTTGCCGATATTTTCTTCTCTGTATTTCAGGCTTTCTGGTTTCACCTCCATGTATTCTATCACTTTCAATTGATTTTCAAATATAGTGTGATGTGGTGGCCTGGTTGCCTTTTTTGTACGTGGCAGTCCTGTTTTGCCAGCACCATTGATTAAAGATGCTCTTCTTGTTCCAGTGTATACACAGCATTCCTTTGTCATAGATTAGTTGATCCATATGTGTTTTCTTAGTTTGTGTGTTTTCTTTTTCTGGGCTCACAATTCTATTCCATTGTTCTGTGTGTCTATTCTTGTTCCAGATCATGGTGTTTTATTTATTATGGCTTTACAGTGTACTTTGAAGTCTGGAGTTCAGTAACACAATTTCCCCCTATTATATGTCAGGAGAAATTTGTGTTTTCATGTGAGTTTCAGTAATACTTGTCCCATTGTATGGGAGAATGTCACTGAGATTTTAATTGGATTGCTGTGAAAGTATCAATTACCTTGGGTTGAATGTCCATTTTGACAATGGTAATTGTCCATGTGCAGTTATTCTTTTTTTAATTTTAATTTTATTTTTATATTCCCCATACAATTGCAGCCCCCTTATTTTGACCCCATTCCCTCCTTTCCCCGCCCTCCAACCCACATAAAGTGTCTCTGGTTCATAGTTGTTTGTTGATTTTGATTTCTACTAACTAATAGTTATTCTTTTTCCTGGTCGCTTATTTAATCTCATCCCATTGATTTCAGTCTTGTTCTCTTCCTTTAAATATGCTTAATCTTTTTGTTGTATAGGTTCAAAACCTCCTATGTTAGGTTTATTATCAGGTATGTAATTGTTTTCTGGGGGTGACATTGTAAATGACATGGCTTTCTTAATTTGTTCTTTTTCTGGTTACATATAGGAAGACAATTGATTTTTTGTGTGTTTCCTTCCTGCCATATTGACTGACTTTGTAGCTCAACCCACCATTCTTAAACTTAGTATGAATTTTTTGCATTGTTATTCATCTCTTTTAATTACACCAGTCTCTGATACGCAAAGGAACTCAAGTCTCTGTCTTATCATAGGATCCTTTTCCATGCATTGATAACATGGTTCACTGCGTCAGGACTTGAGAAGTCCTGAAGCAAGCAGAGCCTAACTTTTCCAACTCTGTTCCCTGTGAACTGATCTTTATGTTTCATTTTCCAGGACCTCATGGGATCTAGCACATCTGCCCCGCTTGCTGGGGCCAGTCATGTCTTTCCTCTCTCTGTTTCACTCTCTCTCTGTCTCTGTCTCTCCCTCTCTCTCTCTTCTACTTTCATACTAGTCATTTTAGAGGTTAAGAATTGATATTTGTTTGTGGTTTGGGCTTAAATTTTCTCATTTCATCATATCCAGATATACACAGTACTCTTTCCAACAGAGTTGGAAATTATTATAGCAGAGACCTATAATAATTGAAAGTATAATACAATCATAAAAGCTGATACGTTCATCAGTGGGACAGAATAGAGAGCCCACAAAGGAATGCCTTGTGGGCTTGATGACCAGTCTTCAACGAGGGCACCAAAGGCAGTATTGGGGGAAATGAGAAATATTTAGTTAATGGTGTTGAGAAAACTGATAAGCACATGTACAGGAAGGAAATTAAATCTTTATTTCCATGTTTGTTTCCTAAAACAAAATATGGGGGGAAATTTTTTTAAAGATTTATTTATTTATTTATACAAGCACTGGGTAGTCAGAAGAGCGTGAGGGTGAGCTAATTCACCAGAGAAAGGGCGGGGAGCAGAGCAGGCAGACTGATGAAATACACTGCTGATGGGAGCATCGGGCATGGCAGGAGAGGTCTGTGCGCCATGTGGGACCCTCGCAGGTGTCCGGGGATCGAACTACTGCTGCAGAGCCTGCGGGTAGCTTCTTGGTCCAGCGCTTAACCGCTGAACCACCAGGGGAGGCCCTGGGGGAAAAATTCTTGACATATGTCTTGGGAATGAATTATGATTTCCTTTTTTCTGTTAATGTAGGTTTCTTTATTTTTCCTACTTATTTGTGGTATAAAGTTAGAGGGAGTTTGGAGATTTTTTTCTTGATGTCTGCTTTTATATGTATAAACTACTCTCACAGGACACCTTTTCCTGAATCTTGTAAGTTTTGTATGCTATGTTTCCATTTTCATTTATTCTAAGATAATTTTTCCTTTACTTTTTATTAGACAAATATATAAACAATGTATTCAATTAATATAATGAGTAATGAGCTTCTGTATTTGACTTCTTATTTCATTTTTAAATTTCTTGTTTTACTAGTTGTTTTGGGGTGTGTTGGCTCACTTCCCTGTATTCACAAATTTACTAGTTTTTACTTTTTTGTAGGCACCTAGTTTTATTCATTTTTGTGAGAAACAATATTTCATATGGTTTCATTCTTGTTGAGCTGGTGGCACAAGTGGTTAAGGACAGTACTGTGAAGGTATCCATAACCCCTGCAGCAAAGGTTCAATCCTTGTTGGGCAGGGAGCTACCCACATGGCACAGCAGACCTCTCCTGTCGGCCCACTGCTTCCCTCAGCAGTGTATTTCATTCAGTCAGCTCCCCACTCTATCTGTTGTGAATCCTCTCACTCCCTGCACCACTGGCCTGTACTCCCGTTCTATTCATGCACAAATCAGTGAATTCATAAATAAATAAATATATGTATGCATAAATTAATATCTATGGTGGAAAAATGTTTTAAACTGAAAATTGTTCCTTGTGTGCTTGAGAAAAATGAGAATTTTTTTTTTTTGTTTTTTGATGGGATGTCTTGTATAGCTCTATAAAGTACACTTGGACTATTTTCTTGTCCAAATATGCTATCTATTGATTGATTTTTGTCTAATGTACCTATGGTCTATTTTTGAAAGAGTTATCAAATTCAACAAATAATGTGGTATTACTGTTTGTTTGTTTGTTTTTCTTCCTTCAGTTGTGTTACTATTCCTGTGTATGTCCAGGTTATTCAAACTGGTGAATAAAATACATCTGTTTGACTCCTTATCATTATATAATGCTCTTTGTATTATTATTTTACACTGTTGATAATGAAATATATATAGCGTTCTTGTCTGTTTTGGTTTGCATTACTGGAAATATTCTTTCACTTCTAACTTCTTGTGGATATATCTTTAAAAACAGTGTGACTGTGGTATTATAATTTTGAGCTCATATTAAAAAAATTGACATTGTATATATTTTGTAATTTAATTAGCCAGGTATCAGTTTACATTGGAAATAATGATAAATAGGTAGGACTTTTTGTTTATTTTTTTTCTATTTAGTAAATACCATGTCTCTTGATTCTCCTTGTCCCTTACTAAGGATATCCTGCTGGTGACTGCTTTTGTACAAATCTTCCTGGGCCAAAAGTGAGTCATTTCCTGATCCATGCACAGTTATTTTTTGGTGCTGGCACTCAGTTGGTGAAGCTTTTTCTGAATATCCTTTAAAGATTTTTTTTTATTTATGCATACAAGAGCTGGGGTACCAGCCAGAGGTGTGGGGGTTAAAAGGTTTCACCAGAGACAGAGTGGGGAACAGAACAGGAAGACTGACTTAAATACACTGGTGTGGGGAGCAGTGGGCGAGTCAGGGGAGGTCTGCTGCACCATGTGGGTTATTCCCTGGCCGAATGGGGATTGAACATGTGCTGCAGAGTTTGCAGGTTGCTTCATAGGTTGTGTCTTAACCCCTTGTGCCACCAGGGAGGCCCTTTTCCTCAATCTTTTGCATTGTGTTCAAAGCCAAAACTCAAGAAAGGAGCTCTTGTGAGTTGACTGATGTCAACTTGTCATTGTTGGGGTGGTTGGGGGGAATTAAGGGCACTTATTCAACCATGATACCGATATAAGTCCCACTCGTTTTTAAATGTAGTTCATTAAAACATCAAAACTTGCACAATAGTGTGTCACCATAACAGAAATGGTGAGGAGCAAATGGATGGCACTCACCGCCAGTGCCGTCTACCTTGACCTTGGGGATGGGGTCTAGAAAGTTCTACTTTCTTCCATCAACATGAATATGAGCAGCACACACTGAGGTGGAGGTTGCCCCTCACAGTTCTGTAACCAGAGGCAGAAGGCAAAAACTGTCACAGGTGGTACCACCTAGAGTGGTTGCTGGTGAGTATAGATAGCCCAGGAAAAATCCTAAAAGGTATCACATTTTGGGGTGGAGCAGCTCATGGGGAATATGAGGTATTGCAGGAGCAGTCACGATTGTTTCAGTGTTGAAGATTCAGCATTTGGGATTATTTTTGGGATTCAGTTATTTTGGAACTTCATGATTCTGGGGTCAGTACTTTTGACCCCCAACATGTGGATCTTCCAGAAGGCTGTTGCAGGATCTGATGAAGGTCCAGAAGCCTCTAGCAGCCAACCAAGAAAGGAAAAGTTTGGAGGCTTTTCCAGTAGCTGAGTGACTCCTACTGTTCCAGGCTATGCTGCTGTTACAGCCTACCAGAGAAGGAGGAGACCTGGAGCAGGGACCTCGCGTGATGCCCTAGTGTGAGCGGTGGGTGTCAGGTTGTAGGGTTTACTGGTTTTCATGTTTTTCTGCCCTCCCATCATTCTGCCCTCCTACCATTTCTGCCCTGCGTGATGGGGGTGGGTGGTTACCTGCAGCTGTTACATTGTTTCAAACTGTCTTATTTATTTCTGTTGGTCATGGGAGGAGTTTAGAGGTAGTCACCAAGAGAAGCAGAAACAAGAGAGAGAGACAGGAGAGAGAAGGGGAGAAAGAAGGCTTGAGAAGCCCAGAGTGAAGACTTGCCTGGAGCTTGGAGGCCTTCTGACTTCCTAGTCGCCCTCCCTCCTATCCCCGGCCTCACCTCTGCCTACCATGTGCCTGGTTGTCCCAGTGTTTGCAAACCTCAATAAAAAACTGAGAAAGCCACCGAAGCCTCCACTGCTCTTCTTTACCCGTCTGCCGGATCATAGAAACATGCTCAGTGGCCCATCCTGCCCCTACACAGATTATTTAGCTGTGAAGCTGCTGTTTTATTTGCTGTGTTGCTTGTCTGATTCAGTGCCGGGGCATCTAGGCAGCCTCAGGGAGCATCTCATGTTGTGTCTTCTGTTGCCTGTGTAAGTTAGAACCTGGCCTGGGGCCTGGCTGCTCCATGTTCCAGGTCCACAGTGGCAGGAAAACACCATCTTGGGAACAGGGGCTATTGCTGGGGAGAGGAGATCCATGTCCTCTGTGGCAGGAAGACACCCTCTTAGTTGCTTTCCTTTAGGACTTGAAAACACTGAACACTGCTTTGGGTAGGTGAATAGCCACTTTTGACATCAGTAACTCTTAGTTTTTCCCTGGCTTCTTAAATAAATCCTATTGTTGTTGTTTTCTGAACCTGAGTACAGTTGCCATTGTGTAGGTTGGGAATAAATTCAGACAGTGACTGATACATAGTCTGGGCAGTGTTTTGACTGGTTTTAGTGCCCCTTGCTGGTTAGAATTACTGTATCTGTATACGTTGTCCTACAATGTGTGGTATATAATCACATAAAATGTGGTTCACTTTTGTACATAAAAACGTTAGGTTTTTGCATATTGATTTGTTACATGCCATATCAATGTATTCACTATTGTTTACAATGGTTGTGTGTGCGCGCATTTTAGGGTTTCCCCTACATAGAATCATATTGTCTGCAGTCAAATGCTCTGCTCATGAGTTATACCCCCCAAATATCATATTATCTACAAGTAGTGTCATTTCGCTTCTTTATCGACCTGAATTCCCTCTATTTCCTGTTTGTTTGTTCTCATGAGAATGTATAACACAAAACTAAAGTGGTGACAGCAGGATTCCTTATCTTTTTCCTCAGCTTAAGGGGAAAGAGTTTGTAACCAGTGTCTGAGGCCAAAGACTGTTACAGGTTGTGTGCCCTGAAGGAGGCGGCTTGTGAGGACATATAGCCCCAAGCAAAATGCTAGAAGTATCATGTTGTGGGGTGGAGTGACTGATAAAAAATATAAAGAACTGCAAAAGGAACTGTAGATGATTCAGCCTTCCAGATTTTATGTTTAAGAATTTAGTCTTTGTGATTTAGCATTTGCGGATTCAGTCCACTCAACAACCCCAGGACACCAATAAAGTCTTTGTCAAACCTCACCTCCTAGCACATCCTCTTTCTATCACATCTTCTTAGTAGTGGCATCAGCCACCCCAGAGTCCTTCTTACCATTTTCCGTCTTTCTCATATCTTAATGGTTTTATGTGAGATTTTGTATTAGTGCAGATCTGTGGCTGTTGGATCAATGTTAATACCCCAAAACCTGCGGCCTCCATGTGCCCCAGAGCCAGATTGCCTTGATACAGGGTGTTGTGTGATCAGAAGTTGTTGCATGAAAGTATTTTGAGTGCAGCGGAGGAGCCCCTAGGTCCCCCATGGGGATGAAGAGGGGCCGACACCATACAGAGACCACCAGGTCGCCCTGGGCTGCTGACACTCTGATGTGGAGATTCACACTGCTATCTGGCTGCTTCTCTCTCCACGGCAACAGAATGCTGCATGTAGGGGACCATTTCAGAATGTCTGCTTGCAATCAATGAAATCAAGATCTACACAATGTGGACTACTCCAGGAATTACACACTGAATGTCATTCTCCCCCACATTAAATACAGGTTTGTCAAAAAGCACCACCCATCACATGGGTGAAGCATGTCTAGGGAGCACATGAACTGTTATACTATGCATCTCCACAGAATTCCAGGATCCCTTCTTCCTCTAGCGCAAGGAACTCTCTCACCCTGTGGGATATACACTTGTGTCCCAGACCTACTATCTCATTGTCTTCATGGTTTTTGTAGTGGCAGGATGGGCCACTGAGGTTATCTATGATCTGGCAGGCAGGGTAAAAGGAGGGTCCTGGAGTCCTCAGTGGCTTTTTCAGGCTTTTATTGAGCTTTACATGTATTACAGCAACCAGGTACACAGCAGAAAGGGGTGCTGGGTGCCAGGAGGCCATCAGGCCTCCCAGCCCCTAGCAAGTACTCACTCTGGGCTTGTCAGGCCTTCTCTCTCCTGGCTTCTTCTACTGCCTCTGCTTCTCTTCCCACTATCTCTAAAACTCCTCCATTGCCCACTAAGTAAGTAAGTTTGCTACAATGTAACAACTGCAGGTATTCTATTAGGCAGGGCAATCCTAATGGTGGGAGTGCAGAAAAGCTTGAAAAAACATATTTACCTTACAATCCACCCCCTCAGGGTTTTTGGCCATATAATTTACATATACACAAGTATATACAATTTTCCCTTACCAAACATAAACACTGGAGCCATGGTCCACAAAAGAAAATACAACTGAATAATGAAACAATACACCCTAACAAATAATTCCAGGCATGGCATCAACCTAGTGCCAAAAGGTGATTATGGTACCAGCAGATGATCCACCACTTCTGTTCCCAAAGGTGCTGCTCATACCAGGGAGGGGAGCGGCCCAGCTGTAGTCTCAGCCACAAGCCACACACTGCATCTACCCCCGGATGCACTCACTCTTGGATTGGGGATAATCACCCAACCCACAAGGTTTTCTGTCTGTGGTCTCTCCAACACTTGGCTTTCATAGCCACCAATGTGACACACAGACCCCTGCACTCAGGCCAACCCACTGCACAAGCACATGGGTCAGGGATCTGTGGATATAAGCTCCACATGTGGCCTCTCTTGGGTCCCATCTTTGGCTGTGAGCTCCATCACAATCCGTGTTCCCCACCGGTCCCCCAAGGATGCGTTCCTCAGGTCCTCACCGTTACTCAACAGTAAGCAGGGCATCATCCACAGGTGATTTTAAGAGACCCACTGGCCTTCTTCAACATACTTAGGCTGCCTAACAGCTGCTCGGGGCTTCCCAATATCAGCACCATCTGTTGCCTTTCTAAGTTGGCCTTTTTCCTCTGCCTATCTGCTGGGCAGTACACAGGCTGCTTTTGGCTATCAAGGCCCACTGGCCATTCCCAGATTCCCAGCTCCTGGGGTGTATGAACAATACCATCCTCTCACAGGATCCCCAAAACATTGCCCTGGCAAAGTTCCTCCACCTTCTGGTGGGATTGTCAGTCCAAGTCCATCAGTCCCTTTTCTGGCATCAGCACTCGGTGAGCTCCAAATCGTGGTCCTTTCTTCCCTGATGATTCTGCTGCCTCAGGAGTCAAGGGCTGGTCCTCACATGCCATCTCCTCCTCCACTTGAGGTCTCCTTTTGTAGCTCCAGGACCTTGTCCACCTGCTATGCTCCTGTAGCATCTTCAGCTCTTTCCACAGCTCTAGGACTCTGGTCACCACCTGTGCTGCCATGACATGTCCAGCGTTGCCACAGGCAAACACAGTCTGCTCCTCCCCAGTCCCTCCTGAGATCTTCAGAGGGCTCCACACATCCTGCCGACTTATGCCAATTGTGGTGGCAGGATGGGCCACTGAGCAGGTTATCTATGATCCGGCAAACAGGGTAAAGGAGGGTCCTGGAGACCTCAGTGGCTTTCTCAGGCTTTTGCTGAGCTTTATGTGTATTAGAGCAACCAGGTACAGGGCAGGAAAGGGTGCCCGGGTCCAGGAGTCTAGCAGGCCTCAAGCCCCAGCAAGTCTTCACAGCTAGTATTTCTTCCTAGTCAAGGAGAGGATGGGATGGGGGGAGCCAGAAATCAGAGAATGTAGGCTTCAGCTGATCTTTAGATCCTAGAGGCTAATGATGCTCCCCTCTGAAATGATATCTTTATTTCCCGCCATTTGCAAATTTAATTCATTAAAAACTGAGTATTTTTATCCTCTTTCTGAGGCTAAGAGCGTACTTTTACCCAGCCTGCAGGTAGTGTGGTCTAAATTTTCTCAAGTGGACCCTTCCTGGAGCTGCTTAGTAGCTGGACTTAACCGACTTGCCTTTGAAGCTGAGCCTGAGCAGCAAAGAAAGATGGAGAGGTGAGTGGGTGGAGGGATAGGCAGAGGGTAGGTGATAGAGAGATAGGTAGAGTTGATGGCAATAGAGTCATCGATGGAATGATATTTGAGTTCCTAGTTATATAAATGATGTTTGAGTTCCTTTGTATATAAATGCAGAGTGAGATGATAGACCGATATAGAGAGGGTGAGATAGATGGATAGAAGGTAGAGGGAAGGTAGAAAGAAGTTGGATAGATGAGTGGATACATGGGTGGAGACATAGATGGGTGTGTTATAGAGAGAGACTCAGAGTCTCAAGTTCTGGGAAGAGTGCCACTATGGTTCACTGTAGAGAAGTAGAATTAGTAGTTTCAGAGCATTTCTGTGAATCTGCAGCCATAGATATTCAACCAGTAGACACAATGTGGACTCTGGAAAGCACTGGACCTGATGCCAGATGACCTCAGAGAAGCTCCCATGAGTGCAGTGCTTCATCGCACAATCTAGACAGGGACCAGGCCAGGGAGGGATGGACACCCTGGCTCTCACCAGGGTCCTCCAGGGGAGAGCAGCAGTGGCTAGGATCAGCAGAGACCTCAGCATATAGGGGTCTGTCATCAGCCTCAGCTCCCTGTCTCAAGAGGCTGTGCACCAGAATGTGTGCAACAGAAAGCAGATCCCTCTGTTCCAAGTTTGATTCTCTCTAGCCACTGCAGAAGCAGTGGGAGCTGCTGACAGAAGCAGTGGCACTTTGCTTCATCATGGCACACAACCCTTATAAAAGGGGCAAAACTGCTGGAGTTTATGTTTCTGTGGGCAGCCCCTCCTCAGCACAAGCTATGTTTTAACGCTGGAGTCCCCCCATCCTTAACACTGGGTGTGAAGCTGCAGGCAGAGACATGCAGTAGTGAGGACAGAATTGGGTCCCCTACCTCGCCACCCCATGGCACACAGCTCCCCCTGGGGCTAAAGAGGCAATAGATAGTTGGGGTTAGCTCTAGCACTGTGGATCCCTGTAGATGCAGGCAGGAGAGAGGCCTTCCCAGGGCAATGTAGGGGCCTCTCAGCAGAGCCCAACCTGCAGTGCTGCCTCAGGTCCCCAATTTACATTGTTACACCAGGCCCTGCTGCAGAGTCTCTGCATGATGCAGAGACTTTTGCCCCACTGAGGACAGCTCTGACCATGGCTCCTGTATTCCTATAAGGCTGTATCTGTGCAGATGTTGAGTTTTCCTTCTATATTTAGTGTCTGGGTCATACAATGTGCCAGTTAGGAGGGAGCTAACTAAACCAATATTGTTCAGTCAACACATCACATAATTTTTGTACCTCAAAATCAAGATTGGGCACATTAGTCCTAAAGGGGTCCAGTTGGTCACTTAGAATTGAAAATGTTCCACTCAGGCAGGTCAGGTCAGGAACCCTGGAAGGGCATTTAATGAAGGACAGGGGCCACTTTATCATAATCTGTTTCCATCCTCTAAAGATGGCAAAAGAAGGACCAGCCACAGTCAGCCTCTTAGGAAAGAAGAGCTAAAACTGAAGAGCTTCTCTACAGAGTCTGGCCCACAACATCCACCTCCAGCCCTGCCTCTGACAAGGCTTGAGAGGAACACCAAAGGCACTGGGCCTGGGGTCCCAGAGAGTAATTGTTGATGCTGTGGGCCAGCTACTCAAAGAGGTGTCAACACTGTGTCCCTGTCACCAGATTCTGATGATGGGTGTGACTGGCACTCTACTGCTGCCTTCCCACACTGTTGGAAGCGTACCTGGTACACTGTCTGGTCACATGAATGAGCTGTCCACTGTTTCGGGTGGTTTGGCCCTTTTGCCTCTGTTGCTGTCTGGTCCACTGCCCAGTGCTGTCCAGATTGGTCTTCACACTCTTGCTCTGGGCTGCTATGGTGTCATCTAAGTGGCCCACCCGTGAGCACCTGTAGCTGCCACTGAGAGTTGGATCGTGGGCCACTATTTGCCAGCTGCCACACTCACTCTCTAGGCCTTGTTGGTGTGGACACCATCTGGGATGAACAGCCCTTTGTTTGGGACTACAGGACATTTTCTGAGAGGTAAGATAGCCAGTAACTGTTTGCCTTTCAAATGTTTTTTTTGCCCTGTTAAGTTAAATCAAGCCCATTGTTGTTTCATGAGCCTGAGTACATATGTGACAACTCATAGTCTGTGACCTGTCCTTCACAGTGCCACAGTCCTTTGTTTCACCACAGCCTTGCTATATCACTGTCGTAAAACCTGCATTTTCTGAACTAAAGGGAAAAACGTGATTTCATTTTAATGATTGAGTTTATTTCAATCAAGTGCAATAGCTTCCCATGTTATGATGACTTGATTCACCGGGTATCATTTTGTCCAGAGGTGACATGGCACAGAGTGCTGACCACTCATCAATAGCATGGAACAGGAATGGCCGGGAGTGCCAGTCAACTTGGTCACCAGGAAGAGGTGTCAGACACCCCTCAAGAAGCCACCCACTCCATTCTCAATTTAGACCAATTTTTAAAATAATTTTTGTAATAATTTTAATTATGTAGACATATTTTCATCATATTTATAGAATTATGATGTCTATACCATAACTTTTCATCATCCCCAGGAAGGAACCTCATTCCTATCACTGTTGCTCTGTATAGCCCCATACAAACTCTAGTTCCTAGTAGCCTTTCCTGTAAGCTAGTGCTACATCAACAACTCAACCACCTACCATATTTTCTACCCCACAGCCTTAACAAACACTTATTTTTATTTTTTCTGAGAAAAATAAAATGCCTAGAAAAATACCTAGCACTTGCTGAATCAGCACTCGCTAAGTGAGTGGTAGAAACCAAAATGCAAAGTAAGTTGACATTGAATAGTATCGTGGGCCAGCTTTGGCAAAATGTGTCAGGGGTTCCTGAAAGGATGAGATAGTGTTGGCGAAAACTTAATGGCTATGGGGAAGGGGATGAGATAGTGAGGAGACACTGCACTGGATGAGCTGCCAGTATCTTCTACTGAGGGGCTCAGCAGGTCTTTATTTATACTTTTTAAGCACGCCATGAGATTACATCATCATATGCATAGAAACAAAGCAGAAACAGCCAGTGCATCCCTTTTTCCACAGATTTTTGGCAACTACGTGCTCTCCGTAAGAAGGCAACCTACAAGGTTATTAAAAAACTAAGCCTTACACTAAAACTCATTGTTTCAGCTACACAATAACCTAAGAGAGTGGCTAGCCGCCAGTACATCCCTATCAGCCAAAGCCTCAGCAAGAAATGACTTTTCTTACTCGCATGGCCATCAGCCGGGTACCGGCTGCTACTCAGCTATCAGAACTTTTTCTACCTAGATGCTCCTTACTCAAATAGCTTCATTTAAAAACTTTCCCAAGAAACTTCAAAAGAAGGCAAAAGATGGACCCACTACAACTGTTGTGCTGGGATGCTTGTCAGCCATGTTCAATAAATTGTCTCCCATTGTCAAGTGGGCCAAATTGTTTAATAACTAATTGCTAAACAGATAATTTTCCATGCCATTTACTTACAGTCTGCTGATACATATTATTTATTGCCTAATACACTTTCTGATATTTTTTTCTCTTTTTATGACCAAGAACAAAAAACAAAGGGATGTTAGATCTTCAGCCCCACAGTGTGAGGCCCTTTAGCTTCGGCCCCCCGGTGTAAGGCCCTTTTACTTAGCTGCTTGCCAGTGTCTTATCTAGCTGGGGTATCAAGACCCCCTGCAGCAGAATAGCAAGCTATACTCTTGCCCCAGGGCAGGCTATTAATTGGATATGTTCTTCCTCCCTTGGAGAGTTCTTGTCATAAACTGCTTTATATCTAAATTCTCTATCTATGTGGAGTTCTATATGCCGCTACCCAAGACCCCTGACCCACAATCACATCATTAGCTTTTTCTGTAAAATTTGCTAAATACTGTGCTTGTCTTTGAATTTTTCTGTTTCCATTGAGATGTGACTTTTAGGTCCTCCCTGGTGGTGCAAGGGTCTAAGACACAATCTATGAAGCTATTTGCGGCCAGTGCAGTTCAAGGTCAATCCCTGGCCAGAGAACTACCCACATGGCACTGCAGACCTCTCCTGTCTCATCTGCTGCTCCCCTCTGCAGTATATTGCAGTCAATCTGCCTGTTCTGTTCCCCAGTCTCTCTGGCGAATCCCCTCATCACCCACACCTCTGGCCTGTACCCAGCTCTTGTCTGAATATGTAAATATATATTTAAAAAGATGTGAGTTTGTTGTCTATAACTAATGACATCACTTACAGTTTTAGCCATGTTATTCTATATTGATTACTTCTGTGAGTAAACAATTATTGATTGAGTGGAAGCTTGGATTTTTTTTTTTTTTTTTTACTTTTGGGGAATAGAAAGCTCATTAGTAGAACAGAGGCACAGAACATGAATGTGTATAAATGTCAAAACAGCATCATCTAAGACTGGGACCAAAGTGACCCTTAAGCTCAACCCATCTTTGGGGTAAGTCTTAGACACATCTCCCTCCCCCTCTTTCCCCATCTACATTTAACTGTGTTGATTAAAATAGTTTATTGAGCTGTGTTAATGTACTCACACACACACACACACACACACACACGCACACACACACATATATATATATAAATAAATATATAAATACATATATATAAATACATATATATGTGTATATATAGTATGTGTGTGTGTGTGTGTGTGTGTGTGTGTGTGTATATATATATATATATATATATATATATATATATATATATATATATATTTACTTTGCCACAAAGTAAACTTTGACATCCTCCCCAGGTCTTTGGTTCTTGTAGGGATTTTGGAAGTAAGCTCCATCTAAATCACATCTACTTGTAGGGAAATGAACCAGCAAGGTAGTGTGATTTGTTCACACAGGGGTCTGCAATAGAGACAGACAAATTATCCCAATTAGTTGGTAATTAGACGTCAAATTACTAATTAACTCATTTTGAACATAATTCCCTTATTGAAAAACAATCATTCATATTCATATGGAGTTATCTCTGGGATAAATCAGTTCAGTTCTGCTCCTTGGTCTGAGTTTGTTTTGATTACTGTTACTTTGTAGTAGCGTATGATGTCAAGAAGTGTGAGATCTCACATCTTCTTCTTTTCTCTCAAGATTATTTTAATTATGGGGACTCCCCTGGTGGCACAGGTGCTTGAGCGCCACGCTGTGAAGCTGTCCACAGTCTCTGCAGTGTTTATTAGATCCCGGCCAGCTGGAGAGGGTCCCGGATGTCGACACAGACCTCTCAACGCCCGCTGAGCCTTTCAGCAGTGTATTTCATCAGTCTTCCTGTACTTTACCCTGCTCTGTCTCTTGTGAATTATCTCACTCTCCCGCGCATCTGGCCTATACCCCAGTTCTTGTATAAAATAAGTAAATTTTTTTTTAAAGTTAAGATTATTTTATTATTTAGGACTATTTGTGATTTCACATAAATTTGATAAGCGTTTGAGCGCTGGGTAGCGAAGCTGCCCGTGGCCTCTGCGGCACCGGTTCGATCCCTGGCTGCTCCCTGGCCACTAGAGGAAGGACCCGCATGAGACCGCTCCTGCCACCCTCTGCTCCCCTCAGCAGTGTACTTCGGTCCTTCTGCCTGCTCTGCTCCCACCTCTGGCTCTGTTGATT